>NC_143038.1:10530227-10836363 GCF_057628025.1 Oncorhynchus mykiss | reverse complement strand
CAGAAGGTATTCACACCCCTTGACTTTTTCCACATTTTGATGTGTTACAGCCTACATTTAAATGGATTAAATCAACTTTTTTTGTCACTGGCCTACAAACAATACCACAAGGTCAAAGTGGAATTTTTACAAATTAATTAAAAATGAAAAGCTGAAATGTCTTGAGTCAATAAGTATTCAACCTTTTTTGTTATGGCAAGCCTAAATAAATTCAGGAGTAAAAATGTTCTTAACAAGTCACGTAATAAGTTGCATGGGCTCACTATTTGAAATAATAATGTTTAACATGTTAGATGAATGATTAGCTCATCTCTGTACCTTACACATAACAATTATCTGTAAGGTCCCTCAGTCGAGCAGAGAATTTCAAATACAGATTCAACCACAAAGACCAGGGAGGTTTTCCAATGCCTCGCAAAGAAGGGCACCTATTGGTAGATGGGTAAAAATAAAATCAGACTTTAAATATCCCTTTGAGCATGGTGAAGTTATTTATTACACTTTGGATGGTCTATCAATACACCGTCACTACAAAGATTCCGGTGTCCTTCCTAGAGGCCGACGATTTATGATTTTAACGCCGAAACCAAAAAAAGCAGATACCGATTAATCCGCCTATTTTTAATTTTACAAATATTTATTATTTATATTTGTAATAATGACAATTACAACCATACGGAATGAACATTTTTATTTTAACGTAATGTAATACATCAATAAAATCAATTTAGTCTCAAATAAATAATGAAACATGCTCAATTTGGTTTAAATAATGCAAAAACACAGTGTTGGAGAAGAAAGTAAAAGTGCAATATGTGCCATGTAAAGAAGCTAACGTTTAAGTCCCTTGCTCAGAGCATATGAAAGCTGGTGGTTCAATATTCCCAGTTAAGAAGTTTTAGGTTGTAGTTATTATAAGAATTATGACTCGTCTATTTCTCTTATACCATTTGTATTTCATATACCTTTGACTATTGGATGTTCTTATAGGCACTATAGTATTGCCAGCCTAATCTCGGGAGTTGATAGGCTTGTCATAAACAGCGCTGTGTTTCAAGCATTGCTGGCAAAAGGAGTAAAGTTTGAATGAATGCTTACGAGCCTGCTGCTGCCTACCACCGCTCAGTCAGACTGCTCTTTCAAATATAAAATTGTGTATCTATATATATATATATATATATATATAATAAACACACCGAAATACTAGCCTTTGGTCATTAAAATGGTCAAATCGAAAACAAAACGTTTATTTCAGTGAAATACGGAAGCGTTCCGTATTTTATAGAACGGATGGCAACCCTAGTCCTGTATTAGTGGACCAATATAGCCGTCATTTCTTTCTGCCCGCTCCAAACTTCCAACCGCAGCTATGGTCAACATTGTATTTACTCCACAATACTAACCTAATTGACTGAGTGAAAATGAAGCCTGTACATAATACAAATATTCCACAACATGCATCCTGTTTGCAATAAGGCACTAAAGTAGTACTGCAAGAAATGTGGCAAAGCAATTCACTTTTTGTCCCTGAATACAAAGTGTTATGTTTGGGGCAAATACAACACATTACTGAGTTCCACACCATATTTTTAAGCATAGTGGTGGCTGGCTAGCTGCATCATGTAACGGGTATGCTTGTAATCATTAAGGACCGGAGATTTTCAGGCAAAGCTAAGCACAGGGGAAATTCTGTAGGAAAAACTGGTTCCGGATGCTTTCCACCAGACACTGGGAGATGGTTTCACCTTTTAGCAGGACAATAACCTAAAACACATGGCCAAATCGACACTGGAGTTGCTTAGATGGAGAATGTTCCTGAGGGTCCGAGTTAGTTTTAACTTAAATCTACTTAAAAATCTATTGCAACACCTGAAAAATGGTTGTCTAGCAATGATCAACAACCAATTTTAACAGAGCTTGAAGAATTTGGAAAAGAATAATGGGAAAAATGTTGTACATTCCAGGTGTGTGAAAAACTGAGACTTACCCAGAAAGACTCTGGCTGTAATCACTGCCAAATATGCTTATACAAAGTAATGATTCAGGAGTGTGAATACTTATGTACATGACATTTTATATTTCATTTGCAAAAATCTATAAAACATGTGTTCACTTTGTCATTATGGGTTATTGTGTGTAGAAGGGTGAATGTTTTTGTTTTAATCCATTTTGAATTCAGGCTGTAGTATGAATACTTTCTGAAGGCACTGTAGCCTTTTCTCTCCACTATGCTTCTACACTGAGAATCAGAGGCTTGGCTGTAGAAACCTCAGAACCTATAGAATTATGAAATCATTTAAACTAGAATATTTCCATTTGACAAGATGTCCTACCCCTTACAAAATGAGGCTTCTGAATTGATACAGTAGTACATGTGGAATCTTTAGGTAGAGGCAATGTCTAGGCGTATATGTTGTAAAATATAAAGACCTTTTGTGGAGAGGGTTTAGATTTCACTCGAGGTTTGCGGGTACTCGACTCCCCTTGGGCCAAGACAGCACTGGGTGTTGGATTGGCTATGAAGACGCAGAGCCTATATCTGCAGTAACTATGTGTTTAACCAGCTCATTATGAGGATAACAACTGCTCTTGGCAACCGCTGGACAAAGCTGATGTCTGTTGACTAGACCGCAGTCAACTGGTTCCAATTCGCTCCATCTTTCCTCTTTGTCCTTTCTCCTTGGAACCTCTCTCCTTCACTTTCTCTCTGTTTCTCTCTCCCAATCTCTGTGCGGTGTGTAGTCAGCTGGCTGGTTAACCTTTTTTCTTTCTTACTTTCCTCCCTCTCCTTGTCACTTCTGTTTCTCTCTCTCTCTAATTTTCTCACTTTCTCTCTGTGGGGTGTTTGGCTTCAGTGTGAAGGTGTGCCAACAGTGCAGCAGGTCTAGCCTATGGCCAGCTTAATCAAATAGGCCTGTTTGCTGCCACGCTTGGTTGTCCCTCTGAGCTTCTCGCACTATACAGTCCCTCCAGGATTTCGCAAAATGTTTTTGTGATATCTGTGGCCAAAAATGCTTGATTTTGCGGCAGCTTTTCTGAAATTCTGCGATACATTTTGCGATGTTTTTTTTCACGTAAATGTTATATAAATCAATAAAATAATATGTGCTCAGTTTTTTTTTTGGCAAATGAAATGTATTTCTGTTCATTGTACTGCCTATCAGCCATCAACAATCACCCATTTTAGCACGTGAATACGCTGACAGGCCAGGGGGAAAACTTTGTGTTTTTGGATTGGGCCATTTCCCACCTTAATAGTGCAGTAATTGGTCAAAATTACGAACCTGCTTTTGATTGGACCCTTTTATGCTCTAAAAGTGCGGGGATTGGTCAGAATTGCGAGCTCTCGTGTAATCTGCGCTAATTGGTTGATTTCTGCATTGAATTATGCGATCGCTGAATCCTGGAGGGACTTACTATAGTACTGTTTTCACTGTGTACTGCATTTTCAAAGCCTCATCTCATCCTTTCAGGATGAACCTACAGCCAAGGAGAAACATACGATCACACAAACAAATGTTATTAAATCAAGCAGATTCTTGCAGATCCACCAAACGCACATCTCCCCAGCCCAATGGAAATATAATTTGAAACCTGAAGACCAATCGGACTAGATTAAGTTAACCTCACTGTCCTTACCCCTTTACTCACTATGACTCAAAACAACGGCGCCGCAGAAGGGGTAGATGGAGCGGTCTTCTGGTCAGTCTCCGTAGACAGGCACATCGCCCACCGCTCCCGAGTATACTACTCGCCAATATCCAGTATCTCTTTTGACAACAAGGTAAACAAAATGCAAGCAAGGGTTGCCTTCCAGAGAGACATCAGAGATTGTAACATTCTCTGTTTCACGGAAACATGGCTTACTCGTGATACGTTATCAGAGTTTGTACAGCCACCCGGTTTCTTCACAAATCGCGCCAACATTAAAAAAAAACATCTCTCTGCTAAGAAGAAGGGCGGGGGTGTATGTCTTATGATTAACGAGATGTGGTGTGATCATAACAACATACAGGAACTCAAGTCATTTTGTTCACCTGACCTAAAATTCCCTACAATCAAATGCTGACCGCATTATCTACCAGGAGAAGTCTCCCCAAGCAGACACCTGAGCGAACAGACGGCACTGAGCGAACTTCATTGGACTCTATGTAAACTGGAAACCACATATCCTGATGCTGCATTTATTGTAGCTGGGGATTTTAACAAAGCTAATCTGAAAACAAGGCTCCCTAAATTTTATCAGCATATCGAATGCGCGACCTGGGCTGGCAGCATTCTGGATCATTGCTACTCTAACTTCCGCGACGCATACAAAGCCCTCCTTTCGGCAAATCTGACCACGAATCCATTTTGTTCCTCCCAGCCTATAGACAGAAACTAAACTGCCGGCCCAGACGGCATCCCTAGCCAGCTGGCTGGTGTGTTTACGAACATATTCAATCAATCCCTATCCCAGTCTGCTGTTCCCACATGCTTCAAGAGGGACACCATTGTTCCTGTTCCCAAGAAAGCTAACTGAGCTGAACGACTATCGCCTCGTAGCACTCACTCCCGTCATCATGAAGTGCTTTGAGAGACTAGTCAAGGATCATATCACCTCCACCCTAGACCCACTCCAATTTGCTTACCGCCCCAATAGGTCCACAAACACAATCACACTGCCCAAACCCATCTGGACGAGAGGAATACCTATGTAAGAATGCTGTTCATTGATTACAGCTCAGTATTTAACACCATAGTACCCTCCAAACTCGTCATTAAGCTCGAGACCCTGGGTCTCGGCCCCGCCCGTGCAACTGGCTCCTGGTTTTTGACGGGCTGCCCCCAGGTGGTGAGGGTAGGAAATAACATGTCCACCCCGCTGATCCTTAACACTGGGGACCCACAAGGGTGTGTTCTCAGCCCTCTCCTGCACTCCCTGTTCACCCATGACTGCGAGACCATGCACGCCTCCAACGCAATCAAGTTTGCAGACGACACTACAGTGGTAGGCTTGATTACCAGCAACGACGAGACGGCCTACAAGGAGAAGGTAAGGGCCCTCGGAGTGTGGTGTCAGGAAAATAACCTCACACTCAATGTCAGCAAAACAAAAGAGATGATCGTGGACTTCAGGAAACAGCAGAGGGAGCACCCCCCTATCCACATCGAAGGGACAGTAGTGGAGATGGTGGAAAGTTTTAAGTTCCTCGGCGTACACATCACGGACAAACTGAAATGGTCCAACCACACAGACAGCATGGTGAAGAAGGCGCAACCGCTCCTCTTTAACCTCAGGAGGCTGAAGAAATTGGCTTCAACCAAAAGCACTCTCAAACTTTTATATGCACAATCGAGAGCATCCGGTCGTGCTGTTTCACCGCATGTATGGCAACTGCTCCACCCACAACCGTAAGGCTCTCCAGAGGGTAGTGAGGTCGGCACAACACCGGGGGGCAAACTGCCTGCCCTCCAGGACACCTACAACACCTGATGTCACAGGAAAGCCAAAAAGATCATCAAGGACAACAACCACCCGAGCCACTGCCTGTTCACCCTGCTATCATCCAAAAGGCGAGGTCCGTACAGGTGCATCAAAGCTGGGACTGAGAGACTGAAAAACAGCTTCAATCTCAAGGCCATTGAGTGGCTGCTGCCAACATACTGAATCAAATCTCTAGCCACTTTAATAATTCAAAATTGGATGTAATAAATGTATCACTAGTCACTTTAAACAATGCCACTTTATATAATGTTTATATACCCCACATTACTTATCTCAAATGTATATACTGTACTCTATACCATCTACTGCATCTTTGCCTATGCCGTTCGGCCATCGCTCATCCATATATTTATATGTACATATTCTTATTCATTCCTTTACATCTGTGTGTATAAGGTACTTGTGAAATTGTTAGATTACGTGTTAGATATTTCTGCATGGTCGGAACTAGAAGCACAAGCATTTCACTACACTCGCATTAACATCTGCTAACCATGTGTATGTGACCAATAAGATTGGATTTACAGGTGGATCTGCTTACCTCCAATTTCTAAACTAGCTTGCTGACCTGACTAGCTGTGCTCTGTCTAGTAGTCTCTCTGGCCCAGTGTAGAAGAACAACTCCAGTATGACCTGGCAGCCGTCTCATCCCATCCCTCATCCTGACCCACTTCCTTCATCCCTCTTCCTCCATCCCAGATCTAGGCTATTTCAGCTCTCGCCACATTCTCACCTGAAGTGTTGTAGTTTCTCTCTTCATCTCCGTCTCTAGCTGTATTGTTATTCTAATCTCCTTACCATCTCCTATAGGCCCCTAAGCCTGGGGATTGTCCATTTATTCTCTCAATCCATCCTGTCCAGCGTGTCACCTTTCAGGCTTTTGTCATTAGGATTTAAACAGTAGTAGGATAAGTACAGCTGTTTCATTCCTATGTTGACCATGTGAGCTAATGGGAATTCAAGTGCACTTACTGCGCTAATGAGAATTTTATACAAGACGGAGACATTTTTCCATTCTTTCGGGTTAGGCTAGTGGTCTTTTTAATTGAGGTTTTAGAAACATGGGAACTCATTACATATTGCCTACAGTATTATTTCCATTCTCTCTGATGCGAGTTGTTTATGCATTATGCAGAGAGTTGCCTTCTCCCCTGTGGCTGGCGTCATGACAATATATTTTGGTTCGGAATTGTTCCTCCACACACTTTGTGAATGAGTCTGTCAGCAAGCAGCATCCGCCTGCGGAGTGTAATTCACTTCGTCGGATACAGTTCTGCGTCTGCCAGAGACTGGTTGTAGCCCCTAGAGAAGCGCTCTGCTCTGTGAGGCAGCATTGATGAGACTGACTCTGGGCCTGCTATGTGCGAGTAAGCTGTATTAATAAGAGTATCAGTTTCTATCAACTGACTCTGGGACTGTGAGAATTATCCTGATCTGTTTCACTTATCACAGGACTCCCCATTGCAAGGTCGAGATGCTGCGACGACTTATCGACGACAGCCCTCCCCCACTCCAACGCCTCGCTCTACCAGCAGTAGCACACACACACACACGTCACACAATTGACCGTCAGCGTATTCTGCTGCACCTGTATGGTGCAATCTACGTAGAGCCAAGCTGCAGTCAATGTGACTCACTACAGACGTAGGGAGCCAGTGTGACATTAATAGGAATATGATTGACCTACATATTCCCATACAGTGTAATGTTTGTGTATGTGTGTACATATGTATTGTATACCAGTATGTAGGCTAGGCTATATGTACAGTGTCTGAGTCCCTCCCCCATCCTGCGTCTTCACTTACACAAACACAATAATACACACTCTCCTTCTGTGCCGTTATTTCCCTCTGACGCAGTACACCACAAATCACCTGCGCCCTGCTTCCCCGGTCTTCCTCGTTGTCCCATGCTTCACGGCCCATAGCCTCCTGACACAGCAGCCTTCATTTCCAGGAAGCGATGACACGCTCAATGCAGCCTCTGCACCATTCACTAATACAGTCAATGGAGTTGCTCCACAGCCAGTGAGGATGGGAAGAAATTATGAAAAGAGGACCCGTTTCCAAAGGCTGTCAGCAAAGGTGCCAAATTGTTTTCTATAACTAGTCAATGGGGATGGGAAGATGTTATAGATTGCCAACTTCCCACGGCCATCGATAAAGATGCCAGGGATATGTGTTTCTTGTAAGTCAATAGAGGTGCAGTGCCTTCAGAAAGTATTCAGACCCCTAGACTTCTTCCACATTTTGTTAGGTTACAAAAATTGATCAAATAGTTTGTTCCCTCATCAATCTACACATTGTAGATTGTTTCCATCATAACAAAGCAACATTTGTTTTAATTTTTGCTAATTTATAAAAAATATCACATTTACATTCAGTACTTTGTTTAAGCACCTTTGGCAGCAATTACAGCCGTGAGTATTTTTTTTAACCTTTTATTTAACTAGGCAAGTCAGTTAAGAACAAATTCTTATTTTTTAATGACAGCCTAGGAACAGCCTTTTCAGGGGCAGAATGACAGATTTTTTTTAGCCTTGTCAGCTCGGGGATTCGATCTTCCAACCTTTCGGTTACTAGTCCAACGCTCTAACCACTAGGCTACCTGCCGCCCAAGTCAAGGGCATGTTGCTACAAGCTTGGCACACCTGTATTTGGGGAGATTCTCCCAGGCTCTGTCAGGTTGGATGGGGAGTGTTGCTGCACATCTAATTTCAGGTATCTCCAGAGATGCTCAATTGGGTTCAAGGCTCTGGCTGGGCCACTCAAGGATATTCAGAGACTTGTCCCGAAGCCACTCCTACGCTGTCTTGGCTGTGTGCTTACGGTCGTTGTCCTGTTGGAAGGTGAACCTTTGCCCCAGCCTGAGGTCCTGAGTGCTCTGGAGCAGGTTTTCATCAAGGATCTCTCTGTACTTTGCTCCGTTCAGCTTTCCCTCGATCCTGACTAGTCTACCAGTCCCTGCCCCTGAAAAACACCCCCACAGCATGATGCTGCCACCACCATGCTTCACTGTAGGGATGGTGCCAGGTTTCTTCCAGGTGTGACGCTTGGCACTCAGGCCAAAGAGTTCAATCTTGGTTTCATCAGACCAGAGAAGATTGTTTCCGATTGGTTTGAGTCTTTAGGTGCCTTTTGGCAAACTCCAAGCGGGCTGTCATGCGCCTTTTACTGAGGAGTGGCTTCTGTCTGGCCACTCTACCATAAAGGCCTGATTGGTGGAGTGCTGCAGCGATGGTTGTCCTTCTAGAAGGTTCTCCCATGTCCACAGAGGAACTCTGGAGCTCTGTAAGTGACCATCGGGTTCTTGGTCACCTCCCTGACCAAGGCCCTTCTCCCCCAATTTCTCAGTTTGGCAGGGTGGGCCAACTCTAAGAAGATTCTTGGTGGTTCCAAACTTCTTCCATTTAAGAAAGATAAAGGCCACTGTGTTCTTGGGGACCTTCAATGCTGCAGACATTTTTGGTACCCTTCCCCAGATCTGTGCTTCAACACAATCCTGTCTCGGAGCTCGACGGACAATTCCTTCGACCTCATGGCTTGGTTTTTGCTTTGACTTTCAACTGTGGGACCTTTTTTATATAGACAGGTGTGTGCCTTTACAAATCTTGTCCTATCAAGTTGTAGAAACATTTAAAGGATGATCAATGAAAACAGAATGCACCTGAGCTCAATTTCAAGTCTCATAGCAAATGGACTGAATACTTGTGCAAATAAGGTATTTCAATTGTATTTCTTTTTTAATACATTTGCGTGTAGATCTTGTGTGTAGATTGCTGAGGATTTTTTATTTTTTTTAAATCAGTTTTAGAATAAAACAAAATGTAGAATAAGTCAAGGTCTGAATTAGAGGTCGACCGATTATGATTTTTCAACACCGATACTGATTATTGGAGGACCAAAAAAAGCCGATTACCGATTAATCTGCCATTTAAAACCAAAAAAAAATGTGATAATGACAATTACAACAATACTGAATGAACACTTATTTTAACTTAATATAATACATCAATAAATTCAATTTAGCCTCAAATAATGAAACCTATTCAATTTGGTTTAAATAATGCAAAAACAAAGTGTTGGAGAAGAAAGTAAAAGTGCAATATGTGCCATGTAAGAAAGCTCAGAACATGAGAACATATGAAAGCTGGTGGTTCCTTTTAACATGAGTCTTCAATATTCCCAGGTAAGAAGTTTTAGGTTGTAATTATTATAGGAATTATAGGACTATTTCTCTCTATACAATTTGCATTTCATATACAGTGGGGCAAAAAAGTATGTAGTCAGCCACCAATTGTGCAAGTTCTCCCACTTAAAAAGATGAGGCCTGTCATTTTCATCATAGGTACACTTCAAATATGACAGACAAAATGAGAAACAAATCCAGAAAATCACTTTGTATGATTTTTAATGAATTTATTTGCAAATTATGGTGGAAAATAAGTATTTGGTCACCTGCAAATAAGCAAGATTTCTGGTTCTCACAGACCTGTAACTTCTTCTTTAAGAAGCTCCTCTGTCCTCCACTCGTTACCTGTATTAATGGCACCTGTTTGAACTTGTTATCAGTATAAAAGACACCTGTCCACGACCTCAAACAGTCACACTCCAAACTCCACAATGGCCAAGACCAAAGAGCTGTCAAAGGACACCAGAAGCAAAATTGTAGACCTGCACCGGGCTGGGAAGACTGAATCTGCAATAGGTAAGCAGCTTTGTTTGAAGAAATCAACTGTGGGAGCAATTATTAGGAAATGGAAGACATACAAGACCACTGATAATCTCCCTCGATCTGGGGCTCCACGCAAGATCTCACCCCGTGGGGTCAAAATTATCACAAGAACGGTGAGCAAAAATCCCAGAACCACACGGGGGGACCTAGTGAATGACCTGCAGAGAGCTGGGACCAAAGTAACAAAGCCTACCATCAGTAACACACTACGCCGCCAGGGACTCAAATCCTGCAGTGCCAGACGTGTCCCCCTGCTTAAGCCAGTACATGTCCAGGCCCGTCTGAAGTTTGCTAGAGAGCATTTGGATGTTCCAGAAGAAGATTGGGAGAATGTCATATGGTCAGATGAAACCAAAATATAACTTTTTGGTAAAAACTCAACTCGTCGTGTTTGGAGGACAAAGAATGCTGAGTTGCATCCAAAGAACACCATACCTACTGTGAAGCATGGGGGTGGAAATATCATGCTTTGGGGCTGTTTTTCTGCAAAGGGACCAGGACGACTGATCCGTGTAAAGGAAAGAATGAATGGGGCCATGTATCGTGAGATTTTGAGTGAAAACCTCCTTCCATCATGAAACGTGGCTGGGTCTTTCAGCATGACAATGATCCCAAACACACCGCCCGGGCCACGGAGTGGCTTCGTAAGAAGCATTCCAAGGTCCTGGAGTGGCCTAGCCAGTCTTCAGATCTCAACCCCATAGAAAATTTTTGGAGGGAGTTGAAAGTCCGTGTTGCCCAGCAACAGCCCCAAAACATCACTGCTCTAGAGGAGATCTGCATGGAGGAATGGGCCAAAATACCAGCAACAGTCTGTGAAAACCTTGTGAAGACTTACAGAAAACTTTGAGAAACTTTTGTTATTGACCAAATACTTATTTTCCACCATAATTTGCAAATAAATTCATTACAAATTCTACAATGTGAATTTCTGATTTAGTTTTCTGATTTTGTCTGTCATAGTTGAAGTGTACCTATGATGAAAATTACAGGCCTCTCTCATCTTTTTAAGTGGGAGAACTTGCACAATTGGTGGCTGACTAAATACTTCTTTGCCCCACTGTACCTTTGACTATTGGATGTTCTTATAGGCACTTTAGTATTGCCAGTGTAATAGTATAGCTGCCCTCCCTCTCCTCGCCCCTATCTGGGTTCGAACCAGGAACACATTGACAACAGCCACCCTCAAACCAGCGTTACCCATCGCTCCA
Organism: Oncorhynchus mykiss; assembly: GCF_057628025.1. Lineage (NCBI taxonomy): Eukaryota > Metazoa > Chordata > Actinopteri > Salmoniformes > Salmonidae > Oncorhynchus > Oncorhynchus mykiss. Next base: position 10,824,930 of record NC_143038.1, on the reverse strand, counting down.
CAAAAGCTGCGGCCCTTGCAGAGCAAGGGGAACAACTACTACAAGTCTCAGAGCGAGTGACGTTTGCAACGCTATTAGCGCGCACCCCGCTAACTAGCTAGCCATTTCACATCGGTTACACCAGCCTAATCTCGGGATTTGATAGGCTTGAAGTCAAACAGCTCAATGCTTGAAGCACAGTGAAGAGCTGCTGGCAAACGCATGAAAGTGCCGTTTGAATGAATGCTTACGAGCCTGCTGGTGCCTACCAGCGCTCAGTCAGACTGCTCTATCAAATCATAGACTTAGTTATATCATAATAACACACAGAAATTCGAGCCTTAGTTTCCGGATTCAACCATATTAATGACCTATCATCTCGAAAACCAGACGTTTATTCTTTCAGTGAAATACGGAACCGTTCCATATTTTATCTAACGGGTGGCATCCATGAGTCTAAATATTCCTGTTACATTGCACAACCTTCAATGTTAAAATTCTGGCAAATTCGGCGGCCCAAACTGTTGCATATACCCTGACTCTATGTGCAATGAACGCAAGAGAAATGACACAATTTCATATGGTTAATATTGCCTGGTAACCTGGATTTCCTTTAGCTAAATATGAAGGTTTGAAAATATATACTTCTGTGTATTGATTTTATGAAAGGCATTGATGTTTATGGTTAGGTACAGTCGTGCAACGATTGTGCTTTTTTGGCAAATGCGCTTTTGTTAAGTCATCCCTGTTTGGCGAAGTTGGCTGTCTTTGTTAGGAAGAAATAGTCTTCACACAGTTCGTAAAGAGTCATGTTAGCAGGCAATATTAACTAAATGCATGCAGGTTTAAAAATATATACTTGTGTATTGATTTTAAGAAAGGCATTGATGTTTATGGTTAGGGACACGTTGGAGCAACGACAGTCCTTTTTTGAGAATATGCACCGCATCGATTATATGCAATGCAGGACACGCTAGATAAACTAGTAATATCATCAACCATGTGTAGTTAACTAGTGATTATGATTGATTGTTTTTTTATAAGATAAGTTTAATGCTAGCTAGTAACTTACCTTGGCTTCTTACTGCATTTGCGTAACAGGCAGTCTCCTTGTGGAGTGCAATGTAATCAGGTGGTTAGAGCGTTGGACAAGTTAACTGTAAGGTTGCAAGATTGAATCCTCGAGCTGACAAGGTAAAAATCTGTCGTTCTGCCCCTAAACAAAGCAGTTAACCCACCGTTCGTAGGCCGTCGTTGAAATTAAGAATGTGTTCTTAACTGACTTGCCGAGATGATAAATAAAGGTTAATTAAAAAGGGGTAAAAATAAAATAACAATCGGCCAAATCGGTGTCCAAAAATACAGATTTTCGATTTGTTATGAAATCAGCCCTGTGACCGCCCCGTTCTGCCCCGTTCCGCCCTGTGACCGCCCCGTTCCGCCCTGTGACCGCCCCGTTCTGCCCTGTGACCGCCTCGTTCTCTACTTGGATCTACATTTGACACCTTTAAAGTAGCCTAACTCAGTTGGTTAAATATCAGGACTACTTTATGTTGCAGAAGTAGAACCATGTGTATGTAGCATTACTGGGCAACACCAACAGCTTTGTGTGTGTCACGGTGGCAGTGGCCTCTCTAAATGCCTGTCTGGCCGTGGCACAGTGAGTGTGTACTTTTTAGCTCAGCATTTCCTGTTTTGATGGCAAGAGTGTTTTTTACAGCTGACAGATGGGCTTCCTCAGCTCTCCTCAGTCCTCTCTCTCTCTCACGCACACACACACACTTACCATCTCATGCCGACTGCATTCCCAGAAACGGGGCTCATGCCCACTATACCGTCCTTGGCAGAGCTAAGAATACTGCCCTGACATTACCCTCTGTGTTGATGAGAGCTGTAGAGTGGGTGGTGGTGGGTACTTAGTAGCTGCCCTATACAGAGCTTAGGCTAGCTATGTAGCTATTCAAATAGTTCTAATAGTTTTCACCCCTACACACCGAAACACAATCTTCTTGAGTGTGCTGTACAGTCATGATGCTTGTGCACCAAACTGGATACTGCAGTTAAACTCTGTAGCTACTTAGCGTTGGGATTAAGTGTGGAAACAATCAGGATATGAACAATAAAATAGCCCATACATGATGTACAAAACATTAGGAACACCTTCCTAATATTTAGTTGCACTCCCTTTTGCCCTCAGAACAGCCTCAATTCGGCAGGGCAAGGTGTCGAAGCGTTCCACAGGGATGCTGGCCCATGTTGACTCCAATGCTTCCCACAGTTGTGTCAAGTAGGTGGTGGACCATTCTTGATGCACACAGGAAACTGTTGAGTGTGAAAAACCCAGCAGCGTGGCAGTTCTTGACACACTCAAACCTGTGCACCTGGCAACTACTACCATACCATGTTCAAAGGCACTTCAATCTTTTGTCTTACTCATTCACTCTCAGAATGGCGCATACACAATCCATGTCTCAATTGTCTTAAGGCTTAAAAACCTTTCTTTTACATGTCTCCTCCCCTTCATCTACACTGATTTTGAAGTGGATATTGGTGTTCCTAATGATTTGTACTCTGTGTATAACAGGGAAGCCATTGCATCCTGATATGCCCCACTTTAAAGCTGTATAACCTGTTAGCCTATGCTCTGTATTGAGCAGGAGTGACGGGCCTCGGTGTATTACCCAAGGACTCCCAACGGCTCGGTTCCACCTACTCCAGGCCACACTCAGTCAATAGCTATCATCCTATTAAACAGGAGAGGTGAGGGACTGGGCAGGATAAGGAAACTGGTTTTGATGAGCAGTGAAAAGACTTACATGGAGGCTGTGACACCTGGCAGGAGTTTGCCATTTAAAGGGAATTTAGGCTATTCTACACTGCCTACAGAAAGGACAAACCATAGAAATATACTAGGAATACTCAAAGGGATCCTTAAAACCTCTAGGCTGTGTCTCAGTAGCTTGTAATGGCTTCCTTCCTCATGTCCTTTCCTTGACCCCTAATCCTCAAGGATGTGATGGTTGAACATTTAGGAAATCTATCCATTCCCTTTCAGTACTCACAGAGGAAAGGAGACAAGGAAAGGGAGTCACTCAGGAGTATTAAGACAAGTTTTTTATTTTTTTAAATCTCTATTTTTGTGGAACTTACCAAGTCTGGACTTGCACAAAACCACAATATTTTCTTAGCATTTCGACCATTCAGAACAGTCTGGAACACAGCTGTTTCTCTCTCTCTCTCTCACTCCACTGTGACCTGCTTTTCTGGCTAAACTCTGAAAATAGAAACCATGAGGATTTTTTTCCCCCTCACATTACATTTGGTGCAGAGTGCAGCACACCTGAACGCCTGCCCTGACCCTTTTAGGATGGATGCAGTCTTGTAATAGAGTTGTGTAAGCAGGTGTGTGTGTGTGATCTCTTGAATAGATGCGGAATTATGCTTCATATTTCAGCTTAATGCCAATGGGAGAGGTGCCAAAAATATTGCCAGTTGGACTACATAGCACCAGCACAGGACCCAGCCACTGCATAGGACCCAGCCACAGGCGTCACATATACTCTGGGGTCAAGTGGTTATTTGACCAACACACGTCACACACACACACACACACCATCCTCTCTGCCAGCTAGGTCAGTAGACACGACGCAGTCAGTCTAATCAACAGCCACCCTGTACCGTTCACCTGGCTACAGCCCGCATGTGGCACAACATATTCAACATATTGAACCACCAGGAACCCTGGGCCATGTTCAATAGGGGCCCTGGTCAAACGTAGTGCACTATATATAGGGAATAGGGTACCAATTCAGACACTCTCAAAGCGTCCATTGATCACTGCCATCATAGTCAGCAACACTGCATTCCCCTGGCTACCAGGCCTGGCATTGGCAGTACAGTACTTTCCAGAATAGTGCTGAAGGCAATCACAATAATGCTCCTTTTGTTCCTCTGTTTACTGTGTGTGTGCGGGGGGGGGGGGGGGGGGGGCTGCCCTGAATTAAATCCACTTTGTGCTGGAAAAAGAGAAGAGAAATGGAATAATGGATATAGGGAATGTAAAAAAAAAAGGGGATTGTTCTCATTTCAAATATTACTATGAAATGTCATCTGAAAGACTTCATCTGAAAGTCTGTTGGACCAAAGAGCTTCGTACATAACCAAACACTCCAAATACCTCAATCTCTTTTGTACAAATAGCTTAATTCTAAGGTAAACATCTGTCTTTTCGAACAAGATAATTGTTTTGTCAACCATTAAAAACCAAAGAAAAAAAAATTCCGGCCATATCACAGACATCTAAATGCCTTGTTTTTTTGCTTTTATTTTGATGTTGCGCGGCAACCAAGCCCTCATCAAATGTTTTAACCTCAAAAGCGGCCCCTCACCAACATGTCCTCCTTGTCGCCGTTGAACGGCTGTTATAAATATAGGAACTGACGTCCTGTTGGCTCTTGGCTCTGTTGTTTTTACACCACAATGCTGATACAGTCCGGAGACGACACTCACACCCATCTAGGAAGTCCACTGGAGTCCCAGGCAACTTCAATTGCGTTTGAGATGATGTCCCTTGCAACTGTGTGAAAGTTGCTTTGTGTAACCCCAGCACTGTAGTATTGTCACTATAAACAGTGTTTTGATATAAGCCATGGGTCCCCCCATTACTATTGATTTAACCATTAGGCTACGTCAGCACTGTGCAATTACATCAATATTCCCTCTGGGTGTGTGTTAGGGAGAGTGTAGGACTAGGTATTTGTGATCTCAGATTGTTGTTGGTCCTGTCTGCATTGTCAATTTTTTTTTAAGCTCTTAATCAGATCCTGTCATCTGATCTAGAGTCAGTTCTCAGTGTCGGGCTAGATCTCTGTTGATTGCCAAGTAGGGTGAAGAACTGATCCCAGAGCAAATCTTAGCTTAATTAGAGCTGATGTAATTGTTGTGATGTGAGGATGATTGTGTGTGTGCCGTGCAGACAGGCTGCTCCGCCCCAAGCTACATGCGTCTCTACCCTACCCAACCTCTTTCACACATACAGCAGGCATAAATAGCAGAACAGGTCTCATAAACACACTGCGGTTCAGTGGTCATTGACCATCACAGGGCACGTCAATTTCCCTTCCCAACACACACATTTACACACACACACACACACACACACACACTCAAACATTATCACTGCTACTGACGAACGTCATCGGCAACACTAAGGCAGTCACCCGCCCACACGTCAGCTCCAGCAGCCTGACCTTGGCCAGTGTCCTTCCCTTTCTAAAGACCAGTCTCTTTCAAAGCCACACTCACACACCATCTAGTCCCCTCTAGTCTGGAAATAGTCGTGATATTATCCTTCGGTTCCTTTTCCACCCAACTCATTTATTCCCACTGTTTTCACTTCCTTGCTTTCCATTCCAACGTGTGCTCCGTTCCCCTTCCTGAAAACACAAAGAAATAGTTCCTCATCCAGTCTTCCACCCTCAGTCCTACTATCCTTTCCTAAAGGAAGAAGGCCTGTTTTCTCTTTCCTGGAAATGATTAGGTATTGTGTATTGTTTTGACATTTCCCCATGCATGTCTGGAAAGTGATCCTATAAACGTCCCAGCTAAATTCCTGGGAATGTTACTCACACACTTGGCCTGCCTATCCTCTTAGTGTATCCTGTAGCTATGGAGACCTGAGCTGACACACACATAAACACACACGCATGCTTTCGTGCTTATTTGGAAACCTGATATAGCCAATTTTAGTCAAATGTCTCTTTCCGTTGTGTTTGATAGCTAGCCTAATCTGCTTCGGGGAAGAGTTGAGCTGGAGGCAATCGAATCCAAATTTGCCGTGCTGTGGTGGAGCTCTGCCGGTTGGGTCTGTTTGGATTAACTGCTGCATTTGACTGACTGTAGCTCTGTTAGTCATGTGACAATGGGGCGGTGGCTCGCGTGACAGCCTAGGCCTTTGTCCCAATTACCTTTTCATCTTTTGAATATTCTTAAATATTTCCCTTTTCCTTCCTTTCCGTCATAGTACACAACCTCTGATATGAGAAGTTAAAACAACATGTTGGGGAAACCATCCTGCCGTTTCACCGATCAGCATTAATGATGGAAGTGAAACAAGAAAGGAGACCATGTCAGAGTATTGGAACATGTTCTCGTCTTCCTCTTGTCACCTGTCAACGCCGAGCGTGACACACTTCTCCCGTGACTTTTACCGACACCCTTATCTTGAATTGACTTTAAAAAGACCTTGATGCTTTGTGTCAATATTAGACGGCCTAAGGCCTAAATATTGACCCAGTCTCCCTTGTGAGTTTCTGATGTTTGAAGATGTGCTCAGCTGTGACCGAGCAATGAGTCATGCTTGCAAATGTGGTATTTGAGTTTCATGTGACTCGGGCCTTTTGATATGGAATTTGAAAATATGTAATAAGTAGGTCATTTCCTGTTTGGAAGAAGCATCCCGGATCGATTTGACGTGTATCTCAAGGGCATCTCTAGCATCAAGCGACACCCTCAACAAGCTAGTACATTGTCTTTGGGCTACCACTAACAGCCGCTACATATTACACACTGCACCGTGTTTAGAAGGCACTTGGCGGGATATGTGATTTCTAGTTACCATCATTGTTTTCCCCACACTGATCTAGAGTCAGCTCCCCCCCTCCCCCATCCCTCAGTCAGGACACTGAGTACTGGCCTGAGTAGTGTTGCGTTTCTCTGTTAAAAATAGTCACTATCATTTCCTGTTTTGCTTTCCTATTCATTGTGGGGTTTGTTTTCCCTTGTCATGTGACCTTTTGTTTAGCATTGGGTGTATGTTGACTCTTTAAGTACATCTAACCTCCAAAATCAAACACACTTGAGTAAATAAGGGATACAAAATAGGCCTATATTATAAGTAGTTGGTTCCACACAGGTGTGGTTCCTAAGTTAATTAAGCAATTAACATCCCGCCATGCTTAAGGCCGTGTATTAAAATGCTGGCAAGGCCATTATTTTGGCAACCAGAGCTATGCCCCCATAGGATGACAATGCCTCCCATCCACAGAGTTTGATGAGCATGAAAACGATGTTAACCATTTTGCCATGGCCCTGTCAAGTCACCAGAACTCAACCCACTTGAACACGTATGGGAGTTTCTGGATTGACGTCTGAGACTGCGTTTTTCCACCACCATCAACAAAACACCAAATTCTGGAATTTCTCTTGGAAGAATGGTGACAAATCCTTCCAACAGAGTTCCAGACACTTGTAGAATCTATGCCACGGTGCATTGAAGCTGTTCTGACTCGTGGCGGCCCAACACCCTATTAAGACACTTTATGTTGGGGTTTCCTTTATTTTGGCAGTTACCTTTAGCCAATAGCTTAGTGTGTTGTTTTTGGTCTGAAACATCATGTTGGACATGAGAGTAAATCCATTTTAGAACTCAATCCCTTTTTAACTACGTACCTTTTTAATTAAAACAAAACGTGTTTGCCCATGGAATAAGTGGTCATAAAATGCCTTTTTGGACCTTAATGCCAAAACATTCAGAAATGAAGGTTCTCAAAGTTGACCAATTTTCCATACTTTACCATACCATAAAACATCAATGGAAAAGAGAAACTGTTGAGTTTATCATTTAAAAGCTTAGTGTTAAACTATTTTATTATTTCATGGGAAAAAAAGTTTTTCATAAATTCTAAAATGTTAAACCTTTTTAAACTCCGATTTGTTTCATCTCAAATGTTGCATATTTTGTAGCTTAGACCATTTTTCATATTGTCTGAGGTTTTTGTGTTGTGCCTGCCATCGGTTGAGCCAAAACATGCTCTTGAATACAGGGGCAGGTGTAATTTCAATCCATAGAAAAGACCTATCCCTTCAGACCACTGCAATTTAGCTTATTTTTTAAAATATTTGTTTTACAACCCAAAGATGCCCATCATTCCACCCACTGAATGTCAACTTAAATGGTCATGTCTATTCTATTTGTATTTTTATGATTTCAATAGGTTTCCTATGGAGGATTGACAGTATAATTTAAAACAGATATTCCCATTCTCTGATGTGTGGACCTCCAACCATCTTTGTGTTCCCATTTGAAAGTAGAAATGTCTGTTATTCCCATGTTAGTACATTTGTCAGCCAAAACATAACACCCACCCTGTATTCCAGAGCATGTTGTCTCATCACAACCTGATGCAAAATAGGGTCTAAGCTATGCGAATGTGTAATTGATGTTAAAGGTTAAAAATAACAATTTTTTTTTTTTTTTTTAAAAACAATTCTCTAGAAATTCTAAAAGTTTTACAACCCTGTTTTGTAAGCTTTTAAATGATCACTCAACTGTTTATTTTCCAGTGATGAAGACACGGATAGGGTACGCAAAATGTCAACTTTGATCACCTTTATCTCATTAAATGTTTTGGCGTTCAGGTCCAACAACTCACTTTCTGACCACTTCTACAATGGGAATATATTTATGGAATGTTTCATTCAAATCAAAAGGGGTACTGTCAAAATGTGATTGAATTCAAATGTATTTGCCCAGAAATATTTGCTTTGTTTATGCAGTCTGGGGTGTAAATTGGGATTGAACATGTTGGACGTTGAGTTTTTTTTATATACACTGCTCTATATACACACTTAAACAACACAATGTAACTCCAAGTCAATCACACTTCTGTGAAATCAAACTGTCCACTTAGGAAGCAACACTGATTGACAATACATTTTACATGCTGTTGTGCAAATGGAATAGACAACAGGTGGAAATTATAGGCAATTAGCAAGACACCCCCAATAAAGGAGTGGTTCTGCAGGATGTGACCCACAGACCACTTCTCAGTTCCTATGCTTCCTGGCTGATGTTTTGGTCAGTTTTGAATGCTGGTGGTGCTTTCACTCTAGTGGTAGCATGAGACGGAGTCTACAACCCACACAAGTGGCTCAGGTAGTGCAGCTCATCCAGGATGGCACATCAATGCGAGCTGTGGCAAGAAGGTTTGCTGTGTCTGTCAGCGTAGTGTCCAGAGCATGGAGGCGCTACCAGGAGACAGGCCAGTACATCAGGAGACGTGGAGGAGGGCAACAACCCAGCAGCAGGACCGCTACCTCCGCCTTTGTGCAAGGAGGAGCAGGAGGAGCACTGCCAGAGCCCTGCAAAATGACCTCCAGCAGGCCACAAATGTGCTTGTCTGCTCAAACGGTCAGAAACAGACTCCATGAGGGTGGTATGAGGGCCCGACGTCCACAGGTGGGGGTTGTGCTTACAGCCCAACACCGTGCAGGACGTTTGGCATTTGCCAGCGAACACCAAGATTGGCAAATTCGCCACTGAGCACATGTGACAGTCTGGAGACGCCGTGGAGAACGTTCTGCTGCCTGCAACATCCTCCAGCATGACCGGTTTGGCGGTGGGTCAGTCATGGTGTGGGGTGGCATTTTTTTGGGGGGCCGCACAGCCCTCCATGTGCTCGCCAGAGGTAGCCTGACTGCCATTAGGTACCGAGATGAGATCCTCAGACCCCTTGTGAGACCATATGCTGGTGCGGTTGGCCCTGGGTTCCTCCTAATGCAAGACAATGCTAGACCTCATGTGGCTGGAGTGTGTCAGCAGTTCCTGCAAGAGGAAGGCATTGATGCTATGGACTGGCCCGCACGTTCCCCAGACCTGAATCCAATTGAGCACATCTGGGACATCATGTCTCGCTCCATCCACCAACGCCACGTTGCACCACAGACTGTCCAGGAATTGGCGGATGCTTTAGTCCAGGTCTGGGAGGAGATCCCTCAGGAGACCATCCGCCACCTCATCAGGAGCATGCCCAGGCGTTGTAGGGAGGTCATACAGGCACGTGGAGGCCACACACACTACTGAGCCTCATTTTGACTTGTTTTAAGGACATTACATCAAAGTTGGATCAGCCTGTAGTGTGGTTTTCCACTTTAATTTTGAGTGTGACTCCAAATCCAGACCTCCATGGGTTGATAAATTTGATTTCCATTGATAATTTGTGTGATTTTGTTGTCAGCACATTCAACAATGTAAAGAGAAAAGTATTTAATAAGAATATTTAATTAATTCAGATCTAGGATGTTATTCTAGTGTTCCCTTTACTTCTTTGAGCAGTGTGTGTATGTATGTATGTATATATATATATATATGTATGTGTGTGTGTCTGTTTTGTGTTGAGGTATGTTGTTGGGTGTGAGGAATTGTTTGTTGTATTTGGCCTTCCGCTTCATGTGATGTTTAGTGCTGTTGAGAGCATTTGTTGATGCAGTAGCCTGTTTTGATGGGCGAACACCAAACACCGTGTTTACTCCTGCCATAGTGCTGACTGTACACCTCCGAGAGCCTCTGTTCTAGACCAGAGAGAGAGACAGAACTCAGCATGATGATAGTGGACACAGCTCAATGCTTGCAACCCAAATAGCACCCTATTGCCTATATAGTGCACTACCTTAGCACTTTAGGGAATATGTTGCCATTTGGGACACAGCCAACAGCCCTGGCAGTGTTATTAGGCAGTCTGGTACCATGCTGACTGGAGCTACAAAGAATGGGGGGTGCAGTTATTGACAATTTCCTAAGCCCCTAGTTAGCCTGGTTTGCTCGTCACCTCACACCCCGGCCTGAATACCGGTCCCATTTTAGCAGGGTAAGCTCTAGCCCTTATTACAGTTATATGACACAGCCCTTTTTTTCACCTTTATTTAACCAGGTAGGCTCGTTGAGAACAAGTTCTCATTTGCAACTGCGACCTGGCCAAGATAAGCATAGCAGTTCCACACATACAACAACACAGAGTTACAGATGGAATAAACAAAACATAGTCAATAAGAACAGTAGAAAAAAAGAAGAAGTCTATATACAGTGAGTGCAAATGAGGTAAGATAGATAAATAATTAAATACAGTATGGGCATGGGGTAGTTGTCTAGGCTACAGGGGTGTTTCTCAACCTCCAGTCTGTGGCCCCAAAAAGGAAAAGCCATAGCTTGCGAGTCCTTGGTATGAAAGGATTTCAAAACACTGGTTTTAGAGGACCTGAGCTGAACCCAAAGCCTTTTTAGAGGACGGGGACATCTTGCTCCATAATAACTGATGATTGAGCTGTGAACACTGCCAACCTTGAGTAAAACATTTGTAAAAAGCTTGTTCTTTCTCACTCGCTCCTTTACTTAGCTTTTAGTGAGTGCTTTTACATGTATGTTTTCAGTCTGAGCCATCTTGACTAAGTGGTGAATTTGTGCCCGGTGGTGGCCTCTCATTGCCCCAACGCAACTTCCCTCCTTTTTCTCGCTCTCTCTTCTTCCTCTCTCCTCTCGCTCTCTCTCCTTCCTCTCTCCTCTCGCTCTCTCCCTCTCTTCTCTTGCTCTCTCGAGACTGCAGACTCCAGCTGGGCCAGGATAAGAATCTGCCCATTCAGCACAAAATTAAATAAATAATGGTGTCTAGAGCAGCCAGGAAGAAGTAGACAAAATGAGTTCCTTTATTACAACACATGGCACAGACTTGGCCTAGAATTAGCAAAGACGCTGTCATAATGTACAAGTCTCTTGACTGTACTGAGCGCAGTGTCACTTAGGTGGGCTGAAGCATTAACCTTGTCTCCCACACCTCTCCAAACTGATCGGGGACCTGTCAATACATGTCCTCTCATGTCCCCTTGCTGCTTACGTAGCCCTGCCAATTAGGTCCAGGATCAGTAATCAAACCATTATGAAACCAATGCAGGCCCATTGTGTGCCAAGGACCTTACATTGTGTAACAGCTGCCTTCAGCAGTACAATAAATTTAGGGCTGTGTCTGAAATTATACCCTATTCCCTACATCATGCACTACTTTTGACCAGGGCCCATAGGGTGCCATTTTGGTCGCGACCTAGGTGGTATGTGTTTATGAGCAGAATTCTACTGATATATTGTGCCTGGGGTGCCATTAATGGGCCTATTATTACTGGGCCTATTATTTTGCATCCTAGATAATGAACGATGCGTTGTGTAATGCTGGAATGTGTGCCAGCTGCTGAGACAATTGGATACGAGTCAACGATAGAACCAGAGTGCGGGTCAGGGAGTTGAATAGACCTGAAGGGTGTTTTGTCTCTCGCTGTCTATCTTCTCTGTCCTAAACTTTCATGCCCACCTTTATCTCTTTCTCTCTTACTCACTTTTTTGAGATATGAACACAGCTGACAAAATAGATTTTGGGAACTAGAATATCCATCAATTAAATGTCATTGTTGGCTATACAATGGCTAGACTATCTTGTCTGATGCATCTCACGCTCTCTCAATTCAATCAAGTTTATTAACATGGAATGTGAAGGAGTTTGCGTTGTTTCAACAAATGAGTCCCACACTAATAACCCTTTCTCTTTCCGTCTCTCTCGCAGGCCTACGAGAGGCGATTCCCCACGTGTCACCTGATTCCCATGTTTGTGGACAGCGAGGTGTTGGAGGAAACTGAGAGCGAGGACGGATCCATACACCAGGTCCAGCGCCGCTGCAAACTGGACGTGGACGCCCCTCGTCTCCTCAAACGGGTACGGCTAACTTGTCGCTAACTTCTCTCGAGTCTTGTCAGTCAATCAATCAAATGTATTTTTATCAACCATTGTGAGTCAATCAATCAATCATAATGTGTTTATAAAGCCCTTTTTGTACATCAGGGGTTGTCAAAGTGCTTTACAGTAACACAGCCTAGACCCCAAAGGCCAAGCAGAAAGCCATATGAGTGTTTGAGTATTGTTTAAAGTTTCCAGACTTCTGTGAAATATGACCTATAATTACTTCAAATATGAGTGAAATAGTTTTCCTTCCAGAAATGTTAATTTAGTATGTTATAAAGTATATTTTTTGTGTTGGAATGGTGTTGGCTTACCCCAAACAAAGAGTGGTGTTGATGTATACCGGTCATGAAAAATAGTGATGTGAGTAAATCGCTGATTGGCCAGCTCATCCGCCTCAAGAAGATGATCTCCTCTATGAGGAAATAGCTAGCATTTAACGGTTTATTTGAGATACAAGTTTGAGGTGTTTTTCTCCAATTTATGCTTTGGCCACAAGTACGAGAATTGGACGAGTCGGCAACATTATTTGGATACGAGTTAACAGAATATTCATTTTAAGTGAGATTTTCAGGGGACAGTTGAAATAAAGTTGCATTTCAAACATCCGTAGCTTGTATTCTAAGCGAAGCTGACGTGATAAAAAAAAATAAAAAGACCTTAGGTAACACGCAAATCAGGCATCGGCCATTTTGTAATCAGTGTATCCGTTTTTCCTTTTTGACCATTTAGTTTTGCTGCAACTGGTTTCATGAGTGTTCTTTGTGTGCAGATTGCGGGGGTGGACTATGTGTACTTCAGCCAGGAGAACACTCTGAACAAGAGAGAGAGGACGCTCCACATCGAGTCCCACAACGAGACCTTTTCCAACAGAGTCATCATCCACGAACTCTGCAGCTACTCGGTGTGTTACACACACACACACACACACATTTTAAAATGTACCTTTGGTTAGTATGGTTACATAAGCTACCTGTCCATTCGCTAACACACATTCAAGCCTTGGCTTTATTTTGTCAAACGCATGCACACACACTCGCACTCAATCACACACTCACAAAGCCCTGTTAAACCACTTTGAAGCCAGCTGTCGGCAGCACACCTGTGCATTCACAATGTCTCTTCAAATGGACGGATCAAGTTGTGTTCCAACCAGCTCCTATATGTAGCTACACACACGCCACTTCAGTCTTCGTTTTATATCACCTTATCTCACACGACACTGACACGCACACAGCCCTGTAAAAGCAAGTTGTCGACGGCACACTTGTCTGAAAGCCCTTCCCTCCAATGCAATCACAATGCAGAGAAAGCTGTGTTCCAACCAGCCTCTCATGTGCTGCTTCCTTCCCACTGAATAATTCAGACCTCCCATTGTTCCCTGCAGCACTCCGCCTCAACGCACTCGCACACTGTTCTGGAGTCAGTTCTTTCACACCGCCCAGGCCTGCTGCAGTGTGTTGCGGCACTCCCTCCTCTGACCTCAGTGCTACTCTCACCAGACTCCCGTGGTGAATGAATGCGCTCTGAGTTAATGAGGTCAAGCACATTGCGCTAGCGGGCCTATTTTAGGTCCGCTATGCAGCTTTCCTTATGGAAGAACCGTTACAGTTAGCTAGCGGATGCTAACAGGGCTAGGTAGCTCCATTAGACTGAGCTAAAGTTGGCTAAAGCTGACATATTTTGGTAGCCAGAGATGACAGGTATCCAACGCCGGAGCTAGCCGAAGTGCTACATAGTCAAATAAGCTCTTTCAGAAGTTGTGTCACGGAGGGATCACTGTATGACTTGCCTCGGTTTGCCTAGCGGTGTCTGACATTCAACACTCTCACTCCCAGTCCTATCTAACACACTCCACTCGCTGACATTCGACAAAATCTATTTTGATACAATCTCGGGCTGTGTGTGAATGTGCTGTTTGCTTGACACATCACAAAATTCCCTCCTATCAATATTTGTTGGCATATAACGACACAACCTGTCAGTATTGGTATAATGCCAGTGGGCAGTGTCATCGGTACGCACTCCCATACATAGCTGAGGATGTGTAGCTTGTATTGTGCGTCAGTGCTCGGCACAGTCATATTGGTGTATGTGGTTGCCACGGTAACACTTGTATATTCTCTTTTGTGTGTGTGTGCGCACAGGCCCATCCTGAGAATGAGGACTGGACGTGTTTCGAGCAGTCGGCCAGCCTGGACATCAAATCGTTCTTTGGCTTCGAGAGCACGGTGGAGAAGATGGCCATGAAGCAGTACGCCAGCAGTATCAAGAAGGTGTGTGTGTGTGTGTGTGATCCAGATCTGATCAGGGTCATATTCATTAGACACTAACAGTAAGAAACAGACTGAAAGGTGGCAGGACTACCTGAACCTTGTCCAGTAAGAAATGTTGGTTTTCGTTTACCGTTGGTACGTTGCGCCCTAATGAATACAACCCAGATGTATCATATGTAGAGAATTCACCAGAGGTCAAACATTTCCCTCATGCAAAAAATTATTAATCCAACTAGGTTCCATTTCAACTCAATAAGTGAATTGAAATTCCAATTCAAAAATAACCTAATTGTATTGGGAATTTAATTTAATCTCCTGCATTGAGTTAAATGAAAAGGAACCGGCCCAACCATGGAATCCAGTGTTGATACAGCAGGCATGCCATTGGGCCGTGAGTTGTGAGGTCTAGTGTGAAGTGGTTCTTATTATGTAATGTAAGCCTCTTTGCTGAGCCAGTGTAAACAAAGGTAAGCTACTATTCCCTATTTATCCTCCTTCCATATTAATAACTATCTTTTTCTCACTCTGTCGTTCATTCTCTCCTCCCCCGTACTCCCCCCCCCCCCCCCCCCAAACTCTCTTGCTTTCCCTCCCTCCCCCTCCCTCATCTTCAGGGTAAGGAGATCATAGAGTTCTACCTAAACCAGCTAGAGGAAGAGGGGATAAGCCACGTGCCCCGCTGGACTCCCTCCCTGGATGCTCCCTCCTCCTCCTCTGTCACCACCAAACCTGTCTGTGCCACCCCAAAGCTCCTCCACCTGGAGCTGCCTGTCACGCCCGCCGTCTCAATCCCTGTGTCCACTGATGCCAGTGACCATGAGATTGCCACTGCCACCAATAATGATGCCACCCAAAGTGATGCCACCAGCAACGATGCCGCTAGCCAACCTGACAACCAGACAGAGAACCAGACGGGCACACCTGATGGTTAGTACTAATGAATGATTGAGACACTGTTCAAACGTTTCAATACACTAGGAAAATGGGAAACACTTTTTAAGTGGCGTTTAGCTGCGTGATTGATTTTGAAGGAGATTGAATTGACTGATTTGAGAATTCCCTAAAGTGTGTGTGTGTGTGTGTGTGTTGTAGACAAGTTGGATGCAGACTACATCAAGCGCTACTTGGGAGACCTGACGCCTCTGCAGGAGAGTTGTCTGATCAGACTACGACAGTGGCTGCAGGAGAGCCACAAGGGCAAGGTGAGACACGCATCCTTACAGCTGTCAATACACACATACTAAAGCATATTCTATCTTTAAAATCATACTCTGCTACTTGAGACACAAACATAGAGGCATGTGTGACATGCTCACACGCGCACGCTCTTACCCTGCCCCCTCTGAACCCCCCCCCCCCTTGGAGACCCTTACCCTCACTCCCTCCTCTCCCTCCTCGCCACCTTTCCAGATCCCTAAGGACGAACACATCCTTCGTTTCCTGCGGGCCAGGGACTTTAACATGGAGAAGGCCAGGGAAATCCTGTGTCAGTCCTTAACATGGAGGAAACAGCACCAGGTGGACTATCTGTTAGAGACGTGGACCTCACCACAGGTCCTCAGTGACTACTACACTGGAGGGTGGCACCACCATGATAAAGGTATGGCGTATGGACACCGGTGGTGCTCAGGCATACACACACACACAATTAGTCGCTAATAATTGTCATGAAGTCTTGATTTGATGTAGAGGGATAGTCATATGATGTTCACAATATACAGTAGTCACTCAGAATTACTCACACACGGCACAAACACTTGTACTTGTACTCGTATTATTTACTCTTATTATTGGTATAAAAAAAAAATGTTGTGTGTCCGGTTTCTTTGTAAGTAACTTCCCAAAACGCCACTTTGTATTTCACTGTGATAGAAAAAGAAGTCTAAGCCACAACTTCCTGTCATACACCATATTGGTCCAATGAAGGAATACAACTTAGAATTGACATTGCAGTTCACCAGTCCCAATTTCAAATACATTGTTGTTACTTCATACTTGCCCTGGGTATTTGCATGCTCTGGTTTATTGCATGTCTTCACGGCAGTCCCAAGGCATTGCGCTCATCACACAATTAAATGTATAAGAGCCTTGTTTGAGGAGCAGCGCGAGAGCAGCTCCGTGCTTTTCTAAGCAGCAAATAACAACTCCAAATACAATCGTGTGTAAACTGTTTTGATGGCCACGATTGGAAAAAGAGCTACTGTTTTTTTTCTCAATCTCAATTTGTAATTAAAGCCCACCTCCAATTCGCCTTTCAAGTGCATAAGCTAAAGTCAGAGGTAGGCAGGCTATCAGCGTGTCACACCACTTTGCAATGTGAGCGTGAGGCAGCATAATTGTTTGAAACCTGAACGTTTTACTTTACTTCAAATAATGAGGCATGTCTTACCTTGTTTCGAAGTAACATCCATCCATAGAAATGTGGAACTAATTATTTTATATTGACTTCCTCATACCATTTATCCAGCATGATTTTATAAAAACTTCCTCATACCATTTATCCAGCATGATTTTATAAAAACTTCCTCATACCATTTAACCAGTATGATTTTATAGACTTCCCCATCCTATTTAACCAGTAGCATTTTATAAAGACTTCCCCATCCTATTTAACCAGTAGGATTTTAGAAAGACTTCCCCATCCTATTTAACCAGTAGGATTTTAGAAAGACTTCCCCATCCTATTTAACCAGTAGGATTTTAGAAAGACTTCCCCATCCTATTTAACCAGTAGGATTTTAGAAAGACTTCCCCATCCTATTTAACCAGAAGGATTTTAGAAAGACTTCCCCATCCTATTTAACCAGTAGGATTTTAGAAAGACTTCCCCATCCTATTTAACCAGTAGCATTTTAGAGACTTCCCCGTCCCATTTAACCAGTAGGATTTTAGAAAGACTTCCCCATCCTATTTAACCAGTAGGATTTTAGAAAGACTTCCCCATCCTATTTAACCAGTAGGATTTTAGAAAGACTTCCCCATCCTATTTAACCAGTAGCATTTTAGAGACTTCCCAGTCCCATTTAACCAGTAGGATTTTAGAAAGACTTCCCCATCCTATTTAACCAGTAGGATTTTAGAAAGACTTCCCCATCCTATTTAACCAGTAGGATTTTAGAAAGACTTCCCCATCCTATTTAACCAGTAGGATTTTAGAAAGACTTCCCCATCCTATTTAACCAGTAGGATTTTAGAAAGACTTCCCCATCCTATTTAACCAGTAGGATTTTAGAAAGACTTCCCCATCCTATTTAACCAGTAGGATTTTAGAAAGACTTCCCCATCCTATTTAACCAGTAGGATTTTAGAAAGACTTCCCCATCCTATTTAACCAGTAGGATTTTAGAAAGACTTCCCCATCCTATTTAACCAGTAGCATTTTAGAGAGACTTCCCCATCCTATTTAACCAGTAGCATTTTAGAGACTTCTCCATCCTATTTAACCAGTAGCATTTTAGAGACTTCTCCGTCCCATTTAACCAGTAGCATTTTAGAAAGACTTCCCCATCCTATTTAACCAGTAGGATTTTAGAAAGACTTCCCTATCCTATTTAACCAGTAGCATTTTAGACTTCCCCGTCCCATTTAACCAGCATTTCTCACCTGTTCTATTGGTTTTCATATCAACTTTATTTTGTTGTTCAGAAGCCAAAGACCCAACCCATCCTAGTTGTTGCTATTAGATTCCCCCTCTACGTTTCTAGCAGAGATTTTAATCACTGTCATATATGGAGCCACTTGCATTAGGCACACTGTTTTAGAACTGGTTTCCCACAAATTGCATTTTGGTAAATGTTTGAAAAATATGCTTTATTAGCTGCTTCATTACAGGAGTTGAATGTTCAATAACAGACTGTAATTAGCCTTTTGACTGGAAGACGATAGACTTGCTGTTGCATGTTTCCCATAATGAAAAATGTCCATTCCTTGTATGCATGCATACTATTTTACTGTTTGGAATTGTATTTTTTGTTTGTTGACTGGTTAACGAGGGTTAGTTAGTCTGCAGCAAACTGGACCGAAATTTGCATCCCTAGACTATTCAAATATGCGTCTGTCTGTGTCCTTCCAGAGGGTCGTCCTCTCTATATCCTGCGTCTGGGACAGATGGACACCAAGGGGCTGGTCCGAGCCCTGGGGGAGGAGTCTCTACTCAGACACGTGAGGGGGCCTCTTTTGCTGTCAGTCACACATGTGATAACTAAAGTGTGTGTGTGAGCATACCTACATTAAGTGTGTGTGTGTGGTTTTAACTCTTCAGGTTCTATCCATAAACGAGGAGGGCCTAAGGCGCTGTGAGGAGAACACCAAAGTCTTCGGCCGACCAATCAGGTATACACCCTGTTGCTATTTGGTAGTAGCTCCACCACTCCCTCTGATAGGTCAAGTGGAGTTTAAGCCATATTGCATACACCTATCCAGGCCTCTCAGATCTACAGGACACAAGTTCTTGGGAGAAGGGGGACTAAACGGTAATGACTTCTATGGTACCTCTGTTGCTAAGCTAATGTGTATCATGGGAATTGCCTTGGTGCAATGGGGTTATTAACACAGAGTGCTGAGTGTTGGGGATGCTCTTTAAAGTTATCTCTAGGCAAGATGGAAAGCATGGAGGGTTCCTCTCTGAAGGGTGTGGGAGAGAGAGAGAGAGAGAAAAAAGAAGGGGGTGTTACCTGGCAGCTGTCAGGCTTATCAGATGGACGCGACTGTGGAGAGAAGCCATTCAGGAATGTCAAGTGTGCTAGGGTGGAATGCCATGGTTTTACGTTAGACAGGGAGCCGGAGCCCCTGATTGAGAGGGGGAGGAATCTGTCCGTTTCCGTTTTTTGACGTCATAAGGTCGTATTTGGAAATGTAATGTGTAGAGTACTTACAATCTGTGTAGAGTACTTACAATCTGTGTAGAGTACTTACAATCTGTGTAGAGTACTTACAATCTGTGTAGAGTACTTACAATCTGTGTAGAGTACTTACAATCTGTGTAGAGTACTTACAATCTCTGTCTCTCTCTCTGTGTGTGTAGTTGTTGGACGTGTCTGGTGGACCTCGAAGGGTTAAACATGCGCCACCTGTGGCGACCGGGGGTTAAGGCCCTTCTGAGAATCATTGAGGTGGTGGAGGCCAACTACCCAGAGACCCTGGGACGTCTGCTCATACTGAGGGCTCCTAGAGTCTTCCCTGTGCTCTGGACCCTGGTGAGACACTATGAAATACTATGGCTTGAGACTCCTAAACAACACCCTATTCCCTATATAGTGCTCATAGGGCACTAGATAAGCTGCAGTTAGGCATTACGTGTTTAGGCGGGAGCAGTAGGGTGTTGACTCGTCCCACCGTCTCTGTCCTGTGTTTAGGTGAGCCCGTTCATCGACGAGAACACCCGTAAGAAGTTCCTGATCTACGCTGGAAATGACTACCAGGGCCCCGGCGGCCTGCTGGACTACATAGACAAGGAGGTCATCCCTGACTTCCTGGGAGGAGAGTGTATGGTGAGTCACTGTGTGTGGTGTCATCACCCAACATAGTCACGTTGCCATGATAACGTTTGTATCCCTTTTTATAAATGATATTATGATTTGAATTTAAGATTGTAGCAAAGATGTACTTTCTATGCAGTTTTGGTTCTCCTATGGCATAGTTCTTTGTGTGTCGTCTGTGTGCAGTGTGAAGTCCCAGAGGGAGGCCTGGTGCCCAAGTCTCTGTACCGTACTGCAGAGGAGCTGGAGAACGAAGACATCAGCCTGTGGACAGAGACTATCTACCAGAGTGCCAGCGTCTTCAAGGGAGCGCCCCACGAGGTGAGACCCCAACACGGTGCACCTCGGCTGGGGCAGAGGAGAGCAGGGCGACTGGCCTTAGCTGGAGCTTTGAAGTCATTTGTGGAGAAGGAGAAATAAGAAAGTGAGAGAAGGGCAGATAGGCGGGAGGAGAGAAAGAGGTATGGGAAGAATGAGTCAAAGATGTGGATAGAGAGGAAAATAATTAACAAGCCAAACGTTGGTCTGCTGAAGTTACTTGACCAACACTGCCACCGACTGGAGAAAACCTGAAAGTGCATTCAAACTGATCTTCAGACATTAAGCCACTGTTCTGTCACAAATTGAACATGAACGTTGCTTTGAGAGGAATCTACACCCATTTGTTCTTTTGTTTCTGTTACAGGAAAGTAGATTATATCATCTATTATAAACGAAGCCATGTGGATACTACTCAGTAGAAATCTGCTGTCTTCACTCCCTCGGTCATCTGTTCTCTTTAATTCTTTCTCAATCTCTCTTTTACTTCTACTCTTATCTTTTTATCCTGATTTTCCCATCCTTCCCTTTCTCATCCCTCCCTCTCTTTCTCCTTTTCTCTCCCCTCGTCTTCAACCCTCCTTTTCTCCCACTCCTCCTCAACCCTCCTCTTTTTCTCTCCCTCCTCCCTGTTTTCCCTCCCAGGTGGTGATCGAGATCATCGACGCCTCCTCCGTGATCACCTGGGACTTTGACGTGTGTAAGGGCGACGTGGTCTTCCACCTCTACCACTCCAAGCGCGCCCCCCAAACCCCCCGCAAGGACCCCCTAGTGGGGCAACACAGCAGCATCACCACCCCCGGGGGGAACAACGTCCAGCTCATAGACAAGTCCTGGACCTTAGGCCTGGACTACAGCATGGTGGAGTCACCACTCATCTGCAAGGAGGGGGAGAGCGTTCAGGTCAGCACTGGAACAGCAGACTAGATGTTCATAGTATTGAGAAAGACATGAGGCATGCAGGTGGCTCTTCTCTCAGTGCCTGAGAGAATCTCTTGACTGATTGAATGAATTCAGATTGACTCATTAAAATATACAGGTTTGCGTATTACACCAATGTTGAAACCAGTAGTTTAGTTTAGTGTGATTTTAAATGCCTTTTGATACTTAATAGATCTAATGTTAAGAACATTCAGATTGACAATGATTAAAACCTCATCTAATGCACCCCCCCCCCCCCCCCCATCTCTCCCTCTCCTCCCCCTCTCCCAGGGTTCCCACGTGACCAGGTGGCCCGGGTTCTACATCCTGCAGTGGAAGTTCCACACCATGCCGGGCAGCGCCTCCACCAACCTGCCCCGCGTGGACGACGTCCTCGCCTCCCTGCAGGTCTCCTCACACAAGTGCAAAGTCATGTACTACACAGAGGTCATTGGCTCCAAGGACTTCAGGTTAGTGTGTGTGTGTGTTGATATCAAATGGGTCATCAAAGTAAATGTCATTATTTTTTAAATCATACTGTATATTGTGTTATGATTGTATTGTATCATCACTTTTTTCCATTTGACATCAACATTGTATCCATTATGAAGTGCCAAGCGTAGGCTTCCCCTCCTAAAGAGAGAGATGTCCTTTTACCCTCCTCTCTCTTTTCAATGCGCTCCTGTCCTCTTATCGCTCACCAACCCCTCTTCCACTCCTCCTTCTGTCCCTTCTCTTTCTGTCTTTTCCTGTGAAGAATGGCTTGCTTTGATGTTCAAAGTTTGTAAGTGGACTTGTGTTCCCTTAGCTTTGCATTGCGTTTGGTTGCTTATGAGAACTCCCATTTAACAGTTAGCGACAACTCTAAGATGCTAGCATCTTGACCCTTCGCTTATGGCTTTATTTGAGCATTACCTCACCAGCAATGCTTTTCTCTGTGTGCTTCAGCTAGAGAAAGGCCACTCACTAAGCTAGCTAGTCTCACCGTTGCATGAATGACTAACAGACACATGCCTTTTTAGTTTGAATTGCCTTCCTCCTTTGCCACAAAGGGCTACCTGTATTTCAGGGTTCCCCAACTGGCCGCTCGCGGGTGTTTTTTTTGTTTGTTTTTTACATAAAAGACGGATAAAAGTTGTTTTTAATTTAGGAAATCTGTTCCTGAGTATTGCCATGCATAATAGAAGTACGTGATGTCATACAAATCTATGTACATTTAAAATGAAAAGGTTTTCATCGAAATATCATATCTGTTTGGGCTTCTTGTGGTCAATTTGCAGTCCTACAAATGATTTGTAATTATGTTCCGGCCCCCTGACCATCTGCTCAAGACCAAATCAGCACACAGCTGAATGTAGCTGATGATCCCTGCTGTGTTTTTCTGCCTCTGCAAATTGGTTGATAAGGATAAGAAGTCTTTTCATTCGTGCCCCTCAAAACTATCACTGAAGCATGAGAGGCCATGTTTTAGTCCCCGTGGGTTAGAAGTACAACCTATTTAGTGCAGTATGCTAAATGAATGTCACACAGAGTGGATTCACCTCCGTTTGGTTTGACTTGCTGCATGATCTACACTATTCGGCACTAGACTTGACAAAACAGAAGCTTGAGCTGGGCATCATTAATACCAGACCAGGGATCAAATACTATTTGAAATTGTTTCCTATGTGACAAGAGAACATTTTTTTTTTAGTTTATACTTCAGCTGTACTTGATTGAGCGTTCCTGCTGCAATATAACCAATAAACGAGTCCCACAGGTGCAAGTCACTCCTAATGCAAACGCTCAAAGTAATTGAAAGATTTCAAATAGTACTTGCACCCAGGTCTGATTTTTAAGCCCATTTAGTATGTAGTTCTAAAACCTTAGTTAGGCCAACAATACGTTTAAATAAAATCTAACCTTTTTTCTCTCAGGGGCTCTATGACCAGTTTGGAGTCGAGTCACAGTGGTTTCTCCCAGCTCAGCCACGCTACCTCCTCCTCTAACCACTCCCAGTCCAGCTCCATGATCTCCAGGTAGAGGACTACATCTCCTGCCAAGGACTTACAATTCTCCCTCTGCTGAACTACAAGTCCCAGCTCCTCCAGCCTTCACAGTCCACACTTTCCTCCCTAACCACCTCAAACCTGTACTACTATTAGTCAGTCACAATGTGGATCTGAAGCATGCTTGCACAACAGAGGAGAAAGAAAATGTCCAAAAAAACAAAGACTTGTGATTTAAAGGGCTCCTATTTTCTTGCAGCAGTCCATGTATAGTTCTTCCCAGCTTTCTCCTGGGCTGCTGAACAGAACGTTGGCAGAACGTTTTCTGCTTGCTGAGACTTTGGTAGGTGTGGGAAGTGTCGCACCCATGGAGCGCAATGCCAGTTCAAGCAATTGTCACACTCATTTAAGGAGCTGTGGGACTGGATAAAAACGGGATGCGTCGATACATATGTGAAGACTTTACACACACGTGCACACTTCCAAGGTATTGGTGATACTGGATGCGCTGTTACATAAGAACATGGACACTTTTTATAGGTTGAAGAAACGGGATGCGCTGTTACCTGCAGACAAAACATGCTCAAACATAGGAAGACACACGCATATAGACACAAACCATAAACACACCTGCAATGACATGCAGAGAAACACAGTATTTGCCATATCACCAGTGGGGTTGGTCTCTACCTGGTGAATTGTTTATATGTAAGGATTGGGGGTAAAGCCGTAGCGAGGTATCGTTTAGAAGCAATAAGCAGAGTTCAAATATCAACTATTGAAATAATTACATTTCTATTTACCATGAAAATTTGATGTATGGAGGTTTTTCCTCATGGGTGCTATGTATAGGTGACCTTCCAGTTCCCGGGTGACCTAGATGGACAGACAGACATTTAATTTAGCTGAACTTTCATTTAGAGAAATAGCCAAAAGAAATTGCCAGAGGTTATTTTTGAAATTTGAATTGACACATTTTGAATGTGTTTGCAAATTCATCTACCAGTGTTAACCAATGACACTTAACCAATGATTACGTTTAAATTCTTGAATTTGAATGGATTCCACCCCAAAATGAGTGTTTCCCATCTGTCCCTGTCTGCAGGAATGAACCTGACCCGTAGCTAGGTGTGGTTGTGGTCATTGGTTTGAATGTGCTACTGATGGTCAGGTGAGCTTTTGCTAGCCAATGGAATGCCCCGAACTGTCAGGGTCACAGGTCTAGGTCAAACTGCTATTCTTTATAGAGGGGGAGGAAGTGAATGTTTTTTGTGGTGAAGCTTATCATTTGCTACTGCGCCATTCATGGAAATGTATTGATGCATACATGTACTTGGGCTAGTGCTGGTTGGATTGTTAGTTTTCATTGAAAGTGAAGTGGGTTGCTGCATGTTCATATTGGGATATGGTTGATTTTAGTTTAGGAGTTACCATAGTAACTACTCATGAGCCATTTGTTAGCACCATTTTAGCCTTTGTAACTAACCATGTGTATAAGAAATATATCTGCTTGGTTAGGGGACACCCCCTTTGCCTCGACTTGATGCAATGTACCCATGCAAATAATGTTCTGGACAGCCACCTTGTGCTTCTAAAGCACCAAAGACGACGACAAAAAACTGTTCCGTCTTATAGTTTCCATGTTTGTTTGTTTTTTGTCAAACTATTTTCGAGTGTTTTTAGGGGATATTTTGTGAGCTTCAAGCTCACAAAAGAGATATTGAACTTCTCTACAGATTACTGTCGGCTGTTTCAAAGGTTTGATAAGCTTTTGCCTTGCATTACAAGCTGAGGCTCTCAAGACAAGTCACCATGCTGCTGCTTGACGTTAAGAGGGCCAACGACGTGTTTGTTGATGGGGCGTTGGATCTCACTTCAAGGATTATCGGCCAATCAGGCGAGCAGCACGTCTGTTTTTAACAGCTTTTTGAGATGCTACTTTTTTAACGATGATAACGAAAACCCAAGGTCAAAGTGAACAGTCTACAGTGTGTGTCTAACTGGAATAGCATGAAATGCTTTGCTCACTGAGGAAAGGACCCGCTCAGAACGAGAGCTGTTCAGAACAAACTCATTAAGTTATTGAATGAATGGAATAATGAGTAACTAAATGTCTGTAAGGGTGTCACCCATGTCAGGACTGAGGATGTATAGTTGTACTTATTGTCTTCTGTACTCATTTTAACCTTGAAGCATGTCTAGAGAGAGACTAGCGTAGTTTCCTACTTTCCAGCTCTCTATCAAAGGAAACTCAATGTCCACAATGTGTAGCATAATATCAACACAATGTGTAACGTGCTCAACGGTTCACCAAGCTTTAGAGAAAGGTTCCAGTCCTCTTTGAACACGACATGCGTGTGAGAGGAGACGATGTTAGATTTTCCCTTTAGCTGAGTTGGAACAGTGCTTTAGAAGTGGCTCACTGTTGTGAAGACTTGATGTCTTCAGTTACCTTTCAGTTTCAACTGACCTCAACATAATGTCACTGCTACTACTGAAATGTATCTGCTATGTAACCTGCTTTGCTCTACTTGTCAACCTTCACTTTTACTTAACTCATTTACATATGAGGGCTATTTCTGTCTTGTTTGTCACCAACCATATCCTGATTTCTCCATTTCTCTCATCTAGCCTCCCTCCCTGTAAGACAACGATAATGTTGCATATCTTTATTTCCCTTGAAATTCATAATTATGTTTAAAGAAAGAACTTCAAATTAATATAAAATAGCGCCTTTCCAATTTTTCAAACCATTAAACTTGAATTATGAGAATTAAAAGTTGTCCTGTTTGTGTAACATATATCTTTCTACTTTTGATCCGGCTTCAACCTGCAATGCACGCAGCAATCTTAGTTTAAACTCAATTTGACTGTCAATGTGGATGCATTTTGTTATCTGTATGTAGGTGACTTGAGCTATCTCAGGCAAAATGATAAGCAGAAAGAGTTGAACATTGAGTGGTTGAATAGGTGAACCAATGGATGGACGGGATTACATGCAAGCTGGGGTTTTTAGACTGGAATGGAAGATGGTCTCTGAATTACAAACAGTATGCATTAATATACTGTTTGAAGCCTAAAATCTCATTTGAAAGTGCTTTCTTGGCAACATGAAAATAGTTCATTACTGTATGGGTATTGAGGAGCTGTCCAAGGTACTACTGCCTAATGCCCAGTAGGTGGCAATCATCAAATATCAAACAGAATATGCACAGTCTAATCAACATTTTATTTGTCACATGCCGAATACAACCGGTGTAGTGACCCTTACAGTGACATGCTTGCTTAAGCAAAAAAATACAAATAAAGAGCAACAGTAAAATAACAATAGTGAGGCTATATACAGGGGGTACCGGTACAGAGTCCATGTGTGGGGGTACATGTTAGTCAAGGTAATATGTACATGTAGGTAGAGTTAAAGTGACTGCATAGATAACAGAGTAGCTGCAGTGTAAAAGAAGCGTCTGGGTAGCCATTTTGATTAGCTGTTCAGGAGTCTCATGGCTTGGAGGTAGAAGCTGTTCAGAAACCTTTTGGACCTAGACTTGGCGCTCCGGTAATGTTTGCTGTGCGGTAGCAGAGAGAACAGTCTGACTAGGGTGCCTGGAGTCTTTCACAATTTTTAGGGCCTTCCTCTGACACCGCCTGGTATAGAGGTCCTGGATGGCAGGAAGCTTGGCCCCAGTGATGTACTGGGCCATACGCACGACCCTCTGTAGTGCCTTGTGGTCGGAGGCCGAGCAGTTGCAGTACCAGGCAGTTATGCAACCAGTTATGCAGTCCAAAAGACAAGTTCAAATTTTAACAGTTAGGATTTAGGATTTGAACTGCACATTTTGTACAATGCATATTTTATGAGTCTGTCTCAGTTGTGTTTGAAATACAGTACAAGTGCCACTGCAATGGAACTGCTAAATGTGAACTTTTTAGTGACACTTGGTGTTTAAGACAAAAAGCCGGAGCTCGAGAAAGATGCCCGAGTTTCCGACTTGGAATTCCAACTTGAATGATCATTCAAAACAAATTTCCCCGTTGGAGTTCGTTTTTTCACCAGTTTCCAGCTGTCTCGAAGGCACTGAAGTCGGAAATTTCCGAGTTTCCAGATGTTCTGAACGCGGCAAGCGCTGTTTGGTTCCGCCTCTGGTCTGCCCACATGGAGAGATGTCACGAAACAACACAAGGTACGACCAACGATATTTATAACTAACCCAAGACACTGTCTCGTTTACAGTGGGGGCAATAGCAGCAGTGGGCAAAGCCAAGCACGAGCTAGCGAGATCCTATTGGGGCGTTGTGGCATGTATTTGCATGTTTTCGTTAGGGAACGCCTCCTCTGAAGTGCGTGTGTGCACAAACTCAATTCGACGTTGCACTCCTTTTTAAACTTAGGCAAAGCACCAAGTCTATAAAACTTAGTGCACTGTGTTCGTAACATATTATAGTTTTGCGAACATAAATGTATTGAGAGCAGATGTTTCGAAAGAAGAGAGAATTCGGCCCAGTTTCACCTAGTTCCATCCTCTTCCACTACCCGCGACTGTACTTCCTCTCACTACCATATTTGGTGATAAGAAAACGAATGTTTCAGATTTATAGCCCCTGTGAAGTGTCTCGAGTTTCTCCTTCTGTCTGTGGTACAAACGTTATTTTTGAACGTCAGTGGTACACACAAAGAATATCTTCGCTGCAATAATTTGACACTTCTGCTTGTTGATTTCGAATAACTACATGTCTATTCTTCCTCAAGAAGAAATAGAATGGCTATATGTCAACTGTATTCCACAGCTACTCGCAGTGAAAAGGAGCACGCGCTGCTCCACCTCAACTGTGTCAGATTGTAGAACACCACAGACAGGTGTGACAGCTAGCTATCTAGCAAGCTCACATCATTTGCCAGCCTCTTGGTAGCTACAGTGCTTTCTAGCTAGTTAGTATAAATCAAGCCAGACATTACAAGAGGCAGAGCAGTTGTCTGGCACATGGAGCATTGACGGTCAGTGCCGTTCAAGATGGGAGAGGATGATTTTCTTTTCCTAAGCATGACTTTATTTTTCTATTAAAGCATATTGGATGAATGTCATTCAAATTCCATTCACTCAGTTCAATGTAACAAGCGATATGTTTAGGCAACTACTTTATGCTCAAATGGTCCCTATACCCATCATGATGTTGCTACAACCTAGCCTATGAATGAAAGTTAACGTAGGTGCACACAGGCCGAGAGATACATTTGAGGTGACAGTGACATTCAATACTGCCCCTTGCGCACTCTTGCCTGTATCAAGCTTATATTGGATTTAATCATTAGTCCAACAGTTGCAAGAGTTTGGACAAATTCAAATATGTTTATCCCCGTTTGCTTCCGTTTAAGAAACATTGTTAGAAGTGGGATGGAGGGAACGCACGGTTCGGATGTGCTAGGTGGCTGAGTTGTCGAAGCACAGCGACGTGCCTTCAAGTATGGAGGGGGCAGTGTAGCAAACCTCACTATAAGAGCCACGTTACAATTCCCAGCAACTGGGTTAACCCTTTTAGCACGATGTTTGTCTTTCACGCCAGCGATCTGAGTTGTAATTCCCTGCTCCACTGTTCGCTACAATACCAAAAGACTAAAGTCTCTTGGTGAGGTTGCTAGGTGTTGTACACAGGTTGTTTAGTATTATTGGGGTGCAAGTTTAATAACATTCTAACATTATGATTGTTGTTTTTTTGCTGGCTCGCTTTACATTTCAAAATGTTTTATCCGTTATACAGTTCATTCAATTTGTATAGTCTTAGGGACATTATTGTTTTCAAGTCAGTACAGTTCTACTATAGACTGTAAATTGGAGTGAACATGCAATTGAAATAATGGGGCAAAAGCCCTGTTATTTGAATGTTTAATTCCATTTGGATCAATTGTGGGTCTACTCTCAGATGATAAAATCTAGAAAGGCAGTACAGGACAGTCCGGCTGCATTTTTACTTCTGATACTGATGCACTGTCTGTTGCAGATCATCATTCCCCGAAGTATTTCTATATAGTGAAGTCACATAGCCCTATACTCCCAGCAGGCCTTGTTATTCAGCGAAATTTAACGCGCGTTCTGCCTCCTTTCCGACCCGAGCGGATATTCCTCGATCTAGAACCCAAGGCTTCAATATAGCCGACATATTTGTCACTTAACTTTTAAAATGTATTACCTTTCTTTGTGTGTCAAACATAACTAGTCACGATGTTTTAATCTGATTAGTCTACGTCAAAAGTCTCATGTAACCTACCTGCGCACGTTCATCCACTCCACTCAAATATAATTCCAGCATCCAAACTGCACACTGGCCATTCAATCAATGGCAAGAGACATTTGATACAAAACACCCACAAATGTAATGACATTCATAGATTGTCAAGCCAAGCCGTTGATACTGAGTAGGGAGGGATCTATTGTGTTTGTCGAGGTTGACGTACTCTATTTGACTAGTGTTGAAAACGTAAACCAAGATGAAGTCGATAATCGGTATGCAGTTCTGCATTGCTTATTGGTTGTGTGTGGTGCATTGGCACAGAAACCTGTTGGTAGGAAAACGATGCATATGTTGGCCAGATACCACAATCCCCAAGGTGCTTTATTGCTATTATAAACTGGTTACCAACGATATTAGAACAGTAAACAGTGATTTCAGCTAATCAGCGTTCAGGGCTGAACCACCTGGTTTACAATTATAGGTATCATAAAAATGTAAATCTGATTTCCCCGTCTGATTGTAGTGTAGTGAGACAGTGGCATCGACTGTACCACAAAACCATGTTGAAGTGGTCAATTCAATATCCACATTTACTCAGTTTACAAGGGGGACAATTTTTTCAGTTTTAAAGCTCATTTCCTACATGACTTATGCCATGTTAATGATAACTGAGTGAGAGTGACTAACAAAATCAAAGGGGGCCTCCTGGAGGTCAGCGCCCCTGGGTGACGGATAGAACAAGAGAAAAACTGCTGATGCTCAACCAAATGTATAAATTGCACCTTGTGTATTCTACTATTCTAGCTCTCAACAGTAAGTTGAGACCCAGACTGAGTTTCTGGCTTGGAGCCAGCCCTGCACAAGTTGGTATTTTAAACCCTATGGTTGAATATCACATATCAACCACATAACCATGTAAAAGGTCTGAATGTAGGCCTAGTTATTCTTGTTCGATACTGGATAGCCCTTGTGAGGTTCAGGTAGGGTTGTCTTGGGAGAACAGTAGTAAGTTACCCTATGACACCAGCTGAGGGACACAGCAACTGGGCAGGTGAGGTGAGACCTTTCTGCAAGAGAGAAGTTTCCTGCCAACAGTAACCCTGGAATGCTGCCAGTATCAGCTATCTCTCTCTCAGCAGTTGACTTGTGAATCTATTGTGACCGTCACTGATAATGGTATCATGTCCCTTTTCCCAGCGCCGCCTCCTTGGTAGATTTGTGTCTGACACTAGAGATGTAGAAGCCAAGCAGATGGTGTAAGGGGACCGGTGCTGTAGAATGCCTCATTACTAGTAGAAGTCTTCATCATCTGTTGGCCGGTCCAAATGTTCTCCCAACCTCTCCCCCTTGGCCCTAACCCTTTGTTGTTTTTGCTCCCTCTCCTCTCTCTCTCCTAGTGAACAGGCCAGCCGGAGGCAGCAGGTGGTGGAGGAGGACACAGAGGATTGGCAGAGAAGTCCAGACTTCACCGGGTTGGAGGAGTGGACCTGTCGTTCATCGAAGGAGATGACGTCAACGTCTGTGCCCAGCTAGTGGTGCTCCGCTACCCAGACCTAGAGGTAAGGCACTGACTTGGACCATTTCTATGCAAATTCTAACCATTGGCTGCATTTTAATGCTATAAAGCCCGAACAGACCATTTCTACACTAATGCTAACCATGGGCTGCATCTTAATGCTATAAAGTGGTTTCCTTTTCTCCTCTTGACTCATAGGCACTGTTTGAGCATACTAGATGAAAGAAAGATGGTGTTCTTTTTGTATTTCACCTGAATAGCTCTTCTGTATTAGTGTGGATCAAAGAAAGGAGACAAGGAAAGGAAGTGACTTGAAGGTATGGACACACAGGCCATGTCTGTTCAGTCATCCTAGCAGTTTGTGACCATGAGTCTTGCCTCAACTTTTCATTGCCTCTATTTTTCATTCTTAACCGTTCCAGTCCCTCTATTGGACCCGACCCTAATTCTCCATCAAGGGCTGTCAACACATTCTGTAACACAACCCATCATAATTAATGATATTTGCCAGCTTGTTTTGTTGATATATGGACCAATTTTGTTGTAATCTTATTATACTAAGACTAATTAAATGTCCCCCAGTCAGGGCAGACACAATCATTTACCCAGAGTCTCTCCCATTGGTTTTTACTGGATTAATTCACAACACAGTGGTTTTTGCATCATCCGTCCAAACAATTTCAGAATAGCCAAGAGCCACAATGAATTTTTACAAATTGGTTGCTTGAAGTTAAAATAGTTTTGAATATCCAAGGATGAATATCTGAGTAATTTTCTGAATCATAGTAATTTATGTGACAGTCACATGACAATTAACGTAGAAGATAGTAAAATACTAAATGAAAATTCTGACAAGGACGGGCATTTTAGCAGGAGTTCTCCGACTCCTCCTCAATCAAATCAAATTGACTCGATAGAACTATGTGAAATAAATCAACACAATTTCTTAAACAAAATATACACTTGTGTGATACCCATTTCCCGACAAGTTAGTCACAAATACTTGAAGCTCTCAGAAATAATAACTTTTACTTATGAGTACAATATGATGATACATTTGTATTTTCCAACACAACCTGCAGCAACAGTATTTTACTATAGCTGCATTAGGCAGGAGGAGACATCCACTGAGTGGTAGCTGTGTCGTGGCATCCTGTGGGACTCCGAGCGCAAGTCAGCAGCTTCTTTGTGTCTCATGACGAACTCGATCCAGTAGACGGCCTTGTCCAGTGGCTTCATGGAATGGTCTCCTTGCAGTCTAGAGTGCTTCTGCATGTTGAACTTGTAGGCCCCATTGTGGAGAACGTCCTGCAAGCCCTGACGGAAGATCCCTCTATTGAAACTGCCAATGTCTAAAACCTTGGCTCCTCCTCTCTCCTCCAGCTGGAGAAGATGGTCAAATTGGTCTTGGAACAGTGACAAACCCAACACCATGGTAAATGGCCTCCTTGACCACATTTGTAACCCCACACAAATGCTCTGATCTTGTCATGACCAAGGAGGGCAGACTGAGCCAGCCATTTTACCAGGAGGGTATTGTTACCCGAAATGGAGGGTTTGTCACTAACATGTCCCCACATGACTTTCTGAGGCGTTGGGAAAAGGCAGAAGCAATTTCAGTAGATACCTCCCTTGTAAGACTGACTAAGGATGCTAACTACATTATAATGACCCCATGTTCTCCAGAGCTCTGAACAAACTCTTCTAGCTCTTTTGAGAGCGGTTGAACAGGCTTACAGTAGAAGCCATCAATGTGTACGATGTTTGGCACAATTGGATGTGGAGACCCGAAAACAAAATCGGAGCGAATCAACCATAGGTCAGCTGAACGAAGCAATGTGTAATAATGAATATCTCGGCCAAAGTATTTATCACAAAGCTCATCATAGTATATATTGAACTCTATAATTTCCTGGTTAACCATAATGCCATAAAAACATATTTCTGAGCCTCTGTAAGAGATTCATATCTTCCGATAAACCTGATCTAAAAATTGGAACAAATAACTGGTGAGGGAGAAAGAGCAAAATGTGCCATACCAGCTGTGGTCCAACGAGCGCTGTAAACTAAAGGCAATCTAATATAATGCGTCAGCAAGACTTCCCCACCCAGATCTGTGAGCACCATGTCATTCCTCACTTCCACAAGGCTTTTTATGAGTTCTTTATCCTCAAACATTGCTCTTACCAAACCACACATACATTCTTCAATCTTTGAAAGTACATCAACATCAGTATTTTGTTCTCTGACGAATTTCAGAAGAAATGTATCCTCTCTGTGTTTTTGAAGGATTGTTTGCACAAATTATATAATGGAATTTTATCAAGCCCATCTATTGTTGAGATGCTTATTAAGGCCCCCCCCCCCCCCCCCCCCCCATGCCCAAAAGCCACCGTAATTCAAGAATGACTCTGATGATGGAATTTCCAAAAACAACACAGACTAACTCTCTCCACATGTCTTCCCTGGGGACATATCAAATACACCAAAACGCCTCCATCAATTAATTAATATTTGCATTATTTATTGCATTACAGCGTCAATTAAAATGCCTAATTTAAAAAAAATCACCCCTAAGATGACATTAATATTCAAAAAAATATATACTGTATATTCCGATAATTGTTATTGTATCATAATGTTCTTACTAAAGCAGGGTAACTAAATTCCAGGACTCAGGACCATCTATAAACCTTTTGGTAGACTTAAACACTAAATGTTATTTTTAATTTAAAAAAATAACTCAGCCTGTGTAACATGACAAGTCGCAAAAGAATGAGGAAAAATCCCAAAGACTTTGTCATCGACTTCAGATAGATACCGTCAGCTCCAATGGATCCATCACTGGGGACCAAGATATAGATCTCTGTTCAATGATTAACACAATGTTTTACTTTGGAGCCAACTTTGTCAAAATAGGTAAGTCAGAACACTGTAGCGAGAGTTGTGCAGGTCAGTGGAAAGATATTCTGGGTTAAACAAAAGGCCCTCCTGAGACATCTAGAAAGACCACACACACACGAGAGGGAAATAACATTTGATCAATCACATCCCCTTTTGACAATGAGTATGCAGTACAGTATTGACTTCGAAACACAGACTCAGGTCTCTACCTCACAAGACCAACAGAGACATTATGTTTTGCACCAGAATCAGTGCGGCTTTAAAGGGATAGTTCTGTGAAATTACATATTTATAAAAAGGAAAACCCGCACACTGAAAAAAAGACAGGTGACCGACCCTGAATTTAGTCCTTATTTACTTTTCATATTTGAACTGATTGTAAGCACTTAAGTCAAGGTCGGTCACCTATCTTTTTTCAGGGTGTGGTACTGTATATACTCTTGTTTTTTAATGCTTGTTTCTGAAAAAAACAGCACCTGGACCTAGACACACTGCTGTGCACAAGCGTTTCTCTTTCTTTGTTTATATAGTACCAGTCAAAAGTTTGGACACATCTACTCATTCAAGGGTTTTTGTTATTTTTTTCAATTTTCTACATTGTGGAATAATAGTGAATACATCAACACTATGAAATAATACATATGGAATCATGTAATAACCATGACAGTGTTAAACAAATCTAAATAGATTTTAGATTTTTCAAAGTAGCTACCCTTTGCCTTGATGACAGCTTTGCACACTCTTGGCATTCTCTCAACCAGCTTCTTGATAAATGCTTTTCCAACAGTCTTGAAGGAGTTCCCACATATGCTGAGCACTTGTTGGCTGCTTTTCCTTCACTCTGCGGTCCAACTGATCCCAAACCATCTCAATTGGGTTGAGGTTGGGTGATTGTGGAGGCCAGGTCATCTGATGCAACACTCCATCACTCTCCTTGGTCAAATAGCCCTTACACAGCCTGGAGGTGTGTTTTGGGTCATTGTCCTGTTGAAGAACAAATGATAGTCCCACTAAGCGCTAAGCAGATTGGATGATGTATCGCTGCAGAATGCTGTGGTAGCCAACCTGGTTAAGTGTGCCTTGAATTCTAAATAAATCAGACAGTGTCACCAGCAAAGAATCCCCACACCACCACACCACCTCCTCCATGCTTCACGGTGGGAACCACTCCTGCTGAGATCATCCGTTCACCTACTCTGCGTCTCACAAAGACACGGCGGTTGGAACCGAAAAATCTCTGATTTGGACTCATCAGACCAAAGGACAGATTTCCACCGGTCTAATGTCCATTGATCGTGTTTCTTGCCCAAGCTACTCTCTTCTTAGAATTTGTGTCCTTTAGTAGTGGTTTCAATTGGACCATGAAGGCCTGATTCACTCAGTCTCCTCTGAACAGTTTATGTTGAGACGTGTCTGTTACTTGAACTCTGAAGCATTAATTTGGGCTGCAATTTCTGAGGCTGGTAACTCTAATGAACTTATCCTCTGCAGCAGAGGTAACTCTTGGTCTTCCTTTCCTGTCCTCATGAGAGCCAGTTTCATCATAGCGCTTGATGGTTTTTGCGACTGCATTGACTGACCTTCATGTCTTAAAGTAATGATGTAAAGTAGTTTCTCTTTGCTTATTTGAGCTGTTCTTGCCATAAAATGGACTTGGTCTTTTACCAAATATGGCTGTCTTCTGTATACCACCCTACCTTGTCACAACACATCTGATTGTCTCAAACACATTAAGGAAAGAAATTCCACAAATGAACTTTTAACACGGCACACCTGTTAATTGAAATGCATTCCATGTGTACCTCATGAAGCTGGTTGAGAGAATGCCAAGCGTGTGCAAAACTTTCATCAATGCAAAGGGTGGCTACTTTGAAGAATCTGAAATATAACGTATATTTAGATTTGTGCTTATGACAGTGAACCTTATAACAGTTGTTATGCTTAATAATAAGCCTAACAACTGTTATGCTTATAACAGTGAACCTTTTTTGTGGGATACACATGAGGCAATTCTAGGTCTTGTGGCATATTTTGGTTAAACTATCCCCAATTAAATTGAATTGCAACCCTTTGCATGCACAGTGCATTCTTCCATCACATGTACATCTGATTCTCAAGATCTTGCACACTAATGCGATGCTATTGAGCCCACACTACTACACTGTCTGGGTTGAAAAATTGGTGGCCATCGGGGCAAATTTGAGGCTTTTTGAGCCTGACAACAAGCCATCCTCAAAAAGGTTGGAAAGTGACAGTGAAGATGAGGCCTCAGTCTGATGTTCAAGACGTGGACATTGAGGAGATCCAGGGAGAGGACATGGATGCCTGGGAGGAAGACAACTAGAGGTCGACTGATTAATTGGAATGGCCGATTAATTAGGGCCGATTTTCAAGTTTTCATAACAACCGGAAATCTGTATTTTTGGACACCAATCTGGCCGATTTAAAAAAAAATTATATATATAAATAATTAAAATTTAAAAAAATAAACACCTTTTTTTGACTAGGCAAGTTAAGAACACATTCTTATTTTTATGACGGCCTAGGAACGGTGGGTTAACAGCCTTGTTCAGGGGCAAAACGACAGATTTTTTACCTTGTCAGCTCGGGGATTCAATCTTGCAACCTTACAGTTAACTAGTCCAACGCTCTAACCACCTGCCTGCCTCTCATTGCACTCCACGAGGAGCCTGCCTGCCTTACGCGAATGCAGTAAGAAGCCAAGCTAGCATTAAACTTATATCTTGTAAAAAACAATCAATGGTTGATGATATTACTAGTTTAATCTAGCGTGTCCTGCGTTGCATATAATCGATGCGGTGCGCATTCGCGGAAAAAGGACTGTGGTTGCTCCGTTTTCCTAACCATAAACATCAATACCTTTCTTAAAATCAATACACAAGTAAATATTTTTAAACCTGCATATATAGTTAATATTGCCTGCTAACATGAATTTATTTTAGCTGGGTGAATTGTCACTTCTCTTGCAACAGAGTCAGGGTAAATGCAGCAGTTTGGGCCGCCTGGCTCGTTGCGAACTGTGTGAAGACTATTTCTTCCTAACAAAGAGGGCAAACTTCGCCAAATGGGAGATGATTTAACAAAAGCGCATTTGCGAAAAAAGCACAATCGTTGCACGACTGTACCTAACCATAAATATCAATGCCTTTCTTAAAATCAATACACAGAAGTATATATTTTTAAGCCTGCATATTTATCTAAAGGAAATCCAGGTTAGCAGGCAATATTAACCAGGTGAAATTGTGTCATTTCTCTTGCGTTCATTGCACGCAGAGTCAGGGTAAATGCAACAGTTTGGGCCGTTGAATATAAGGTTCCGTATTTCACTGAAATAATAAAGGTTTTGTTTTCAAAATGATAGTTTCTGGATTCTACCATATTAATGACCAAAGGCTCGTATTTCTGTATATTATAATTAAGTCTATGATTTGATATTTGATAGAGCAGTCTGACTGAGCGATGGTAGGCAGCAGCAGGCTCGTGAGCATTCATTCAAACAGCACTTTCATGCGTTTTGCCAGCAGCTCTCCGCAATGCTTCAAGCATTGAGCTGTTTATGACTTCAAGCTTATCAACTCCCAAGATTAGGCTGGTGTAACCGATGTGAAATGGCTAGCTAGTTAGCGGGGTGTGCGCTAATAGCGTTTCAAACGTCACTCGCTCTGAGACTTGGAGTAGTTGTTCTCCTTGCTCTGCAAGGACCGCGTATTTTGTGGAGTGATGGGTAACGCTGCTTCGAGGGTGGCTGTTGTCGATGTGTTCCTGGTTCGAGCCCAGTTAGGGGTGAGGAGAGGGAGGGCAGCTATACTGTTAAACTGGCAATACTAAAGTGCCTATAAGAACATCCAATGTCAAAGGTATATGAAATACAAATGGTTTTAAGAGAAATAGTTGATGCTTCATAATTCCTATAATAACTACAACCTAAAACCTCTTACCTTGGAATATTGAAGTCTCATGTTAAAAGGAACCACCAACTTTCATATGTTCTCATGTTCTGAGCAAGGAACTTAAACGTTAGCTTTTTCACATGGCACATATTGCACTTTTACTTTCTTCTCCAAAACTTTGTTTTTGCATTATTTAAACCAAATTGTCAATGTTTCATTATTTATTTGAGGCTAAATTGATATTTATTGATGTATTATATTAATTTATTGATGTATTATATTAAATTAAAATAAGTGTTCATTCAGTACTGTCGTAATTGTCATTATTACAAATACACTTTTAAAAAATCAGGCGATTTAATCGGTATCGGCCTTTTTTGGTGGTCCTTCAATAATCGGTATCGGTGTTGAAAAATCTTAATCGGTCGACCTCTAAAGACAGTCTATAAACTAAAGCTTTGGTTATCATTTTACAGATGTATATTGTAAAGGTTTTTGGGAGATGCGATGGATCATTTGGGATCATTCAATATTTCCTTTATTTTGTTGTTCAGTGTAATCATCCCATGTGAACTGAAAATGGTTGTCTAGCAATGATCAACATCCAATTTAAGCGCTTGAAGAATTGTTTGCTTCAACAAAGTATTGGGTGTGAATACTTAAGGAAATTAGATATTTCTGTATTTCAACTTCAGGAGGCTGAAGAAATTTGGCTTGTCACCAAAAGCACTCAGACTTTTACAGATGCTAAATCGAGAGCATCCTGTCGGGCTCTATCACCACCTGGTACGGCAACTGCTACGCCCACAACCGTAAGGCTCTCCAGAGGGTAGTGAGGTCTGCACAACGCATCACCGGGGGCAAACTACCTGCCCTCAGGACACCTACACCACGCGATGACACAGGAAGGCCATAAAGATCATCAAGGACAACAACCACCCGAGCCACTGTCTGTTCACCCCGCTATCATCCAGAAGGTGAGGTCAGTACAGGTGCATCAAAGCTGGGACCGAGAGAAGCTGTTTTTCAGTATATCTCAAGGCCATCAGACTGTTAAACAGCCACCACTAACAGTGAGTGGCTGCTGCCAGCATACTGACTCAACTCCAGCCACTTTAATAATGGAAATTGATGTAAAAAATGTATCACTAGCCACTTTAAACAATGCCACTTAATATAATGTTTACATATCCAACATACTCATCTCATATGTATATACTGTACTCTATATCATCTACTGCATCTTGCCTATGCCGCTCTGTACCATTACTCATTCATATATCTTTATGTACATATTCTTCATCCCTTTACACTTGTGTGCACAAGGTAGTAGTTGTGGAATTGTTAGTTAGATTACTCGTTGGTTATTACTGCGTTGTCGGAACGAGAAGCACAATCATTTCGCTACACTCGCATTAACATCTGCTAACCATGTGTATGTGACAAATAAAATTTGATTTAATAACATGTTTTCAATTTGTCATTATGGGGTGTTGTGTGTAGATGGGTGAGAATTATTATTATTATTTTGAATTCAGGTTGTAACACCACAACATGTGGAATATGTTTAGGAGGATGAATACTTTCTGAAGGCACTGCATTAGATATAACACAGGCATACGTTTATACCGGTGTTCTCTGCTGTCTGTTCCCTGTGTCCACTACCAGCTGCTGTATGAGGACAGTCAGATGGTGACCCTGACAGCCCCCTACATCTCAGGGTTCCTGGCCTTCAGGGAGACTCCCTATCTGCTGGAGGCCCTGCAGCGCCTGGAGACGACCCAGCCCCCCCTGCTACCTCAGCCGGCTACCTCAGCCGGCTACCTCAGGTCAGGGTCTGGCCACTTTGGCATTGGAGATGTTTCGGTTTAACTGACGTATTTACTGTTATACTCAGAACACTAATGTTTACATTTAGTTCAATTTACTAAATCTCACTCTGACATGTCTCATACTGTCTAACTTCTGTTGAGACTAAATGTTCTGTTTCATTGATGTTTTCGGTTTGCTGTGTCCAACTGTTTAGCTGTTCACCTCAGAGCGATGCAGCTCTGGGTGTTAATGCTTTTCTTTTCAGCTGTCCAATAACCCTCCGTCTTCCTCTCCCACGATGTGTGTCCATAAGTCAGCTCTGTGCCATCCATACCTTCCCATTCTCCTGTGTTAGTCACAGCCCACACACATCACTCACTCCCACCTCAAGTCGGGTTCCTATCCACACATGCACACACACGCAAAACACCTCTCCGGCGCAAAACACTCACACACACACACACGATCAAAACCAAACACACACACACACACTCACTGTCTTCTGCCTAACACATGCACACTGCCCTCATGAATTTATCACTGACATTTAGCCATGGACACGGACATTTAGCCATGGACACGGACATTTAGCCATGGACACGGACATTTAGCCATGGACACGGACATTTAGCCATGGACACTGACATTTAGCCATGGACACTGACATTTAGCCATGGACACGGACATTTAGCCATGGACACGGACATTTAGCCATGGACACGGACATTTAGCCATGGACACGGACATTTAGCCATGGACACTGACATTTAGCCATGGACACTGACATTTAGCCATGGACACGGACATTTAGCCATGGACACTGACATTTAGCCATGGACACGGACATTTAACCATGGACACGGACATTTAGCCATGGACACTGACATTTAGCCATGGACACGGACATTTAGCCATGGACACGGACATTTAGCCATGGACACTGACATTTAGCCATGGACACTGACATTTAGCCATGGACACTGACATTTAGCCATGGACACTGACATTTAGCCATGGACACGGACATTTAGCCATGGACACGGACATTTAGCCATGGACACTGACATTTAGCCATGGACACTGACATTTAGCCATGGACACGGACATTTAGCCATGGACACGGACATTTAGCCATGGACACGGACATTTAGCCATGGACACGGACATTTAGCCATGGACACGGACATTTAGCCATGGACACTGACAGACCAGTCCCCGCTGTTTTATGTACAGCCACTCAAATGATTTCTACATGGCTTATGATTCACAGCAGAAACATGCCTGTACAACCACCTTGACGCTAACTAATCAGTGAATGGGCGGTTGACACAGTTCAATACATCCAGCCAACAAAATCTCACGAAGTCTTGGGAAAACTCTTCTTTTGTTAGCCTGTAATGAAGAAAGACCTCATGCTTAGAAGTACAAGGGACAGCAGAGAGCTGCTTTGAATCTTGTCCATCTCTCACCGTTGCCTCTTTCTGTACTTGCCCATCTCTCACCGTTGCCTCTTTCTGTACTTGTCCATCTCTCACCCGTAGCCTCTTTCTGTACTTGTCCATCTCTCACCCGTAGCCTCTTTCTGTACTTGTCCATCTCTCACCCGTAGCCTCTTTCTGTACTTGTCCATCTCTCACCCGTAGCCTCTTTCTGTACTTGTCCATCTCTCACCCGTTGCCTCTTTCTGTACTTGTCCATCTCTCACCCGTTGCCTCTTTCTGTACTTGTCCATCTCTCACCCGTTGCCTCTTTCTGTACTTGTCCATCTCTCACCCGTAGCCTCTTTCTGTACTTGTCCATCTCTCACCCGTTGCCTCTTTCTGTACTTGTCCATCTCTCACCCGTAGCCTCTTTCTGTACTTGTCCATCTCTCACCCGTTGCCTCTTTCTGTACTTGTCCATCTCTCACCCGTAGCCTCTTTCTGTACTTGTCCATCTCTCACCCGTTGCCTCTTTCTGTACTTGTCCATCTCTCACCCGTTGCCTCTTTCTGTACTTGTCCATCTCTCACCTGTAGCCTCTTTCTGTATCTGTCCCCAATAGGTGGTCTTGGTGGATGGGAATGGTCTGTTCCACTA
Organism: Oncorhynchus mykiss; assembly: GCF_057628025.1. Lineage (NCBI taxonomy): Eukaryota > Metazoa > Chordata > Actinopteri > Salmoniformes > Salmonidae > Oncorhynchus > Oncorhynchus mykiss. The sequence goes on along the minus strand of NC_143038.1, from coordinate 10,782,968 downwards.
CAAAGACAGTCTCGGTCTCAAACTGAGACCGAGCTACTTACTGTCTCAAGCTACTTACTGTCTCAAGCTACTTACTGTCTCAAGCTACATACTGTCTACTAATAGCATTGACTATTTACTACTAACAGTAGCCTGCTACATACTTACATAACAATTCAGACTTCAGCTGGTTGTGACGGTCATGTCCCCTACTATACATATGGGGTTGTCTTTTTTCCAGAGTTTGGCCTGGCGTGTCACCTGGGAGTTCTGTCAGGGCTTCCCTGTATAGGTGTGGCCAAGAACCTCCTGCAGGTGCAGGGTGTGGAGATGAACGAGGAACACCAGTCACAGGTGAGAGCTCTACCGCTCACATTTCACACCGGTAGAGACCAAAATGATGAACAGATAAACACATTTTTGCAGAGGGGTAGAATTGCATTGAATCAAAGGACTAGTTTCCATTGATTTAAGGGCGGAGTGTTCGCTAGTTATATCTAATTTGTTTTTCCGTTTTTACAATAACAACTGGTTAAGACATTCTGATGGATAGCACTCAAATGAGATCTCAACTGACATTGGACTACTAAACTGTAGCCTACCTACAGTAGGTCTGCATTTGAGCAAATGTCTGACCGCCAATGTCAAGCTTTTGTCAAGCTTTTCTTCTCCTCTTCTGGGGACCATACCATTCTGGGGACCATACCATTCTGGGGACCATACCATACTCGTGGCATGGTCTATTTTCCTGTTGCTGTATCAAACAACATTTGAATGCAACAACAAAATAATTATTGGCATACAGTTTTATAATGTTAATTTAATCTTCATGAATCATTCATGTGGGCTCTTGTCTACCTTTGAGCTCCATTTTTCACACTTAGTCATACTGTAGCTGTGTTGAAATTGGAGCACAGAGAGCACAATGCATTATTCATCATTCTATTGTGATAAATGTTTTAAGGTAGTGTGTTTTCTTGCCTGGATCTATTGTAATATTTTATTGTGGGATGTTAGTTTCTCTCCCCAGTGTTTCTGTGGCTTGAACAGTATTATACAAGTTGCGCAAAAACAAAAAACCTGTTGGTGAAAACCGTAAACCAGCTCTTATTGAAGAGAATACTGGTGGGAGAAGTCTCCGGTAAATATATATATTATTTAAAGCAATTATGCAGCAATTTGTGTTATGTAAATGTGCCCTTTGTTTCGTTGTGGGAAATTCCAATCCAAAGTTACAAATAATTTAATTTTAAGGAAATGAATTGCATGCTTCAGGCTTGCAACAGAGCAGTACTATAGTGTGATAGAGGGGTGGTAGTAATGTCAGAGGTAAGGGTTTCACTCTCTTCTGGTGAAGGATTTTGAATGCGAGAGATGGAGACAGACAAACAGTCGGACAGACAGACATGGCACTAACATGACTAATGTGACCACAATGCTAACAGATTTCCATCGCAAAAGGCCATGGGAGTTTAGCGCAGTACCCTGAACACGCGCCACCAGCAATCAACTGCCAAAAGGCCTCCGCACCCTAAAAACTCAATTACCAGGCAATAACCGCAGCTCAAACGGTCCCCGCGACGCACATCTATGTTAGCGCACCACACTAATCTTACATAACACTTTGTGAAAAACACTTGATGTCCCTCAGCTCTGCTTTAGCTCTAACGGCTGTTATGTTTAGACTCAGATTAAGTTTCCACTGTTTATGACCGGAGAAACAGGTAGCGACTCCCAAGTTCATTCGATCTCTCTCAGGCGACAGTTAGCGTCTCACAGACGATAGCGATCGCATGAGCCTCGCTAACCGAACTACTGTAGCCGCGGTGTGGATTGCATTGGCTGAGGTTTCTGAGCCTCTGAACAGTATCTGTCAGTTAGCTACTGTTAGCTAAAGCGCTGGCTCTTAGCTAGTCTTTCATTAAGGTATCAGGTAGCTTTTAGCCGTCCAGATACATTTCCCTCAGGCTTTTAGCGAGCGACGCTCCAGTTATTTTAAATGGAACATTAGAACACCTCTTATCTTGACTTTGAGACTGGCGTCAGGGTCCGTTTTCAAACGATGACTCACTGCAGATTGTAGAATGATAGATGTGACCTCCCTGACTTCAATATTGCTTAGATGCAAGCGTAGCGTTAAACTGCCATGTGTGCAGTTGTTTTTACTCGTTAATCACATCAATGCAACATGAGTCATATTTGTTCCTCCAACTGCTCTCACCTGAAATTAGATTAGGGGAATCTGTGTTCCTACATCCAGAGTGAAGGAGACGTCAGACACTCACAGACATCCAATGTGTCCCTCGGGTTATGATATGTCCAAGTGTTTTTCGTAACATTGCGAAGAGGCCCAATAGGTTTACTGTTGGACAATCAATTCAAATCCAAGCAAAACGTCCATTGAAACATCGTATTACAATTTACGTGAATAGTTCATGGGATTTAAACATGGCTTGTATAGAAGTTCCTTTAATCATGGAGCCTCTGTTGTCACGGTGACATCACATTTCTGTGTCCCTGTTACCCACTGCGTCTTATTATGGGCTAAAGGTTTGTATGGACATGCCACTGGTCTTCTCTCGCGTGTGTGTGTGTGTGTGTGTGTGTGTGTGTGTGTGTGTGTGTGTGTGTACAATGTGTGTGTTATGCGCCACTGCAACACATTCAGCCCAAGGTGTACAGGCCATCAATGGTTATATTGTGTGCATTGCCAGGGAGTGACTCACTGAGGCCTGTTGAATGAGATGAGCTCGATGGATAGAGGCTTCATTCCATTCACACGACATCTGTTGCCCCTGCCTGCTGATAGGTGGCTGGAATTCCTCTCTGTCTCTCTTGTTCGCTTCTCTTTCTTTATCTCCACTCTATTTCCCAGCTCTCTCTCACTCCTTTCACTCCTTCTCCCTCTACTCTCTCTGCAACTGCCGTCTCTCAATATCCCATCGTAATTTTTTACCTCTCCCAGAACCCTTCACGCACTCTTTCTCCCTCTTCCTCTTCATCTCTGGCACTGAGTCAAACCACTGTGTTATTGATGGTTGGTCTGTCTCATGTCCTACTGCCCAGGGCGGCTGACTCCGACAGACACACACTGGTCTCCTAAATGCCACCAGATGGGCCCTAGGCCCTACCTGGCCCCTCACCTGGCGTATCTTCATGTCCTGTATTATAATTAGTTATAGTGAAATGGATAGGACATCAATGCTTTCATTAGTTTAAAGCCAAGTCCTCATCTCCAATGAGACACCTGTTACAGCATCAGTCTTGGCAACAGGGATGAGGATGGTTTGTTTTGATCTGAATGTATCTCAAGCTGATTGCAGGATCTGAGAGCCTCTCTCATATTAACACGATATCATCCAATATGTGTATTATCAGATTTTTACCTTTCAAGTTTAAGGTCGAGTGAAGACGGGATTGTGCGGTTTTTCATGGACCGATGACTCACACCAGCCTATGCACTTCAAACGAGATATACACTTCATGACCAAAAGTATGTGGACACCTGCTTGTCGAACATCTTATTCCAAAACCAAGGGCATTAGTATGGAGTTGGTCCCCCCTTTGCTGCTCTAACAGCCCCCACCCTTCTGGGAAGGATTTCCACTAGATGTTGGAACATTGCTGCGTGGACTTGCTTCCATTCAGCTACAGGAGCATTAGTGAGGCACAAATGTTGGGCGATTAGACCTGGCTCGCAGTCTGCGTTCCAATTCATCCCAAAGGTGTTTGATGGGGTTGAGGTCAGGGCTCTGTGCAGGCCGGTCAAGTTCTTCCACATCAATCTCAACAAACGATTGGACCTTGCTTTGTGCACGGGGGTATTGTCATGCTGAAACAGGAAAGGGCCTTCCGCAATCTGTTGCCACAAAGTTGGAGGCACAGAATCGTCTAGAATGTCATTGTATGCTGTAGCGTTAAGATTTCCCTTCACTGGAACTAAGACTCCTGAACCATGGAAAACAGCCCCAGACCATTATTCATCCTCCACCAAACTTTAGTGCCAGATGGTGAAGCGTGATTCATCACTCCAGAGAACGTATTTCCTCTGCTCCAGAGTCCAATGGCGGCGAGCTTTCACCACTCCAGCCAACGTGTGTGGCCATGGAAACCCATTTCCCGACGAACAGTTCTTGTGCTTGTTGCTTCCAGAGGCAGTTTGGAACTCGGTAGTGAGTGTTGCAACTGAGGATAGATGATTTTTACACACTTCATTACTCGGCGGTCCCGTTCTGTGAGCTTGTGGCATCCTATGACGGTGCCGTAATGAAAGTCAATGAGCTCTTCAGTAATGCCATTCTACTCTGTGGAGATTGCATGGCTGTGTGCTCGATTTTATACACTGTGTGGCTGAAATAGCCGAATTCACTCATTTTAAGGGGTGTTCACATACTAAACTCAGCAAAAAAAAGGAACCTCTCACTGTCAACTGCGTTTATTTTCAGCAAACATAACATGTGTAAATATTTGTATGAACATAAGATTCAACAACTGAGACATAAACTGAACAAGTTCCACAGACATGTGACTAAGAGAAATGGAATAATGTGTCCCTGAACAAAGGGGGGGTCGAAATCAAAAGTAACAGTCAGTATCTGGTGTGGCCACCAGCTGCATTAAGTACTGCAGTGCATCTCCACACTCTTCCACCAAGGCACCTGCAAGTTCCCGGGTATTTCTGGGGGGGAATGGTCTTAGCCCTCACCTTCCGATGCAACAGGTCGCAGACGTGGTCAATGGGATTGAGATCCTAGCTCTTCGCTGTCCATGGCAGAACACTGACATTTCTGTCTTGCAGGAAATCACGCACAGAACGGCTGGTGGCATTGTCATGCTGGAGGGTCATGTCAGGATGAGCCTGCAGGAAGGGTACCACATGAGGGAGGAGGATGTCTTCCCTGTACCGCACAGTGTTGAGGTTGCCTGCAATGACAACATGCTCAGTTCGATGAGGCCGTGACACACCGCTCCAGACCATGAAGGACCCTCCACCTCCAAATCGATCCCACTCCAGAGTACAGGCCTCGGTGTAATGCTCATTCCTTCGACGATAAACGCAAATCTGACCATCACCCCTGGTGAGACAAAACCGCGACTCGTCAGTGAAGAGCACTTTTTGCCAGTATTGTCTGGTCCAGCGACGGTGGGTTTGTGCCCATAGGCGACGTTGTTGCCGGTGATGTCTGGTGAGGACCTGCCTTACAACAGGCCTACAAGCCCTCAGTCCAGCCTCTCTCAGCCTATTGCGGACAGTCTGAGCACTAATGAAGGGGTTGTGCGTTCCTGGTGTAACTCGGACAGTTGTTGTTGCCATCCTGTACCTGTCCGCAGGTGTGAAGTTCGGATGTACCGATCCTGTGCGGGTGTGTTTTTTTTAACCTTTTATTTATACATGTTTTTTCTCATTGAGATAACATCTCTTTTCCAAGAGAGACCTGGTCCAATAGCAGCAGGGTGAACAACGTTTCAGGCAAAACAACTTGCATACACTAACACAACATTAAACAAAGCTACAGTATAAACACACATACAGTACAACAAAAACATTTTTCGTTAAAAACACGAAAGTCTGGCCTAAGGACAATTACACTCTTCTGTGATATATTCATCGATCAAGTGTTTAAAATCCATCAACGAAACTAGATCATCACATTTTTTCATATTCAGGAGAGAATTCCAGGGCCACGGAGCTGAGTAACTAAAACTATTTCTACCATGACCTGTTCTGATTTTTGGTACTGTTAGAAGCAAATGAGAATGGGACCGTAATTTACCGACCTGACTAAAAAAGAACAGCGATAAAATGGCATTTTACCCAATATGGCCTTAGAAATCAGTCTATACCAGTGTTTAAGCCTACGCAAGGTCAATGACGACCAGCCAAGAGCGCTGTAGAGATCACAATGATGTGTTAGATGTTTTTGATTTGTAATGAACCTTAGGGCTGCATGATACACTGAATCAAGTGCTCTCAGGGTAGGCTGAGGCCTGCATACAGTGGGCAAAAAAGTTGTGGCTGACTACAAGTTCTCCCACTTAAAAATATGAGAGGCCTGTAATTTTCATCATAGGTACACTTCAACTATGACAGACAAAATGAGAAAAAGAAATACAGAAAATCACATTGTAGGATTTTTTACGAATTTATTTGCAAATTATGGTGAAAAATAAGTATTTGGTCAATAACAAAAGTTTATCTCAATACTTTGTTATAAACCCCTTTGTTGGCAATGACAGAGGTCAAACGTTTTCTGTAAGTCTTCAAAAGGTTTTCACACACTGTTGCTGGTATTTTGGCCCATTCCTCCATGCAGATCTCCTCTAGAGCAGTGATGTTTTGAGGCTGTTGCTGGGCAACACGGACTTTCAACTCCCTCCAAAGATTTTCTATGGGGTTGAGATCTGGAGACTGGCTAGGCCACTCTAGGACCTTGAAATGCTTCTTACAAAGCCACTCCTTCGTTGCCCGGGCAGTGTGTTTGGGATCATTATCATGCTTATACACATTATACAGATTCTGTTGTATAATGTTAAATGCTCTTTGGACATTTTCAAAAGCTAAAGATAAACTACTACCATTTGAATAAAGAACAGTATCATCTGCATAAAAATTAACATCCACTGTTTCAATAAGATCCCCAATGTTGTTGATATACAAAATGAACAACAGTGGGCCCAAAATAGAACCTTGCAGAACAACTGAGCACACCTCTATGGACTCAGATTTACAACCATCCGCCATTACACATTGTGTACGATTTTATATTGTTTTGTTACACGTGGTCTGCCACTGCGAGGATAATCAGCTGTCCGTCCTGTCTCCCTGTAGTGCTGTCTTAGGCGTCTCACAGTACCGACATTGCAATTTATTTCCCTGGCCACATCTGCAGTCCTCATGCCTCCTTGCTGCATGCCCAAGGCATGTTTACGCAGATGAGCAGGGACCCTGGGCATCTTCCTTTTGGTGTTTTTCAGAGTCAGTAGAAAGGCCTTTTTAGTGTCCTAAGTTTTCATAACTGTGACCTTAATTGCCTACTGTCTGTAAGCTGTTAGTGTCTTAACAACTGTTCCACAGGTGCATGTTCATTAATTGTTTATGGTTAATTTAACAACCATGGGAAATAGTGTTTAAACCCTTTACAATGAAGATCTGTGAAGTTAATTCGTAAAAATCTAAATATCTTTGAAAGACGGGGTCCTGAAAAAGGGCCGTATCTTTTTTTGCTCAGTTTATACATAGTATATTACCAGGAAGGGAACAGGACAGCTACTAGCATGTTGCCTTGTGAGAAAGACAGGAACATGGCTGACAGGGCTGTGAAGAACATGTCAGGGCCTCATCCTCCCCTAGAAGAAAAGAGAGACCGAGGAGATGGCAGAGAGAAAGACTTTGATATTGCAAGAAAAATGCACCCGCAGACAGAAAGTCAGACATGCACAGACGGTCGGACGGACAGTAGTAGTGTGGATGAAGGATGGTCTGACTCCACTCCTCCTCCTCAGATTGCTTCATTGCAGAAGGGAGGAGACAGATTCCCTCTGACTACCGACTCAGGAAAAGTGCTGGGGAGGGTTAGACTCACACACACGTTCACCGTTTGCACACAAGCACGTAATCAGTAGTTCTAAACATACAGTCTCTCCTCTGTCTGTCTCTCTGTCTCTCCTCTCTCTCGCTTCATCCCTTTTCATCCTCTTTCTTTCTAGGCCCTGCGTAGTCCTGACGGCAGTACCAAACCAGTGTATGTTTCAGTGGGTCAAAGATCAACCTGGACACGGCCCTGTGCCTCACACACTCCTGCTGCCGCTACCGTGTCCCAGAGCCTATCAGACAGGTATACAAACACGCGCATACGATAAGAGCCAATCCGTCACCAGATTAGAAGTCAGTCCGATCAATGAAAGCCAACTGTGATGAACCCTGTTAACTGTCAAATGGCTGGGAGGAACAGAGCAAATCAATACGGCTTGCTGGACAGGGGAGACCATGTGAAGTTCACCTGTCTATGCTTCTCTCATAGAGCGGGATAGCGGCTGCACTTGCCACAAAGCCTGTTGTAGCATGGGCAGCGCCATTGAAGTTTATAATGGCAAAAACAGGGTAGGCTGGCTCTCTTTCTAACTTTATGCTCATCTCCACCTGCAGTCTGTTAGTGTTATTCTGCATTCCTGCCACTAGACTGTGCTGTTCCCTTAGAGAAAAGTGTGGTGCCATAACTAATCTGCCTTACACACTGTGTTCCTGTCAAAATCAGCCCTGCACTGCACCCAGTGCTCTCACACACACACACATGCACATAAACTCACTCACTCACTCTTTCTCGCTCTCTCTACCCCCTCTCACAGTCTCTCACTGTCATTTTTCTCCACTGCAGTCACACACACACACACACACACACACACACACACACACACACAGCATTTCACACACCTCTATTCTCAGTATATTGCCAGGAGAGCTGCAGCAGTAGTGTATCCTTGGCTAACTCATCTCCTCCTGTGTGTGTGTTCATTTCATCAGCAAGTGTGCTAATGTGTTTAGTGGGTGCTAGGGGTTTGTCCAATAAGATTGAACCTGGACATCGCTGAGAGCAAGGGGACTGGCAGAGAGATAACCGCTCTGTTCTTTCTCTCTTCGTGTCTCTCCCTCTCTTCAACTCTCTCCCTCTCTTCAACTCTCTCCCTCCTCTCTCATTCCCCGCTTTATTTGGTTCATCTCACTTATCTGTCTTTGTCTCTCGTTCTCTCTCTACACCTCTCTCTCTGCACCTCTCTCTCTCTACCTTGCTCTCTCTCTACACCTCTATATCTCTCTACACCTCTCTCTCTCTCTACACCTCTCTCTCTCTCTCTACACCTCTCTCTCTCTCTCTACACCTCTCTCTCTCTCTACACCTCTCTCTCTCTCTCTACACCTCTCTCTCTCTCTCTACACCTCTCTCTCTCTCTACACCTCTCTCTCTCTCTCTCTACACCTCTCTCTCTCTACACCTCTCTCTCTCTACACCTCTCTCTCTCTACACCTCTCTCTCTCTCTACACCTCTCTCTACACCTCTCTCTCTCTACACCTCTCTCTACACCTCTCTCTCTCTCCACCTGTCTCTGTCTACACCTCTCTCTCTCTCCACCTCTCTCTGTCTACACCTCTCTCTGTCTACACCTCTCTCTGTCTACACCTCTCTCTGTCTACACCTCTCTCTCTACACCTCTCTCTCTCTCTACACCTCTCTCTGTCTCTCTACACCTATCGCTCTCTCTTTCTCTCTCCAGACGGTCATCAACGTTGACCCTTGATAAGCTGTACTGCTGCCAGCCAACACTCAAACAGGTGTGTACACATACACACACACATACTGATGATAGCTCAGAGCCAGCAGCGACAGGTTGCCAAGTTTTCTTGTGCTGTGGAAACAACAATATGCTCGTGCTCCTCAGCGTTTAATTGCAGTTTACTGTTGGGACCCAAACACAGGAGCAGGTGGCGGAGGTTTGCCAAATAAGGGCACAGGCATTGTTTATGCATTCAGGAGGAGGGACAAATTGGAGCGTGTACGTTAATGAGGTGTTTTGGGGCACCGGAAGCAGGGATTTGGGTTGACAGGTTGGGTTAAGGACCTGGGCATGTATACCGTTCATGTGAGATGGGTTGGGGATCATACTGTAGCAAAATCATTTGAACTAGGTTGCAGTGGCACCTGTTCAGAATGTAAACTTAAACCCCTTGCCTCTTTTTCCATTCTTCTTCTCCTCTCCTATCTTTTCCTGTCCTTTCCACTTCCCTTCTTTCATCTTTCCCTTCTTCTCCTCTTTCCTTTCCTTTCCTCTCTTCTATTCTCCTCCCTTCCTCTCTTTCCTCTCCTCTCCTCTCCTCACTGTACCTGTTAAAGCTGAGAGAAAGAAAAACCCTCAGTCTGTCTGATCTCTACAGTTAAAAGAGCGAGAGAGAGAGCGAGAGAGAGAGAGAGAGAGAGAGCGAGAGAGCGAGAGAGCGAGAGAGCGAGAGAGCGAGAGAGCGAGAGAGCGAGAGAGAGAGAGAGAGAGAGAGAGAGAGAGATGAAAGAGAAAGGTGACATCATGGTTGGAGTCTGCAGTGAAGAGTTGATGGTGCAGAGGGCTGAGGGAAGAGTCAAGGCACTGCAGCAGAGTCTGTATGCACAGTGCGTTGAGTGCGGAGGAACACGCGCTTTTACATGGACATGATGAAGCTCTCCATCTCACCCACTCGCGCCCTGAGAGGAAGATTGACAAGTCTGTGTCAATAACACACACACACACACACTCCCTTCTTCCTAGCCTTTCCTAATGAGGCCACAAACAAAGCTAATGGACAGTAAGAGTCCTTTCACCGAATGTTGACGGAGGCCATGCAGACCGTACAGTGAATAACGCCGCACCATTCACACACTCCCAGTGGTGTGTGTGTGTGTGTGTGTGTGTGTGTGCGCGCGCGCACGTGATAATTACCAGACAATATATATATATATATATGGCCACATCCACTTGTCTGATAATTATCTCCGGACAGCAGAAATCCATACTAACTGACAGGAAGACATGAAATTGTTAATGGACAACAAGGAACTAATGCTAAAGACATAACACTACTCTGCTCTCTTTCCTTTAGGGAGGAAGGACTCAGAGGGCTCACCAGGGAAGTTGATTACTGCAGCTCAGGAACAGCGCCAGTCTTGTGGCACTGACCATTGTCAATCAGTTAGGGATAGTAGTAGTAATCAATTTAGTTAAGCTTTACTGTAACCAAAGGGGTGAATTGTTGACGAGACAAAGCACACTGATGTGTACAGTGTCACACAAAGTCCTGCAGACAGGGTAACAACGTTAAGTCCTGCAGACAGGGTAACAACGTTAAGTCCTGCAGACAGGGTAACAACGTTAAGTCCTGCAGACAGGGTAACAACGTTAAGTCCTGCAGACAGGGTAACAACGTTAAAAGTCCTGCAGACCGGGTAACAACGTTAAAAGTCCTGCAGACCGGGTAACAACGTTAAAAGTCCTGCAGACAGGGTAACAACGTTAAAAGTCCTGCAGACAGGGTAACAACGTTAAAAGTCCTGCAGACAGGGTAACAACGTTAAAAGTCCTGCAGACAGGGTAACAACGTTAAAAGTCCTGCAGACAGGGTAACAACGTTAAAAGTCCTGCAGACAGGGTAACAACGTTAAAAGTCCTGCAGACAGGGTAACAACGTTAAAAGTCCTGCAGACAGGGTAACAACGTTAAGTCTTGCAGACAGGGTAACAACGTTAAGTCCTGCAGACAGGGTAACAACGTTAAGTCCTGCAGACAGGGTAACAACGTTAAGTCCTGCAGACAGGGTAACAACGTTAAGTCCTGCAGACAGGGTAACAACGTTAAGTCCTGCAGACAGGGTAACAACGTTAAGTCCTGCAGACAGGGTAACAACGTTAAGTCCTGCAGACAGGGTAACAACGTTAAGTCCTGCAGACAGGGTAACAACGTTAAGTCCTGCAGACCGGGTAACAACGTTAAGTCCTGCAGACCGGGTAACAACGTTAAAAGTCCTGCAGACCGGGTAACAACGTTAAAAGTCCTGCAGACCGGGTAACAACGTTAAAAGTCCTGCAGACCGGGTAACAACGTTAAGTCCTGCAGACAGGGTAACAACGTTAAAAGTCCTGCAGACAGGGTAACAACGTTAAAAGTCCTGCAGACAGGGTAACAACGTTAAAAGTCCTGCAGACAGGGTAACAACGTTAAAAGTCCTGCAGACAGGGTAACAACGTTAAAAGTCCTGCAGACAGGGTAACAACGTTAAAAGTCCTGCAGACAGGGTAACAACGTTAAAAGTCCTGCAGACATGGTAACAACGTTAAAAGGATAGACGGGTGAAAAACGCCTAAAACAAACAATGACTCGCTGCTCTTGTGAGGTAGTCGTTCTATTCAACATTTGCCTCGGGAGTGTAAATGTCATGATTCTGGTAGGAGTTCACAACTACAGTAGGAGCTCCACTCTGGGTGGCCGAACGGGAGCTCCACTCTGGTTGGCCGTTCTAGTTCTACCATAGCTCTATACCTATATCTGCTCTGCTCATCACACCTGCCCTGTAACATTGTGTTTCCCGCGGCCCTGAGAGCCCTGAGGTGAGATACTCATCCATTACTCTGCTCTGCATCCGAATCAACAGGAAATGCTGCTCCCCAGGTTGTTGCCGTAACAAATGGAATTTGGAAGTGAGCGATTGTTGGAGGCAGCGTTAGCGCTGGGCCGGGGTGGGTCTTTGTAGACAGAGGTAAAGGGATGCTGATGGTTGTTTTGTGTGCCGGTGTCCCCGCTGGGACTCTGGCTTCTGTGTTTGTTTAAAGGGAAGGCTTTAATCTGTGTTTTGTGTTTTGTGGGCGTCTCTCTCTTCCTACTGCAGCAGCTACACACACAGTCTACGTACAGAAACTCATGCCTATTGTCTCTCTCACTCTTTTTGTTAATGTTTGTGTGTGTGTCTGTGTGGGTGCGCATGCCTGTCACATTTCTCAGCATATGTCTCTCTCTCCCTTTCTCTCTCTCTCTTTCTCTCCCCCCTCCAATCTATTGCTGTCCTTCCCTCGCCCTCTCTCTCCCCTCTCCTTTGAATAATTCAACCCCCACAGAGCTTTGTGTTTCTGTCTGTTGACACTGACACATTAACAACACCCACCCACCAAAACAAACCCAAACACATTCAGTCTACTGCAGACCTGGGTTCAAACCCAAACACATTCAGTCTACTGCAGACCCGGGTTCAAACCCAAACCCATTCAGTCTACTGCAGACCTGGGATCAAACCCAAACACATTCAGTCTACTGCAGACCTGGGTTCAAACCCAAACACATTCAGTCTCCTGCAGACCTGGGTTCAAACCCAAACACATTCAGTCTACTGCAGACCTGGGTTCAAACCCAAACACATTCAGTCTCCTGCAGACCTGGGTTCAAACCCAAACACATTCAGTCTACTGCAGACCTGGGTACAAATCCAAACACATTCAGTCTACTGCAGACCTGGGTACAAACCCCAACACATTCAGTCTACTGCAGACCTGGGTTCAAACCCAAACACATTCAGTCTACTGCAGACCCGGGTTCAAACCCAAACCCATTCAGTCTACTGCAGACCTGGGATCAAACCCAAACACATTCAGTCTACTGCAGACCTGGGTTCAAACCCAAACACATTCAGTCTCCTGCAGACCTGGGTTCAAACCCAAACACATTCAGTCTACTGCAGACCTCGGTTCAAACCCAAACACATTCAGTCTCCTGCAGACCTGGGTTCAAACCCAAACACATTCAGTCTACTGCAGACCTGGGTACAAATCCAAACACATTCAGTCTCCTGCAGACCTGGGTACAAATCCAAACACATTCAGTCTCCTGCAGACCTGGGTTCAAACCCCAACACATTCAGTCTACTGCAGACCTGGGTTCAAACCCCAACACATTCAGTCTACTGCAGACCTGGGTTCAAACCCCAACACATTCAGTCTACTGCAGACCTGGGTTCAAACCCCAACACATTCAGTCTACTGCAGACCTGGGTTCAAACCCCAACACATTCAGTCTACTGCAGACCTGGGTTCAAACCCCAACACATTCAGTCTACTGCAGACCGGGGTTCAAACCCAAACACATTCAGTCTACTGCAGACCTGGGTTCAAACCCAAACACATTCAGTCTACTGCAGACCTGGGTTCAAACCCAAACACATTCAGTCTACTGCAGACCTGGGTTCAAACCCAAACATATTCAGTCTACTGCAGACCTGGGTACAAATCCAAACACATTCAGTCTACTGCAGACCTGGGTTCAAACCCAAACACATTCAGTCTACTGCAGACCTGGGTACAAACCCAAAAACATTCAGTCTACTGCAGACCTGGGTACAAACCCAAACACAGTCTACTGCAGACCTGGGTACAAACCCAAACACATTCAGTCTACTGCAGACCTGGGTTCAAACCCAAACACATTCAGTATCCTGCAGACCTGGGTTCAAACCCAAACACATTCAGTCTACTGCAGACCTGGGTTCAAACCCAAACACATTCAGTCTACTGCAGACCTGGGTACAAATCCAAACACATTCAGTCTACTGCAGACCTGGGTTCAAACCCAAACACATTCAGTCTACTGCAGACCTGGGTACAAACCCAAAAACATTCAGTCTACTGCAGACCTGGGTACAAACCCAAACACAGTCTACTGCAGACCTGGGTACAAACCCAAACACATTGAGTCTCCTGCAGACCTGGGTTCAAACCCAAACACATTCAGTCTACTGCAGACCTGGGTTCAAACCCAAACACATTCAGTATCCTGCAGACCTGGGTTCAAACCCAAACACATTCAGTCTACTGCAGACCTGGGTTCAAACCCAAACACATTCAGTCTACTGCAGACCTGGGTACAAATCCAAACACATTCAGTCTACTGCAGACCTGGGTACAAATCCAAACACATTCAGTCTACTGCAGACCTGGGTTCAAACCCCAACACATTTAGTCTACTGCAGACCTGGGTTCAAACCCCAACACATTCAGTCTACTGCAGACCTGGGTTCAAACCCCAACACGTTCAGTCTACTGCAGACCTGGGTTCAAACCCCAACACATTCAGTCTACTGCAGACCTGGGTTCAAACCCAAACCCATTCAGTCTACTGCAGACCTGGGATCAAACCCAAACACATTCAGTCTACTGCAGACCTGGGTTCAAACCCAAACACATTCAGTCTACTGCAGACCTGGGTTCAAACCCAAACACATTCAGTCTCCTGCAGACCTGGGTTCAAACCCAAACACATTCAGTCTACTGCAGACCTGGGTTCAAACCCAAACACATTCAGTCTCCTGCAGACCTGGGTTCAAACCCAAACACATTCAGTCTACTGCAGACCTGGGTACAAATCCAAACACATTCAGTCTACTGCAGACCTGGGTACAAACCCCAACACATTCAGTCTACTGCAGACCTGGGTTCAAACCCAAACACATTCAGTCTACTGCAGACCCGGGTTCAAACCCAAACCCATTCAGTCTACTGCAGACCTGGGATCAAACCCAAACACATTCAGTCTACTGCAGACCTGGGTTCAAACCCAAACACATTCAGTCTCCTGCAGACCTGGGTTCAAACCCAAACACATTCAGTCTACTGCAGACCTCGGTTCAAACCCAAACACATTCAGTCTCCTGCAGACCTGGGTTCAAACCCAAACACATTCAGTCTACTGCAGACCTGGGTACAAATCCAAACACATTCAGTCTCCTGCAGACCTGGGTACAAATCCAAACACATTCAGTCTCCTGCAGACCTGGGTTCAAACCCCAACACATTCAGTCTACTGCAGACCTGGGTTCAAACCCCAACACATTCAGTCTACTGCAGACCTGGGTTCAAACCCCAACACATTCAGTCTACTGCAGACCTGGGTTCAAACCCCAACACATTCAGTCTACTGCAGACCTGGGTTCAAACCCCAACACATTCAGTCTACTGCAGACCTGGGTTCAAACCCCAACACATTCAGTCTACTGCAGACCGGGGTTCAAACCCAAACACATTCAGTCTACTGCAGACCTGGGTTCAAACCCAAACACATTCAGTCTACTGCAGACCTGGGTTCAAACCCAAACACATTCAGTCTACTGCAGACCTGGGTTCAAACCCAAACATATTCAGTCTACTGCAGACCTGGGTACAAATCCAAACACATTCAGTCTACTGCAGACCTGGGTTCAAACCCAAACACATTCAGTCTACTGCAGACCTGGGTACAAACCCAAAAACATTCAGTCTACTGCAGACCTGGGTACAAACCCAAACACAGTCTACTGCAGACCTGGGTACAAACCCAAACACATTCAGTCTACTGCAGACCTGGGTTCAAACCCAAACACATTCAGTATCCTGCAGACCTGGGTTCAAACCCAAACACATTCAGTCTACTGCAGACCTGGGTTCAAACCCAAACACATTCAGTCTACTGCAGACCTGGGTACAAATCCAAACACATTCAGTCTACTGCAGACCTGGGTTCAAACCCAAACACATTCAGTCTACTGCAGACCTGGGTACAAACCCAAAAACATTCAGTCTACTGCAGACCTGGGTACAAACCCAAACACAGTCTACTGCAGACCTGGGTACAAACCCAAACACATTGAGTCTCCTGCAGACCTGGGTTCAAACCCAAACACATTCAGTCTACTGCAGACCTGGGTTCAAACCCAAACACATTCAGTATCCTGCAGACCTGGGTTCAAACCCAAACACATTCAGTCTACTGCAGACCTGGGTTCAAACCCAAACACATTCAGTCTACTGCAGACCTGGGTACAAATCCAAACACATTCAGTCTACTGCAGACCTGGGTACAAATCCAAACACATTCAGTCTACTGCAGACCTGGGTTCAAACCCCAACACATTTAGTCTACTGCAGACCTGGGTTCAAACCCCAACACATTCAGTCTACTGCAGACCTGGGTTCAAACCCCAACACGTTCAGTCTACTGCAGACCTGGGTTCAAACCCCAACACATTCAGTCTACTGCAGACCTGGGTTCAAACCCAAACACATTCAGTCTACTGCAGACCTGGGTTCAAACCCCAACACATTCAGTCTACTGCAGACCTGGGTTCAAACCCAAACACATTCAGTCTACTGCAGACCTGGGTTCAAACCCCAACACATTCAGTCTACTGCAGACCTGGGTTCAAACCCCAACACATTCAGTCTCCTGCAGACCTGGGTTCAAACCCAAACACATTCAGTCTACTGCAGACCTGGGTACAAATCCAAACACATTCAGTCTACTGCAGACCTGGGTACAAACCCCAACACATTCAGTCTACTGCAGACCTGGGTTCAAACCCAAACACATTCAGTCTACTGCAGACCCGGGTTCAAACCCAAACCCATTCAGTCTACTGCAGACCTGGGATCAAACCCAAACACATTCAGTCTACTGCAGACCTGGGTTCAAACCCAAACACATTCAGTCTCCTGCAGACCTGGGTTCAAACCCAAACACATTCAGTCTACTGCAGACCTCGGTTCAAACCCAAACACATTCAGTCTCCTGCAGACCTGGGTTCAAACCCAAACACATTCAGTCTACTGCAGACCTGGGTACAAATCCAAACACATTCAGTCTCCTGCAGACCTGGGTACAAATCCAAACACATTCAGTCTCCTGCAGACCTGGGTTCAAACCCCAACACATTCAGTCTACTGCAGACCTGGGTTCAAACCCCAACACATTCAGTCTACTGCAGACCTGGGTTCAAACCCCAACACATTCAGTCTACTGCAGACCTGGGTTCAAACCCCAACACATTCAGTCTACTGCAGACCTGGGTTCAAACCCCAACACATTCAGTCTACTGCAGACCTGGGTTCAAACCCCAACACATTCAGTCTACTGCAGACCGGGGTTCAAACCCAAACACATTCAGTCTACTGCAGACCTGGGTTCAAACCCAAACACATTCAGTCTACTGCAGACCTGGGTTCAAACCCAAACACATTCAGTCTACTGCAGACCTGGGTTCAAACCCAAACATATTCAGTCTACTGCAGACCTGGGTACAAATCCAAACACATTCAGTCTACTGCAGACCTGGGTTCAAACCCAAACACATTCAGTCTACTGCAGACCTGGGTACAAACCCAAAAACATTCAGTCTACTGCAGACCTGGGTACAAACCCAAACACAGTCTACTGCAGACCTGGGTACAAACCCAAACACATTCAGTCTACTGCAGACCTGGGTTCAAACCCAAACACATTCAGTATCCTGCAGACCTGGGTTCAAACCCAAACACATTCAGTCTACTGCAGACCTGGGTTCAAACCCAAACACATTCAGTCTACTGCAGACCTGGGTACAAATCCAAACACATTCAGTCTACTGCAGACCTGGGTTCAAACCCAAACACATTCAGTCTACTGCAGACCTGGGTACAAACCCAAAAACATTCAGTCTACTGCAGACCTGGGTACAAACCCAAACACAGTCTACTGCAGACCTGGGTACAAACCCAAACACATTCAGTCTCCTGCAGACCTGGGTTCAAACCCAAACACATTCAGTCTACTGCAGACCTGGGTTCAAACCCAAACACATTCAGTATCCTGCAGACCTGGGTTCAAACCCAAACACATTCAGTCTACTGCAGACCTGGGTTCAAACCCAAACACATTCAGTCTACTGCAGACCTGGGTACAAATCCAAACACATTCAGTCTACTGCAGACCTGGGTACAAATCCAAACACATTCAGTCTACTGCAGACCTGGGTTCAAACCCCAACACATTTAGTCTACTGCAGACCTGGGTTCAAACCCCAACACATTCAGTCTACTGCAGACCTGGGTTCAAACCCCAACACGTTCAGTCTACTGCAGACCTGGGTTCAAACCCCAACACATTCAGTCTACTGCAGACCTGGGTTCAAACCCAAACACATTCAGTCTACTGCAGACCTGGGTTCAAACCCCAACACATTCAGTCTACTGCAGACCTGGGTTCAAACCCAAACACATTCAGTCTACTGCAGACCTGGGTTCAAACCCCAACACATTCAGTCTACTGCAGACCTGGGTTCAAACCCCAACACATTCAGTCTACTGCAGACCTGGGTTCAAACCCCAACACATTCAGTCTACTGCAGACCTGGGTTCAAACCCCAACACATTCAGTCTACTGCAGACCTGGGTACAAATCCAAACACATTCAGTCTACTGCAGACCTGGGTTCAAACCCAAACACATTCAGTCTACTGCAGACCTGGGTACAAACCCAATCACATTCAGTCTACTGCAGACCTGGGTACAAACCCAAACACATTCAGTCTACTGCAGACCTGGGTTCAAACCCAAACACATTCAGTCTCCTGCAGACCTGGGTTCAAACCCAAACACATTCAGTCTACTGCAGACCTCGGTTCAAACCCAAACACATTCAGTCTCCTGCAGACCTGGGTTCAAACCCAAACACATTCAGTCTACTGCAGACCTGGGTACAAATCCAAACACATTCAGTCTCCTGCAGACCTGGGTACAAATCCAAACACATTCAGTCTCCTGCAGACCTGGGTTCAAACCCCAACACATTCAGTCTACTGCAGACCTGGGTTCAAACCCCAACACATTCAGTCTACTGCAGACCTGGGTTCAAACCCCAACACATTCAGTCTACTGCAGACCTGGGTTCAAACCCCAACACATTCAGTCTACTGCAGACCTGGGTTCAAACCCCAACACATTCAGCCTACTGCAGACCTGGGTTCAAACCCCAACACATTCAGTCTACTGCAGACCGGGGTTCAAACCCAAACACATTCAGTCTACTGCAGACCTGGGTTCAAACCCAAACACATTCAGTCTACTGCAGACCTGGGTTCAAACCCAAACACATTCAGTCTACTGCAGACCTGGGTTCAAACCCAAACATATTCAGTCTACTGCAGACCTGGGTACAAATCCAAACACATTCAGTCTACTGCAGACCTGGGTTCAAACCCAAACACATTCAGTCTACTGCAGACCTGGGTACAAACCCAAAAACATTCAGTCTACTGCAGACCTGGGTACAAACCCAAACACAGTCTACTGCAGACCTGGGTACAAACCCAAACACATTCAGTCTACTGCAGACCTGGGTTCAAACCCAAACACATTCAGTATCCTGCAGACCTGGGTTCAAACCCAAACACATTCAGTCTACTGCAGACCTGGGTTCAAACCCAAACACATTCAGTCTACTGCAGACCTGGGTACAAATCCAAACACATTCAGTCTACTGCAGACCTGGGTTCAAACCCAAACACATTCAGTCTACTGCAGACCTGGGTACAAACCCAAAAACATTCAGTCTACTGCAGACCTGGGTACAAACCCAAACACAGTCTACTGCAGACCTGGGTACAAACCCAAACACATTCAGTCTCCTGCAGACCTGGGTTCAAACCCAAACACATTCAGTCTACTGCAGACCTGGGTTCAAACCCAAACACATTCAGTATCCTGCAGACCTGGGTTCAAACCCAAACACATTCAGTCTACTGCAGACCTGGGTTCAAACCCAAACACATTCAGTCTACTGCAGACCTGGGTACAAATCCAAACACATTCAGTCTACTGCAGACCTGGGTACAAATCCAAACACATTCAGTCTACTGCAGACCTGGGTTCAAACCCCAACACATTTTGTCTACTGCAGACCTGGGTTCAAACCCCAACACATTCAGTCTACTGCAGACCTGGGTTCAAACCCCAACACGTTCAGTCTACTGCAGACCTGGGTTCAAACCCCAACACATTCAGTCTACTGCAGACCTGGGTTCAAACCCAAACACATTCAGTCTACTGCAGACCTGGGTTCAAACCCCAACACATTCAGTCTACTGCAGACCTGGGTTCAAACCCAAACACATTCAGTCTACTGCAGACCTGGGTTCAAACCCCAACACATTCAGTCTACTGCAGACCTGGGTTCAAACCCCAACACATTCAGTCTACTGCAGACCTGGGTTCAAACCCCAACACATTCAGTCTACTGCAGACCTGGGTTCAAACCCCAACACATTCAGTCTACTGCAGACCTGGGTACAAATCCAAACACATTCAGTCTACTGCAGACCTGGGTTCAAACCCAAACACATTCAGTCTACTGCAGACCTGGGTTCAAACCCAAACACATTCAGTCTACTGCAGACCTGGGTACAAATCCAAACACATTCAGTCTACTGCAGACCTGGGTTCAAACCCAAACACATTCAGTCTACTGCAGACCTGGGTACAAACCCAAAAACATTCAGTCTACTGCAGACCTGGGTACAAACCCAAACACAGTCTACTGCAGACCTGGGTACAAACCCAAACACATTCAGTCTCCTGCAGACCTGGGTTCAAACCCAAACACATTCAGTCTACTGCAGACCTGGGTTCAAACCCAAACACATTCAGTATCCTGCAGACCTGGGTTCAAACCCAAACACATTCAGTCTACTGCAGACCTGGGTTCAAACCCAAACACATTCAGTCTACTGCAGACCTGGGTACAAATCCAAACACATTCAGTCTACTGCAGACCTGGGTACAAATCCAAACACATTCAGTCTACTGCAGACCTGGGTTCAAACCCCAACACATTTTGTCTACTGCAGACCTGGGTTCAAACCCCAACACATTCAGTCTACTGCAGACCTGGGTTCAAACCCCAACACGTTCAGTCTACTGCAGACCTGGGTTCAAACCCCAACACATTCAGTCTACTGCAGACCTGGGTTCAAACCCAAACACATTCAGTCTACTGCAGACCTGGGTTCAAACCCCAACACATTCAGTCTACTGCAGACCTGGGTTCAAACCCAAACACATTCAGTCTACTGCAGACCTGGGTTCAAACCCCAACACATTCAGTCTACTGCAGACCTGGGTTCAAACCCCAACACATTCAGTCTACTGCAGACCTGGGTTCAAACCCCAACACATTCAGTCTACTGCAGACCTGGGTTCAAACCCCAACACATTCAGTCTACTGCAGACCTGGGTACAAATCCAAACACATTCAGTCTACTGCAGACCTGGGTTCAAACCCAAACACATTCAGTCTACTGCAGACCTGGGTACAAACCCAATCACATTCAGTCTACTGCAGACCTGGGTACAAACCCAAACACATTCAGTATCCTGCAGACCTGGGTTCAAACCCAAACACATTCAGTCTACTGCAGACCTGGGTTCAAACCCAAACACATTCAGTCTACTGCAGACCTGGGTACAAATCCAAACACATTCAGTCTACTGCAGACCTGGGTACAAATCCAAACACATTCAGTCTACTGCAGACCTGGGTTCAAACCCCAACACATTTAGTCTACTGCAGACCTGGGTTCAAACCCCAACACATTCAGTCTACTGCAGACCTGGGTTCAAACCCCAACACGTTCAGTCTACTGCAGACCTGGGTTCAAACCCCAACACATTCAGTCTACTGCAGACCTGGGTTCAAACCCAAACACATTCAGTCTACTGCAGACCTGGGTTCAAACCCCAACACATTCAGTCTACTGCAGACCTGGGTTCAAACCCCAACACATTCAGTCTACTGCAGACCTGGGTTCAAACCCCAACACATTCAGTCTACTGCAGACCTGGGTTCAAACCCCAACACATTCAGTCTACTGCAGACCTGGGTTCAAACCCAAACACATTCAGTCTACTGCAGACCTGGGTACAAATCCAAACACATTCAGTCTACTGCAGACCTGGGTTCAAACCCAAACACATTCAGTCTACTGCAGACCTGGGTACAAACCCAATCACATTCAGTCTACTGCAGACCTGGGTACAAACCCAAACACAGTCTACTGCAGACCTGGGTACAAACCCCAACACATTCAGTCTCCTGCAGACCTGGGTTCAAACCCCAACACATTCAGTCTACTGCAGACCTGGGTTCAAACCCCAACACATTTAGTCTACTGCAGACCTGGGTTCAAACCCCAACACATTCAGTCTACTGCAGACCTGGGTTCAAACCCCAACACGTTCAGTCTACTGCAGACCTGGGTTCAAACCCCAACACATTCAGTCTACTGCAGACCTGGGTTCAAACCCAAACACATTCAGTCTACTGCAGACCTGGGTTCAAACCCCAACACATTCAGTCTACTGCAGACCTGGGTTCAAACCCAAACACATTCAGTCTACTGCAGACCTGGGTTCAAACCCCAACACATTCAGTCTACTGCAGACCTGGGTTCAAACCCCAACACATTCAGTCTACTGCAGACCTGGGTTCAAACCCCAACACATTCAGTCTACTGCAGACCTGGGTTCAAACCCCAACACATTCAGTCTACTGCAGACCTGGGTTCAAACCCAAACACATTCAGTCTACTGCAGACCTGGGTACAAATCCAAACACATTCAGTCTACTGCAGACCTGGGTTCAAACCCAAACACATTCAGTCTACTGCAGACCTGGGTACAAACCCAATCACATTCAGTCTACTGCAGACCTGGGTACAAACCCAAACACATTCAGTCTACTGCAGACCTGGGTTCAAACCCAAACACATTCAGTCTACTGCAGACCTGGGTACAAATCCAAACACATTCAGTCTACTGCAGACCTGGGTACAAATCCAAACACATTCAGTCTACTGCAGACCTGGGTTCAAACCCCAACACATTTAGTCTACTGCAGACCTGGGTTCAAACCCCAACACATTCAGTCTACTGCAGACCTGGGTTCAAACCCCAACACGTTCAGTCTACTGCAGACCTGGGTTCAAACCCCAACACATTCAGTCTACTGCAGACCTGGGTTCAAACCCAAACACATTCAGTCTACTGCAGACCTGGGTTCAAACCCCAACACATTCAGTCTACTGCAGACCTGGGTTCAAACCCCAACACATTCAGTCTACTGCAGACCTGGGTTCAAACCCCAACACATTCAGTCTACTGCAGACCTGGGTTCAAACCCCAACACATTCAGTCTACTGCAGACCTGGGTTCAAACCCCAACACATTCAGTCTACTGCAGACCTGGGTACAAATCCAAACACATTCAGTCTACTGCAGACCTGGGTTCAAACCCAAACACATTCAGTCTACTGCAGACCTGGGTACAAACCCAATCACATTCAGTCTACTGCAGACCTGGGTACAAACCCAAACACAGTCTACTGCAGACCTGGGTACAAACCCCAACACATTCAGTCTCCTGCAGACCTGGGTTCAAACCCAAACACATTCAGTCTACTGCAGACCTGGGTACAAATCCAAACACATTCAGTCTACTGCAGACCTGGGTTCAAACCCCAACACATTCAGTCTACTGCAGACCTGGGTTCAAACCCCAACACATTCAGTCTACTGCAGACCTGGGTTCAAACCCAAACACATTCAGTCTACTGCAGACCTGGGTTCAAACCCAAACACATTCAGTCTACTGCAGACCTGGGTACAAATCCAAACACATTCAGTCTACTGCAGACCTGGGTACAAATCCAAACACATTCAGTCTACTGCAGACCTGGGTTCAAACCCCAACACATTCAGTCTACTGCAGACCTGGGTACAAACCCAAACACATTCAGTCTACTGCAGACCTGGGTTCAAACCCAAACACATTCAGTCTACTGCAGACTTGGGTTCAAACACTCCTGGAGTGTCAGATGGGCGAGAATAATTTTCTTGGACTATTCTATTGGTCCATTGATCCAGGCAAGCTCAATCAAGCTAAGCTTTGAAATGATTTCAAATAGTATTTGAACCCAGGTCCTGTATCCAGTACATTTGATCTCCTCTCCTCTATGGAAACAAATGACAGTGCAGACGCAGAAAACACACAATGCAGGAGAGAGGCTAGACACTAACTATGAGGAATTACACCAGCAGAGTCATCACACAAACTTCTGTCCTCTTCCTGCTGTGTTATCGTGGATGGGGATTGAGTGCGACAAATGCATCTCACTTAAGGTGTTTAGTGTGCTTAGTGCATGCCACGTGTTCTACCGTAGCGGGTGATCAGAGTGTACGGTAAGATTTCTTGACGAAGGCTCAGAGATGTGGCATCATGCGCAAGTGTACGGTCTTACCAGGGATTTGAACTAGCCTACACGCCACACAACTTGCGTTTTACCCCTGAGCAAGTATCACCAATTATTAATATTTTGTCATGTGTGAAATATTGCCAAAATAGTTCATATTCATAATATGGCAGAAATAAATAAGTTACTTTGAACGATTTCACTCTGCAGGTGTGCTTTCTATCCCTCGGCGGAGGTGGTACTACTGCAGCTTTAAACGGTGCTGCTTGTTGAAGCACTCAGGTTTTCTAAATGTTAATATATTTCTGTTTGACATTTTCAGCTTGAACCAGAAACCCAGTCCCACTGGAGTAGGGAGAGGGGTGGAGGGAGGGAGAGGAAGAGAGGGATAGTGTAGCCAGACAAACTGCTGCAGGGGGAAAGCAATAGCCGTGCCTCAGGCCAGTGGAATGAGGCCAGGGTGCAGAGTTAGAGAGAGAGAGTGTGTGTGCATGCATGCCGCGTGTGTGTGCGTAAACATGTCTGCATGCATGTGTGTGAGTGTGCGTGCGGGCATGCATATGTACATGTTTGTGTGGGATGGTGCCAAGGCCACAGCTGAGCTGTCCTGTGCCCAGTGTAAGAGCTCTACGGGTGACAATGGGAGACTGGTGGACAAAGCTTCAATCAGATCCCTTCATTTCTGTTGCCACTACCTTATCTACCTTCTACCCTCAACCACACGCCAATGCATCACCCACATCTCTC
This sequence comes from Oncorhynchus mykiss, assembly GCF_057628025.1. Lineage (NCBI taxonomy): Eukaryota > Metazoa > Chordata > Actinopteri > Salmoniformes > Salmonidae > Oncorhynchus > Oncorhynchus mykiss. The sequence continues at coordinate 10,757,652 of NC_143038.1, read as the reverse complement.
TTTCTCTGTCTCGCTTTCATTCTCTTTCTTTCCCACTCCCATCCAAAGCAGTGGCAAATCAGCCGAGTGTTGTCTCTGTGCTTCGCTGAGTGCTATGGGAAGTTATGATAATGAGGAAGTTGGAACCCACCTGTTATTTCTGCGTGCCCCACGCCAACAGCTATGGGAGCAGACTCCAGATGAATCTAAGTTTAACACGGGTCTTTTATGATGTTTTTGGGGGTGTGTTTTAAGATCTGTTTGAGTGCCTGTTCACCACGGTTGTGAAGCTTTTTTGTGTGTGTCTGTGCACAGTGGCTGTCTATGTGCCAGTGTGTGTGTACACACGTTTTCATGCAGGTGCTGGGTAATTCAGGGGCTTCAGCTGCAAATGGAGTGACTCGGGTCCTTGCTGATTGACAGAGAGAGAAGAAAAATCCCCAGTGGAATTCACACTCTGACGGTTCTCATTAAGGTAACTGACACTTGGGCATTACCAAGGCCACACATTCATTACCAAACACGTTCTCAACCCCCGTTCATTCTAAATCCTCATACCGACCTTATACCATCCATGACTTTACAGCTAATGCACAACCACACACGCACACATACGCATAGAAACACACACGCATACACTTACAGCCAAAGCACAACCACACACACACACACACACACACACACACAATCCACGACTCTTACTGAGTCACGTAGCAAGAACAAAGGCAGGTCGGAAATCAAATAAGCATTTGTAGATGAGTTTTTAAAGCAATTTGATGGATGAATTGTTGGCATTGTCATGTCGAGATGAAGCATGCAGCACATCTTTGTGAGGGTGTTCTTGTTGATTTGTTTTAGGCTGCTTTTTTTCTAATCCTATGCAGAGGAGGACGGGGGGATTCTAAGTTGAGAGGTGTAGTGTCATAACTCAAACATTCACGGAGATATTGCAGAATACACAGGTGTGCGGTTTTATGACGGGTTTTAAGACAGAGGCCTAATCGGTGGTGTTGACGGCAGCAGAAGTTAACCCCTCTGCTATCTCTTTGGGATTGCAGGCGGACATGCGCTCCAGAGAGTACCTGCGTGTCCACTTCCCAACTGCTGCAGACACCTGAGCATAGAGGAGATGGGTAGGTGTTTCAGCAGACACACAGACACACACAGGTAAAGCACTCATTGCAGGCATTTGCCGTGGCTTACAAATACTAACACTTTTGCAGTCCCCAATGCTGTGGACGGAGATAAAACACAGTCCCATTTCAAACAGATATATTGCTGGTATTGATGTCTCCCTTTCTCTATCTCTCTCTGTCTCTGTCTCTCTCTCCTTCTCTCTCTCTCTGTCTCTCTCTATCTCTCTGTCTCTGTCTCTGACTCTCTCTCTCTCTCCTTCTCTCTCTCTCTGTCTCTCTCTATCTCTCTCTGTCTCTCTCTCCTTCTCTCTGTCTCTCTCTCTCCTTCTCTCTCTCTGTCTGTCTCTCTCTGTCTCTCTCTCCTTCTCTCTGTCTCTGTCTCTCTCTCCTTCTCTGTCCCCTTCTGTCTCTCTCTCTGCACTCTTTGGATCTGTGCCAGGCTGCCAGCCCAGTGCTGAGCCCTTAATGTCCTTACAGAGGGTATACCAGGCACTAGTGTTTTCCCAGGACAGCCTCTCTGCAGGGGGAGGGGTGGGAGGTGAGCCAGTGGGACCACTTTGGGTTGAGCTCTGAAAGAGGGAGGAATGGAGAGAGGAATGGAGGGAGGGAGGGAAGAAAAGGGAGTGTGAGGCAGTGGCGGTTTGTGCCGTTCAAGATTAGGGAGAGGATGTAGGTGCACAGGTTCGTGAGACAAATTGGAGTAATTAATGTGGCAGACAGTGACTCATTTAATACCACCGTGCACACTTGACTGCATCTACCTGATCTGGGGTGTAATCATTAGTCCAAACAGTTTGCAACTTAAACAAGAGTATCTTTTGGACAAATGTAGGTAGGTCCCTCCCTGTTTCATTCTGTTTGCGTTAGTTGAAGAAACATTTTGCAACAGAATCTGTGGAATAAATACATCCTGATCACCTGCACACACAGTTCACTTTCATAGCAGCCACATACAGCATCATCACTTTGCTCATTGTCTAATTTCTTCTAACGTCTACACGCTCTCCTCATCTCACCTTTTCCCTTTGCTTGTGGACTTCAGTGCACAACACAACAGCTGTCTGTGACCAGGTGCAAAAACCTCTCCAAGCCAAACCTTCATACCGCTAACCGATAGACAACCTACATCATTGTCACATTATTAACGTTATAGTTAACAAACTAGACCTAAAGTGTTAATAAACTCACAATCCAATCCATGTGTACAATCATGCAGTACAGTGTATGTACAGCAAGCAATTTAGCAGTTACACCGGTGAACCCCGGTGGCAATAAATAATCAAAACCGAAAGCTTACCTTGACTTGGAAGAGTTGCATTGTTGGATAGCCTTAGCCAGCTAGCTAACATAACTAGCATTCCTCTGAGTCAGGTTGTTGAGTATGCTAAATTAGCTGCATTAGCTAACAAAGTGGAAGGTAAACTAACAAAAAAATATAGCTAGCTCTCTCTCTGCTGCTTCTCCTTAATTTTTGAACAATATAATTTGTTCAAAACTGTTGTCTTTCTCTTTAAGTCAACTCACCACATTTTATGCCCTACAGTGCTAGCTTGCTGTAGCTTATGCTTTCAGTACTAGATTCATTCTCTGATCCTTTGATTGGATGGAGAAGATATTAGTTAGTACTGCAAGAGCTCTGATAGGTTGGAGGACGTCCTCCGGAAGTTGTCATAATTACTGTGTAAGTCTATGGAATGGGTTGAGAACCATGAGCCTCCAAGGTTTTGTATTGAAATCAATGTACCCAGAGGAGGATGGAAACTAGCTGTCCTCCGACTATGGTTCTAACCTACAGAGTGCTGTTGAGGCTACTGTAGACCCTCATTGCATAACAGTATGTTTTAGTCAGTTATTTGGTGATGTGAATATATTTAAATGTTTCACTATTTTTATGAAATTCACTGAGTAGGATGATCCTCCTCTGAGGAGCCACTGGTGTGAGGTGAGAGCTCCTCGGATGGAGCGAGGGAGAGGGGGAAGAAAGAAGGATGGAAGGCTAAGGCAGCCTTAGATCCAGAGATCATCCTCCCAGACAACAGCCAGTCTCCCATCATCCCCTCCTTTTAGTGAGTCATCAAAGCTCTAGCGCTTCAAGAGTCGTATGAGGATGCAAAGGATTTACGCATGCCCAGTTACAGTACAGTAGGCACGGATACGCGGCGGATACGCACACATACAGATACACAGAGACGTGCACACTCTTGCTTAGTCATGTGCATACACACACACACACACACACACACACACACACACACACACACACACACACACACACAACCTAACACCCATTTGAAATGCAGCCCGTATTCTGACATTCCAAAGTCATCCCCCTTTGAACTCCCCCATGGCGGGAGCGATGCTCTCTCTCACCCCTCGTCCTCTTTTGATCATTCTCTCAACAAAGGGAAAATAGACAGGAAGGTTTTTGCTGAGTGAGCAAGGCTGCCCTCTCTGAATCTCCAGGCTTTAACTCCCTTATCTCCCTTCCCCTTTAAAAACTCCCCTCATGCCCTTCCACTTAAAAACCTCTGTGGATCAGCTATGCAGGGCAGACATTTTCTGTCCTCTGTACTACTGTAGTGGGACTTTCCCCAGCCCAGAACCTCTGGTTCTGGCACTGTTCTGATGAGTGCTGGATTGTGCTCAACCCCTCTAACTGTACAGTATGCTACTGTCTCCGACATGGTGGGTAACGAGAAAATGGGGAGGATTTGGTGCGTCGTGGATCAGTAGTGGTTTCTAGCAGTGGCAATATGGTTAGGGTTTCGGTCTTCCTGTTGCTTTATTCATCAGTGGAGGCCTCTGTCTTAAGTTTATCCCATGCCATTTCTCTACAAACAGGGATGGTGGGTAATCTTACTCTTCAAGGGCCAGTATAAGCGCACGCTTTTAAATACTTGGTACGATTGCCCAACCCTGCACTGTAGCCTTCTTATAGAGTTTAGTCAGAGAAGCATTGTGCTCTATCTCAATAGGGTCTCCAGGTTTAGATCAAAGTAATTCAAGGAAATTGATAATGGATACTTCTACGATTGCACTCCGCTACTCCACAGGTTTCTTGTAGGGGTTGGGCAGAGAATCGTCGTGCTCCCTTCCCATAACCGGTTTCCCTTGAAGTCCACAATCTCTATCTCAATGGAATCCCATTACAGAAAATGTGCTCCTCTGGTAGATACCCAGAGCCTATCATCCCCTGGACCACTGGGTAGAGCTGGAGTATCCATTCCTCTGTAAGCCTCTGGACTGTGAGCCTCCTGTTGTCTCTCACAGCCCCCTCATAGCCCCCTGCAGGGCAAAGGGAATGAGCACCTCTCTCACTGACTCATGCTGGAGGGAGAGAAAGCGTGGCAGAAAAGCAATAGGATTCTGACAGAGAGAGAGGAGGGGATGAAAGATGGATCAGCAGGAGAGAAGATGAAGGGATCTGAGGGGAGGAGAGGGACGACAGGAGTGGAGACGGGGATGAGGAGCGATGGAGAAATGGAGTACAGGAATTCAATGCAGATGGGAGAGAGCTATTGTAGTGGTTTGAGGTAGGTGTGTTTTTGTCTGATCGTGTGACCCATCCGAGGCGAAAAAACAACATTTTCTATTGTATTTATCCTCATTGATCACCACAGTAACATTACCGATAGTCCCTCACAGACCTGTACAGCTCTTCCCTCCAAGAACTGATGGATGCTGCCCAATGCTGTGTTTTCTTAACCAATCATTTCCCTCTATCCTCCTCCATTACCCCACCCTCCCCTCAGTCCTAACCAATAACTGGGGACCTCAGGTTAAACTAAATTAAATGAGTTGAAGTTTTCAATTAGGTTCATGCTGATATACACACTGCTGCCCTTTCCCACTGATCTCCAAAATGTCAGGGAAATGTTGTGGAGATGAATAGACTCGGCAGGGAGGAGGACAACTAATTAATAAGAAAACTTCTTGGTGAAAGTAGGGATTGTTTTGGATTATTTAAAGGCCAGTGCAGTCTAAAAATGAGCTTTTTTTCTGTGTTTTATATATATTTCCACACTGTCAGGTTGGAATAATACTGTGAAATTGTGAAAATTATGGTAATGCCATTTTAGTGTAAGAGCTGTTTGAAAAGACTGCCTGAAATGTCTGCCATGGGGACTTCACCAGGTGGTAAATTAGTTAATAAACCAATAAGAAAGGGAGTTCCAAACCTCTCTGCCAATAACAGCTGGTTTTCAGTTTCTCCCTCCCCACTCAGGCCACTCCCAGACAGTTCTAGCCAAATTCTTGCTTGAGAAATTGCTCTTTGCTAAGAAGCTATTTTTGTTTATTTTTAACCATTATAATTGAAAACAATAAGGTATTTAATTGTTACCCAGAAATTGTTTGATGTTGAGATAAAAACTGCTGCATAGGACCTTTTAATGATAAAACACTGGCATGATGGTATATATGCTGACTTTGAATTTCCCCAGGGATTCAGATGTACAAATAAAATACGGTTAATTGACAACACACCTTTTAATTAGACAAGAAAAGTGTGTGCGTGTTTATGCGTTTGTGTGTGCAAGTGTAGCGGACTGGAGTCGGTCATGGTTTCTCATTGTCACGTGGTGGGCCTTCGACTTCAAGATCAGTGTCAGCCCTCAAGCCAAAAGGAAATGTCCTCTTGGTCCAAAGGTCAAGACGTTGGCTTCTCCCGTCGGAGAACAGGGTTCAAATCCTGACAGTTACACGGATGTTATTGTGCTTGTCTGATGGCAAAAGGCCAGTGTTCCTTTTGATGTTGAAGCCGAAGACATGATGAGGGGGTTTGATCTCCAAATAGGAATAACCTGAAGGATACTCTCATCCTCTCATTTCCTCTCTCTCTCATCCTTCTTTTGTTTCTCCTGTTTCTCCTGTGTCTCCTGTTTCTCCTGTGTCTCCTGTTTCTCCTGTGTCTCCTGTTTCTCCTGTGTCTCTTGTTTCTTCTGTTTCTCTGTGTCTATCTTATCTGCCGTCCTCACTTACATTTCGCTAATTTCTCCTCTTTCTTTCTCTCGCCTTTAACACTCCTCATTTCTCTTACTTTCTCTCTTCTCATTCTCTTTTTCTCTCCGTCTGCCACATTTCTCTTTCTCTCTCCCTCTGTCCCCCCTCTGTTTTTTTCCATCGCCCCTCTGCCCCCTCCTCTCATTCCCACCCCTCCCTCTGAGGCCCATTGAGTATAGACTAGAGGCACAGTGTGCCAGAGGCAGCAGCAGGCATCTGGGTCCTTTCTGGCAGACACAGAGGGTTGGCAGGATACCCGGCGCCTGCCTCCATGCCTCTCTTCCCCAACACGCACTGGGACTGCGCAATCAAAGACACAAAAAGAGAGAGATGGGGAGGGAGGGGGAGTTGTCCATCTTTCCAACTATCCATCTCTTGCCTTTTCTACTACTACTCTGTCATCAATTTCCAGCCGAATAGACAGAGGAGAAACACAGTGAATAAAAACAGAGGGAGAGAGATGAGCATTTTGTACCGCAACCTGGAGAGGCGGGGAATCAGGGATGAGGGATGGGTGGGGGGTGTAAGGGGAGAGAAGCCCATGCCAGGCAAATCATTGGGAGGAGACCCCCCAATCTAGTATCTACCTGTCTGTCTGATGCGGCAGAGTGGATCCGCAATCGTTTCATCATGCTTGGCCTCAGGAATGAACAACCCTGTCACCCTTCTTTTCCCTTCCTCCTCCTCCTCCTCCTCCTCCTCCTCTCCCCCAGAACACCAGGCACTGCGCGAACCTCAGTTGTTGATGAATCGCTACCACCTGCCTCATTTTTCACAACCCATCCCACGATAACAAGAACAATCGCTGAGCCCCCAAGAATGAGAGATGGATAGAGAGAGAGCGGAGGAATGTAGAGAAGAGGAGTGGCAGGTAGTCTAGCAGTTAAAGAGCGTTGGGCCAGTAACGGAAAGGTCGCTGGTTTGAATCCCCGAGCCAACTAGGTGAAAAATCTGTCTGTGCCCTTGAGCAAGGCACTTCACCCCAATTGCTCATGTAAGTCGCTCTGGATAAGAGTGTCTGCTAAATGACTAAAATGTCAATGTGAGGTGTGGAACAGTAAGGAGAGACAAGCGTAGGGAAAGTGTTTTTGAACAAACGGGAAGGGGTTCTGAGGGAATCGATGTGTCTAAAGGAAGTATAGCAGTGAGAGAGAAATAAAATAAAAGACAGACTGTTGTTGCGCTCCTCTGAATTGTTGACAATAGCTGCTTTTGTATCGGTTCAAGGTCAACACACCCACACACACACACACACACACACACACACACACACACCCACACGCCTCAAAACACAGAAAGCCACTGGCATTGAGCATGAAAAAGTTTACTCAGCAAGTGTAAAATAATTGTGAAACCCCACAGCCTGTGTGTTCACTCTTCATACTAAATGGACTCCCAACAGATGTTTTGCCTGTTTCCGGCTAACTGGTGCACCGACACAACTCAATGCAACCCAATAGGCATCTGCTTGAATTTGGGTCAAAAAGAACTTGTTTAAAACTCACAGATGATTTTTCCCAGATTGGGGATGCTTTAGGTTATGCTTTTCTTCATGTTGAGAGTTAGTGAATGTTTTATTCTGCATTGATTCTTACTCTGAAATGTGTCAACATTCTGACCCGTTGTGGCCTGGCTGGTGTAGAGGTAATGCCACAGTCTCCTGCACACAAGTCTTCGGTGTCGGAATGCGTTCAAATTCAGCCTACTGTCCTTTGACACAGCCTCCCTCGGTCTTTCCCCACTGTTATCCTCTCTCTCTCTCTCTGTTTAATAAAATCAGAAAATACCTTAAATTCAAATCTGACCCTGAAATGGATCAATAGGAAGAAGTGATTTATGCCCATGCCTGAGTACAATGGGGCTGTACTCTACATTTAGCAGATTGGAAACACGGTGTTGGAGATGTAGAGAGAGAGAGAGATGTGTTGATTGACGAATTGATAAGGAATGCCCTGTTCTCTTTCTCCAATAATACACCTTTCAGGAGTTGACCTTTCCTTCTGGTTCTGTCCATTCCAGAGGCGAGAGGAAGAGGCCCCTTGGGTCAGAAGCCAGAGGTCAGTCATAGTTTAGAATTGGCAAAAGTTCCTGTAGGTTTTCACCCAAAAGGAGAAAATAAAGATTCCAGAAGTTCTAACAGAGTTTTATACTCAGCTGTTTGCCACTGAACGTTCCTGCCCTACTGTTCATCTAAAATAAAACGACAGTCAACAGTTGTGATCATCAGTCCAGAGAGCTGTTATTGATAGATGCCTTGGCAGAGAGGGGCTGACACAGGTGAACATCTGAGATGGATGCCTGTTTGTATTTTAAGAAAAGCGACTCTGTCTTCATGTGACCTTATTCTGTGGGCTTCTGTTACCAAATACTAGTGCTTGGTCTCAGGATAATAGAGATGATAAAGATATTGTAGTAACGATCACATATTATTCTATAATAATATGCTGTATTATGCTGCCATACATCTAAAGCCTTTATTAAAAGTATATTTGTATGTAAATGCTAACTTATTTTTTAGTTTCAAAGGATTTAAAATGACTCATCTCGACTTTACTCTCAAATTTTGTTGGTCATGTACACATGGTTAGCAGATGTTAATGTGAGTGTAGCGAAATGCTTGTGTTTCTAGTTCCAACAGTGCAGTAATATCTAACAAGTAATCTAACAATTCCCCAACAACTACCTAATACACACAAATCTAAAGGGGTGAATGAGAATATCTACATATGGATGAGCGATGGCCGAGCGGCTGAGGCAAGGTGCAATAGATGGTATAAAATACAGTATATTCATGTGATATGAGTAATGTAAGATATGTAAACATTATTAAAGGGGCATTGTTTAAAGTGACTAGTGATCCATTTATTAAAGTGGCCAGTGATTGGGTCTCAATGTAGGCAGCAGCCTCTCTAAGTTAGTCATTGCTGTTGAGCAGTCTGATGGCCTGGCAATAGAAGCTGTTTTTCAATCTCTCTGTCTCAGCTTTGATGCACCAGTACTGACCTCGCCTTCTGGATGAAAGCGGGGTGAACAGGCAGTGGCTCGGGTGGTTGATGTCTTTGATGATCTTTTTGGCCTTCCTGTGACATCGGGTGCTGTAGGTGTCATGGAGTGCGGGTAGTTTGCCCCCGGTGATGCGTTGTGCAGACCGCACCACCCTCTGGAGAGCCTTGCGGTTGAGGGAGGTGTAGTTACCGTACCAGGCTGTGATACAGCCCAACAGGATGCTCGATTGTGTATCTGTAAAAGTTTGTCAGTGTTTTTGGTGACAAGCCAAATTTCTTCAGCCTCCTGAGGTTGAAGAAGCGCTGTTGCACCTTCTTCACCACACTGTCTGTGTCAGTGGACCGTTTCAGTTTGTCCGTGATGTGTACGCTGAGGAACTTAAAAACTTTCCACCTTCTCCACTGCTGTCCTTTCAGTGTTGAGGGTCAGAGAAGTGGAAATGTTTCCCCACCTGGTGGCCCGTCAGAAAGTCCAAGACCCAATTGCACAGGGCAGGGTTGAGACCCAGGGCCTCCAGCTTGATGATGAGCTTGGAGGGTACTATGGTATTGAATGCTGAGCTGTAGTCAATGAACAGCATTCTTACATAGGTATTATTTTTGTCCAGATAGGATAGGGCAGTGTGCAGGCGATTGCGTCGTCTGTGGACCTGTTAGGATGGTATGCAAACTGAAGTGGGTCTAGGGTGTCAGGTACGGTGGAGGTGATATGATCCTTGACTAGCCTCTCAAAGCACTTCATGATGACAGAAGTGAGTGGTAGTCATTTCAGTTATCTTTGCCTTGTCAGCCTAGTCCTTGTTAGCGAGCCGCAACGGTGGCACTGTATTATCCTCAAAGCGGGCAAAGAAGTTGTTTAGTTTATCTGGAAGCGTGGCTGTGTTTGTTTTTGTTGTCTGTGATTTCCTGTAGACCCTGCCACATACGTCTCGTGTCTGAGCCATTGAATTGCGTCTCCACCTTGTCCATGTGCCGGCATTTCACTTATTTGATTGCTTTGCGGAGGGAATAACTACACTGTTTATATTCAGCCATATTCCCAAACCTCTTTCCATGGTTAAATGCGGTGGATCGCGCTTTCAGTTTTGCGTGAATGCCGCCATCCATCCGCGGTTTCTGGTTAGGGTAGATTTTATTAGTCACAGTGGATACAACCTCTCCAATGCACTTCTTTATAAACTCACTCACCGCTTCAGCGTATAGGTTGATGTTGTTCTCTGGGGCTGAACGGAACATATTCCAGTCCGTGTGATCAAAACAATCTTGAAGCGTGGCTTCTGATTGGTTAGACCAGCGTTGAATGGTTCTCGTCACTGGTACATCCTGTTTGAGTTTCTGCCTATAAGACGGTACGAGCAAGATGGCGTCGTGGTTGGATTTGCCGAAGGGAGGGCGGGGGAGGGCTTTGTATGCATCGCGGAGGTTAGAGTAGCAATGGTCGAGAGTATTTCCCCTGCGTGTCGTGCAATCAATATGCTGATAGAATTTAGGTAGCCTTGTTCTCAAATTTGCTTTGTTAAAATTCACAGTTACAATAAATGCAGCCTCAGGATATATAGTTTACAGTTTACATAGAGTCCAGTGAAGTTCCTTGAGGGCCGTCTTGGTATCTGCTTGAGGGGGAATGTACACAGTTGTGACTATAACTGTCGAGAATTCTCTGGGTTGGTAAAATGGCCGGCATTTGATTGTAAGGAATTCTAGGTTGGGTGAGCAGAAGGACTTGAGTTCCTGTATGTTGTTATGATTACACCATGAGTCGTTAATCATGAAGCATACACCCCCACCCTTCCTCTTCCCAGAGAGGTGTTTATCTCTGTCGGCGCGGTGGCTGAACCGATTCCGACAACATATCCCAAGAGAGCCATGTTGCCGTGAAACAGAGAATGTTACAATCTCCGATGTCTCTCTGGACGGCAAACCTTGCTCTAATTTTTTCTGCCTCTGTTCAGGTGCGAAGTGCCAACACCTGCCTCTGCCTCTCCTTCCACTGCGAGCACACCTTACTCTAAAATGGAAAATCAATTGGGCTTCTATGGGCAAATCAATGCAGGCCGATTTGTTGCAATAAGGACAAATCAGCCTTGAGATGGGAGAGGAGATGCATCATGGGATGCGTTTTTAGATTTTACATTAGGCAGAGAGGAACTGACTGTGAGGTCCAGCCATTCCTTTTGATTTCAGTCACTTAGTGTCTCTTCAGTAAGCTACGGTGCGGTTTAGTTACTCTATTGGCTCAGCTTGTTCTACCGTTAGCGATTATGCTACTGTCGTGTCTTTGGCAACATTAAATTGAAGACTTATTTCATCAAATCAATTCTCTGTAATTATTATTACGTGATTAAACTAATCATGTAAATCTAATTAACTAGGAAGTAGGGGCACAAAGGAAAATCTTCAGATTACAAAGTTATAATTTTCCTAATATAACTCTTCAGATATTTTAATATCTGATCAGTTAGTCTTCTAATTAATGAATTATTCTTTACCTCACGTTAGTCTCATTCCAAACGTTGTAAATTGTTGGTTATCTACATGAACCCAGCCTTTACCATGAATCATCCATACAAGAATTGTCTTAATCATTTATTTACTAACTAACTAAATAATCACAGAAATGTGTAAACCAACAAATAGTAGATATGGTTACAAGGAAATGATAGGGGAGGTTCCATAGTGGGCTAAGCCGATATGACGGCTTGGCGGACAAAGGGAAGTGGGTGTGGACTGAGAAGGGTGGGAAAGACTAAAAGAGTCACTACACAGTTGATAATTATATTAATTTAAATGCTAATCCTTTGGACATGAACACTCACTCTTTTGGGAATAATTGCAATCAATATATATTTACTCTGTTTAAATCGTCAGTCCTTCTGTTGGAAAGTTCATCCGAGCATCTCTCTGCTTCCCTGAAGTCTTTCGTGGTTAGAATGGATACTTCAGAGTACCATTCAGAAATGTTCTATAGAACATTTTCAGCAGTTGTCGGTCTTCGCATCTCAGGTTGACATAATTTCTAGCTGCAGACTAGGGCCAATGACTTAGTTCAACTTTAAAGGGAATACAATTCTCTCACATTAACGGTTTAACATAGCATTCCATCATTTCACAAATAGTTTCATCTTTACTCATTCATTTTATACAATAATTAGATGCAAACCTCATAACGGAGGCACCTGTATAAACAGAGTTATGGTAATGTGGCTGTATTGTCTTTCATGAGGTCACAAACATGAAACAAAACGGACCGGGGTCGTAGCTGGCTTCTCCACCGACTGTTTACACATTCTCCAAAACATGGACATTGTTCAGTTCTCTTCTATGATGTGGATGGAGGGAGGGAGGGGCCATAATCTATACCCGGAAAGGGACACGGCATGACACTACCCTACAGTATACCTCAGTGTTAGCAGTGATGATACCATAGTGTTGTTGTTTTTTACGGCTATGAATAATATAGAAGAGTACTCTTTTGGTAGATAGTGTGGACCACAGCTTATCATAATGTACTCCATTTTTTTTATTTAACCAGGTAGGCCAGTTGAGAACAAGTTCTCATTTACAACTGCGACCTGGCCAAGATAAAGCAAAGCAGTGCGACAAAAACAACAACACAGAGTTACACATTGGATTACAAACGGACAGTCAATAACACAATAGAAAAATCTATGTACAGTGTGTGCAAATGTAGTAAGATTAGGGAGGTAAGGCAATAAATAGGCCATAGTTGTGAAATAATTACAATTTAGCATTAGCACTGGAGTGATAGATGTGCAGATGATGATGTGCAAGTAGAGATACTGGGGTGCAAAAGAGCAAAGAATAATAATAATAATAACAATATGGGGATGAGGTAGTTGGGTGTGCTATTTACAGATGTGCTGTGTACAGGTACAGTGATGGGTAAACTGCTCTGACAGCTTATGCTTAAAGTTAAAGAGGTCTATATAAGTCTCCAGCTTCAGTGATTTTTGCAATCCGTTCCAGTCATTGGCAGCAGAGAACTGGAAGGAAAGGCAGCAGAGAACTGGAAGGAAAGGCAGCCAAATGAGTTGCTGGCTTTGGGGATGACCAGTGAAATATACCTGCTGGAGTGCGTGCTACGGGTGGGTGTTGCATGGTGACCAGTGAGCTGAGGTAAAGCGGGGCTTGATTGTGTGGTTGTGTGCCTCAGTGTTGGTGATGATGCTACCGTGAGGTGCCTCAGTGTTAGCGATGATGCTACCATGCAGTGTGCCTCAGTGTCAGCGATGATGCTACTGTACGGAATGCTTCCTAATTAGCTGTGTCTCTTTACTTTTCTTCTCTAGTGTTGACAACTTTCCAAAACAAACTGCAGCTCATCATCTTTCTGTCTATCGCCAACCCCTACGGGTGCCTGTGTGGCTCCAAATATCAGCACACGTTCCATTATCATCTCTCGGGCCATCTTTCCATCGTTGCAGTTTACGCTTTCGGAAATGAAATCAGTTTTGCTTGCTGATTTGGGGATTAGAGAGATTATTCTGATTCATTTAAATACTGAGTTGTATCTACTAACCAGCCGTTAAGGATGTGTAGCTATTTAGTGTTGTGAGCTCTGAGCTGCCAGTAGTGTCTGCCTGTCTTCATTATCCTCAGCATTTACTGGCAGAGTGTGTTCTGTACATGTGTGTCTGCCTGTCTTCATTATCCTCAGTATTTACTGGCAGAGTGTGTTCTGTACATGTGTGTCTGCCTGTCTTCATTATCCTCAGTATTTACTGGCAGTGTGTTCTGTACATATGTGTGTGTGCCTGTCTTCATTATCCTCAGCATTTACTGGCAGTGTGTTCTGTACATGTGTGTGTGTGCCTGTCTTCATTATCCTCAGTATTTACTGGCAGAGTGTGTTCTGTACATGTGTGTCTGCCTGTCTTCATTATCCTCAGTATTTACTGGCAGAGTGTGTTCTCTATATGTGTGTGTGCCTGTCTTCATTATCCTCAGTATTTACTGGCAGAGTGTGTTCTGTACATGTGTGTCTGCCTGTCTTCATTATCCTCAGTATTTACTGGCAGAGTGTGTTCTCTATATGTGTGTGTGCCTGTCTTCATTATCCTCAGTATTTACTGGCAGAGTGTGTTCTGTACATGTGTGTGTGCCTGCTTGCGAGAGAGCGTTTGTCCATATGGATATGAATGATTGAGCCAGTTGTGTGTGTGTGTGTGTGTGTGTGTGTGTGGGGGGGGGGATGCTGTTGATCAGACATTGGGCGCTTTATAGTGCCTCGCCACAACCAACCAATCAGGACATCACTCGCATATATTATCACAAACACACACAGAAACAGATACCCACTGCATTCACACGTTCGTAAATTCACTCACATGCTTATACATCCACCGGCTTATACGCATCAACTGCCATGCAATCCCACAGGAAATCACGAGTGCAAACACTGTCATAAAATCAACATGATGATCTGCTCACTCTCCTGGTCTCACTCCCCTTATATGGTGTCAGAGGTGTTATACACCATCCACTGAACTGATGCTGGGAAGAGACATCAGTAGGTAGATGACCTCCTCACCAGTACCTGTGCCAAATGGTGAGTCACAGTCTACTATGATTGTGTGTGTGTGTGTGTGTGTGTGCGCGCGCCTTTGCCTCTGTATTAGTGTATGTGTGTTTTCTACTACACCTGCTACACCAACACTGTGATTCACAGTGCCGGTAACACTGTAACCCTCCCTCCATCCCTCCTCCGCCCACTGTGAGCCCATCCCTCAGTCTGGCCCAATGGCCATGAGCTTCCATAGAAACACACCACAATATCTCTTCCCAAACCCATTTACTACAAATAAATGGGGGTGAGTCTGTGAGCTAAATCATAGACATATCAGTCTCAGGCTATCTATGGGGTACCACTGCATCCCTCGTAATGTGTGCCAACAAACTCGCTTGTAACGTATTACAGTGTGTTTGTGTGTATGTCAATATGACTGTGTGTTGTGGCTAGCCATTGAAGTCTATGAAGTCTGTGTTTAGTGCAGTGGGATTCATTGTATCATGTTTCTTTATTGACCATTCTGGCTGTTTGGCCTTGTTTAACAGGCTTCTAATCTCTCTACCCCTCTCTTTCTTTCTCTCTCTCTTCCTTTTTCTCTCTCTTCCCCTCTCTCTCTTTCTCTCTCTCCCCCTCTCGCTCTCTCTCCCCCTCTCGCTCTCTCTTCCCCTCTCGCTCTCTCTTCCCCTCACTCTGCGTTGTTTATTTGGCCTTCTCTCTATCATTTTATTACGTTCTCCTTCTCTCCCTCTCTCCTGCTGCTGTAATGTAATATGATGCCCTCCAGGGTCACAGAGCCCAGCGCTTTCATGTCAGACAGGCTGTTTCAAACGGCCCCACTGAGCAGAGCTCTCCTTCTCTCTCTTGCACACAGCTTTTCTTTACCTCTCTCTGCCCTTTTGTTCCTGCCCTCCCGCCTGGCTCTCTTTCACTCATCTTTCTGTCCCTGCTGTCTTTTGCCTCCTCCCTACGCTTTCACTCCTTCTCACTATCCCTCTAGCTCAGTTTTCCCTCTCTCTCCCGCTCTCTCTCGCGCTTTGCTCACCTTGTTCTCCTCTCTATCCCCCCATGTCTCTTTCACTTCTTCTCACTATCCCTCTCGCTCTGTTTTCCCTCTCTCTCCCGCTCTCTGTCTCTCGCTCTGTTTTCCCTCTCTCTCCCGCTCACCTTGTTCTCCTCTCTATCCCCCCATGTCTCTTTCACTCCTCTCTTCCCCTCTTACCCCCTTTTCTCACGATCGGTCCGTCAGTACAGGTCTGCAGTGAATCTTAACGCCTCTCCGCTACCCAATCAGAATTGAACACAAGCACCGCTCCTCAAAAGCGTTGTGCTGAGTGAACTACGCTAAAACTGAACTCAGACGAGTCAAACACTAGAGCTGAACACCTTAACTCCACTTGTCCCTGTTCAGTTTTATGCGTCGAGCATCTCCTCGCTACCCTTGCAACGATAAAAGGACATTGACACACACACACCTACCCGCCTCTCACACACAGATTCACACACTCCGCGAGAGAGCATGGGCCCACGGGAACAGCTGAAGGTGTGTGTGTGTGTGTGTGTGTGTGGCAGTACTGTAGCTCAGGGCCGGTTGCAGAGAGCCCAGTTGTTCTTGTCACACCGCCACATCATCAATCATGTCACAGTTAGCGTCACACAGCGTCAGACCAGCCCCAGGGCGCGCGCACACACACACACACACACACACACACACAAGGATTATCATATACACCCACGCACACAAATATTATGCAGGTACACACACACAGTGCACACACACAAGCGAAGCCATAAACGGCACACCACCATATTCACAACACCCGCAGAAACACACCACTTCTAGCTATTTTGTTGACACTTAGGTGTACACCCATTTTCCCTGAGCACTTGTTATATTACGATTCACATCTAGCTGTATGAATGATCCTTTACCTCGGTCGTGATCCATCCAGCTAGTTGTTATTGAGCTCAAGTGTTTATTACAGGGACAGCAGGAGAAATGAGGGCATAGCTTGTTCAATATGTTTACTGGGAAAACATGTACGGTGAAACTCCATTCAAAACATCATTATACAACTCCCTCAGCACGGAAACGGTCTGTGACCACTCAAAACATCATTATACAACTCCCTCAGCAAGGAAACGGTCTGTGACCACTCAAAACATCATTATACAACTCCCTCAGCAAGGAAACGGTCTGTGACCACTCAAAACATCATTATACAACTCCCTCAGCAAGGAAACGGTCTGTGACCACTCAACACATCATTATACAACTCCCTCAGCAAGGAAACGGTCTGTGACCACTCAAAACATCATTATACAACTCCCTCAGCAAGGAAACGGTCTGTGACCACTCAAAACATCATTATACAACTCCCTCAGCAAGGAAACGGTCTGTGACCACTCAACACATCATTATACAACTCCCTCAGCAAGGAAACGGTCTGTGACCACTCAAAACATCATTATACAACTCCCTCAGCAAGGAAACGGTCTGTGACCACTCAACACATCATTATACAACTCCCTCAGCAAGGATACGGTCTGTGACCGCTCAAAACATCATTATACAACTCCCTCAGCAAGGAAACGGTCTGTGACCACTCAAAACATCATTATACAACTCCCTCAGCAAGGAAACGGTCTGTGACCACTCAAAACATCATTATACAACTCCCTCAGCAAGGAAACGGTCTGTGACCACTCAAAACATCATTATACAACTCCCTCAGCAAGGAAACGGTCTGTGACCACTCAAAACATCATTATACAACTCCCTCAGCAAGGAAACGGTCTGTGACCACACAAAACATCATTATACAACTCCCTCAGCAAGGAAACGGTCTGTGACCACTCAAAACATCATTATACAACTCCCTCAGCAAGGAAACGGTCTGTGACCACTCAAAACATCATTATACAACTCCCTCAGCAAGGAAACGGTCTGTGACCACTCAAAACATCATTATACAACTCCCTCAGCAAGGAAACGGTCAGTGACCATTCAAAACATCATTATACAACTCCCTCAGCAAGGAAACGGTCTGTGACCACTCAAAACATCATTATACAACTCCCTCAGCAAGGAAACGGTCTGTGACCACTCAAAACATCATTATACAACTCCCTCAGCAAGGAAACGGTCTGTGACCACTCAAAACATCATTATACAACTCCCTCAGCAAGGAAACAGTCTGTGACCACTCAAAACATCATTATACAACTCCCTCAGCAAGGAAACGGTCTGTGACCACTCAAAACATCATTATACAACTCCCTCAGCAAGGAAACGGTCTGTGACCACTCAACACATCATTATACAACTCCCTCAGCAAGGAAACAGTCTGTGACCACTCAAAACATCATTATACAACTCCCTCAGCAAGGAAACGGTCTGTGACCACTCAAAACATCATTATACAACTCCCTCAGCAAGGAAACGGTCTGTGACCATTCAAAAGATCATTATACAACTCCCTCAGCAAGGAAACGGTCTGTGACCACTCAAAACATCATTATACAACTCCCTCAGCAAGGAAACGGTCTGTGACCATTCAAAACATCATTATACAACTCCCTCAGCAAGGATACGGTCTGTGACCAAAACAAATTATGAAAGTGAAGTGAAATTGAGATCAACAGTCCAAGCTGGTTCCTTGTTGCATATTTTCGAAAATAACTTTGCTCTCCCGTTTTGATGTCTGGGACCTTAAGTGTCTCAGGTGTTTGTATACAAGGTTTTGATTGGATTAAAATTAAAGGTCCCAGGTGGTGATGCAATACCATCGGCAATGTTCAACAGTGTTGCATGGACACGTACCACCTTCTGCTCAGTCATCCAGTCGTATGTGCGTGTGTGTGTCGTTTTGTGTGTGCATATCTAGTATATGCCATGGACATAGAGATCTCTGGGCCGTTGCCTTTACCCCACTCTCCACCCTCTTTCTCTCCCCCCTCCTCCCCTACACAAAGGCCAGCCATTATGTCGTGCATCACCGCACTCCCCCTCACCCCGCCAGGCCCCAATACAACATGATTCATCCCCCAACGAGGTGAGGTGTGACTGGGAGATTATTAATACTGAAGGGTAGAGCTCCCTAAAAGATGAACCGTCGCCCGCCCTGACTGCCTGGAAATTGGAAAATATTGCAAATGTTTATTGGGGGGGGGGGTGAGGAGTCTCATATTTGTGATTCTGGGCCAGCCTGCTGTGTAGTCTGGTAATGTCTGAGCATGGATAAACATGCACCTCATTTACTGGGGAGAAGATGTGCTGACTCCAGCAGTATGATACTGTAGGTGTGTGTGTGTGTGTGTGTGTGTGTGTGTGTGTGTAAGGGGGGGGGGGGTTGTCTGTGTGTCTTGGGGGGGATGTTTGTGTGTGTGGTCGAGGGGTGGGGACAGGATGGGGGGGCTCATGGGGGAATTTATGTGCTCATGCACACTTTTTTTTGTTGACATTCCATGTGTGTGTGTGTGTGTGTGTGTGTGTGTGTGTGTGTGTGCTTATTCTGTCATTGACATCATGTGAGTTGTGAGTGCAGCAAGTTGTAAACTCCCATCTGGCAGATGTGAGTGCACTGTAGGCAGATATGTGTATTGTGTGTGTGTGTGTGTGTGTATACCTGTGCATGTGTGACAACGGGGTCATCTCATTGTCTCCCTCTCTCTCCAGTGAGTTATCTGTCCCTGTGACACCTCCATCTCTGCCTGGTCATGTCTGAACCGAGCCCTGTGTGTTATGCTGACTTTGAAAACTATTTCAAAGGATGCAATGGACAATTTTATTCACTTTTGAAAAGATACTTTTCTCCAATAAGTTTTTGAGTGTAATTTGCTGGCAAAGCAGTCTTCTATTTTCAATGGAAGATGTCATGGTCCACGTACCAATAAACACCATTTTTTATTTTTTTATTTCTATTTTTTATTATTATATTTTATTTTGTTTTATGGTGGGGTTAACAAGCTAAGACCAAATTTGAAAGGGGGAAGCTAAACCTCCAAAATGTGTTTTCACACCTCAAAAGTGGTCTAAAGCTGTGTGCCACTGGTGAGGAGGAAAGGCCGTGGCAAACGACAATCAGAATGATTAGGGGAAGTGACCAACAGTCTCACAGAGGAAGAGGGGACAGATCAGCATGGCGAACTCTTCTAAAACTGCCTCAATAAGTGAAGCGGTGTGGTTGTTCTTGTCAATGTTCCTATGTAGGATTATTTTTTGTTATGATTACTCAGTCACACACACATCCCATTGAAGCTTTCGCCAACACCACTCCCCCCCCCCCCCCCCCCCCTCTTTACCAGAAGAGTAACTTATCTTTACCAAAGAGAGTCCTGTTCTACCACATCTGATTACCCTCCTGACACTAATCAGTCAGCGCTACTCTGACGCCCTCACACAGGAAGTGACCCTTTAAACCTTGACACTACTAACTCCAGGTAATGGCGGGTAGAGCTGGAGGTGTGGTGTGTGTCCCAAATGGCACCCTATTCCCTATAGTGCACTACCTTTCACCAGGTCCCATAGGGCTTTGGTCAAATGTAGTGCGCTATATATGGAATAGGGGGCCATTTAGGAGGCACTTGTAATGAGAGCTTTTATGTGAGGTGTAGTGTGACAGAGAATAGAGAGGACTACTTCCTGTATCCTGTTACTGAAGGAAATTTGTTTTCCCACAATGAAGTGAATGGAGGTGAGTCATGGCCAGCTGAGATTCAGATCCGCTCTGCGTTCAGACATAACAGCAGCAATCCCACTCACGTGTCGTTCACTCCTTTTTCACTCACACTGTCCATTCTACAGAGATAATGTGACGGGATAGCAGTGGAGAAGGTGGAACGTTTTAAGTTCCTGAAATGGTCCACCCACACAGATAATGTGGTGAAGAAGGTGCAACAGAGCCTCTCCAACCTCAGGAGGCTGAAGAAATGTGGCTTGTCACCTAAAACCCTCACAAGCATTTACAGATGCACAATTGAGAGCACCCTGTCGGGCTGCATCACCGCCTGGTACGGCAACTGCACCACCCACAAACGCAAGGCTCTCCAGAGGGTGGTGCGGTCTGCCTAACGATTCACCCGGGGCAAACTACCTGCCCTCCAGGACACCTACAGCACCCGATGTCACAGGAAGGCCAAAAAGATCATCAAGGACAACAACCACCCGAGCCACTGCCTGTTCACCCTGTATCATCCAGAAGGCGAGGTCAGTACAGGTGCATCAAAGCTGGGAATGAGAGACTGAGAAACAGCTTCTATCTCATAACAGCTAACACTAACACACATTAACACAGATATGCTGCTGCCTACATACAGACTTGAAATCATTGGCCACTTTAATAAATGGATCACTAGTCACTTTAATAATGCCACTTTAATAATGTTTACATATCTTGCATTACTCATCTCATATGTATATACTGTATTTTATACCATCTATTGCATCTTGCCTATGCCGCTCTGTCATTGCTCATCCATGTATGTATTCCGTTACTTTACTTAGATTTGTGTGTATTAGGTAGTTGTTGGGGAATTGTTAGATTACATGTTAGATATTGCTGCACTGTCTGAGCAAGAAGCACAAGCATTTCGCTACAATCCCAATAACATCTGCTAACCATGTGTATGTGACCAATAAAATTTTATTTGTCACTGTGTGTGTGTGTGTGTGTGTTTGTGTGTGTGTGTCTGACACTGTGTGTGTGTGTTATACATTAGTCAATCCCCATCGAACCCTCCTTCAGCACCAGCCGTACGAACACATCCCTTTCTCACTGACCATGTCTACTTCTAATAGCTTACGTGCCCTTCGGCACGTGTTACAATAGCTAATACCACTTCTTCCACTGATCTGAGTGCTGCCTCTCCCTTCAGGAGACACAGCAGGGTCTCCTCTCCATCTGTCTACCTGGGGTCAGCTTTATGTGATGTCTCCTCTCTGTCTCCCATTATAGGTCCATTATCTATTATGCTCTGTCTGTTATCACCTGGTCAGCACATTGACCCCTTACAGTGTCTGATTGTAATGGACAGCAACCCTGATCCCATTCATTTTTCCTTTCTCCTTTTCCGTCTATCTCCTTTGTCCGTCCCCCCCCCTCCTCTCCAGTTTAATGGAAATGTCTTCTCAGGCGCTATCAGTGCACATTGCATATTAGGTCACTGTAAACCCTAGCGGAAACTATTGAAGGTTATAATAGCTGGTATACCAGGCCAGCTCCTGATACTATTGAAGGTTATGATAGCTGGTATACCAGGCCAGCTCCTGATACTATTGAAGGTTATGATAGCTGGTATACCAGGCCAGCTCCTGATACTATTGAAGGTTATGATAGCTGGTATACCAGGCCAGCTCCTGATACTATTGAAGGTTATAATAGCTGGTATACCAGGCCAGCTCCTGATACTATTGAAGGTTATAATAGCTGGTATACCAGGCCAGCTCCTGATACTATTGAAGGTTATAATAGCTGGTATACCAGGCCAGCTCCTGATACTATTGAAGGTTATAATAGCTGGTATACCAGGCCAGCTCCTGATACTATTGAAGGTTATGATAGCTGGTATACCAGGCCAGCTCCTGATACTATTGAAGGTTATCATAGCTGGTATACCAGGCCAGCTCCTGATACTATTGAAGGTTATGATAGCTGGTATACCAGGCCAGCTCCTGATACTATTGAAGGTTATGATAGCTAGTATACCAGGCCAGCTCCTGATACTATTGAAGGTTATGATAGCTGGTATACCAGGCCAGCTCCTGATACTATTGCTAATGTCTGCTGAGACTGTGGAAAAACTTAACTATATGGGGATGTTGTCTGTTGTAGTATGTGTTGTGTTATGCAAAGCTGAAATACTGATGTCAACTCTTTCTCTCTCCTCAGTGCTGGGAAGTGTACACATCATGAAATGCAAGACAAAACAGTGATGCCTAACAAGAAGATACCCAAAAAGCCTGCGAGAGTGAGTGGGTGCATGAGAGACGGTTGAAATAAGATTTACAGTGTTTTTATGCATTATCTTTACAGTTTTTTATCTAACTAGGCAAGTCAGTTAAGAACAAATTCTTATTTTCAATGACAGCCTAGGAACAGTGGGTTAACTGCCTTGTTCAGGGGCAGAACGACAGATTTTTACCTTGTCACCTCGGGGATTTGATCTTGCAACCTTTCAGTTACTAGTCCAACGCTCTAACCACTAGGCTACCTGCCTCCCCGATATCTACAGTATATTCTATGGGTATTTTTTATATCAGAATATTTGTATATCCTGTACTCATGTTTTGGGCTCTTTTTTTACACAGAGATGTTTTTTTATCCTGTAAATAAATCCCAACTGAGCTCTGAATGCATTTACACTGCTCTTTATTAACATTTTGGTGGTCAGCGCCAAAGATTTTTCCCCAAACTTTTCCCCATGTTAGCAAGCTGAGTTGTACAGTAGATATGTCTCTCTGTGGGGTTGAGGTGAGTGGGGTTTGGAAGCTGTTACACTCCACTCCTACATGCTATTTAGTGAGAGGAGTGACGCAAACATGAACTTTTCCCTCATTGATTTACAGCATCTATGGCTCTGTTTGGGGCGAGGTGAGAGGGGTTGTTGTAAGTCATTATAGACTTAGGAGTGACTCACACACTTCTTACATCACATCTATGTGTGGGGGGTGTGCGTGGGTGTGTGTGCCTGTCCCTGAATTTCTTACTGTACACACACACACACACACACACACGTCAGAGGGCAGCAGCCCCAAGAGTTGGCAACGGGCCAGGTTGAGGAGGAGGGAAACAGACTGTGTGTGCGTGTGTGGTAAGTGTTTATTTTTGTAGTTTGTAGAGGGGGCCATGTGTACATCCGGGTGTCTATTTTTGTTGGTGCTGAGTCTGCGCTTTAGCAGGCGTTGAGTTGGCATATTGTGCTTGTCTGTTTCAGATTCCCATGAACATAAAAAATATTAGGCCGTAAACTAACAAAGAATGATTTGTTCCAAGACAGGCTCCACACATATTCATTCACCCTTAAATTTAGAACAAGATACAGTGCTTTGCGAAAGTATTCGGCCCCCTTGAACTTTGCGACCTTTTGCCACATTTCAGGCTTCAAACATAAAGATATAAAACTGTATTTGTGTGAAGAATCAACAACAAGTGGGACACAATCATGAAGTGGAACGACATTTATTGGATATTTCAAACTTTTTTAACAAATCAAAAACTGAAAAATTGGCCGTGCAAAATTATTCAGCCCCTTTACTTTCAGTGCAGCAAACTCTCTCCAGAAGTTCAGTGAGGATCTCTGAATGATCCAATGTTGACCTAAATGACTAATGATGATAAATGCAATCCACCTGTGTGTAATCAACTCTCCGTATAAATGCACCTGCACTGTGATAGTCTCAGAGGTCTGTTAAAAGCGCAGAGAGCATCATGAAGAACAAGGAACACACCAGGCAGGTCCGAGATACTGTTGTGAAGAAGTTTAAAGCCGGATTTGGATACAAAAAGATTTCCCAAGCTTTAAACATCCCAAGGAGCACTGTGCAAGTGATAATATTGAAATGGAAGGAGTATCAGACCACTGCAAATCTACCAAGACCTGGCCGTCCCTCTAAACTTTCAGCTCATACAAGGAGAAGACTGATCAGAGATGCAGCCAAGAGGCCCATGATCACTCTGGATGACCTGCAGAGATCTACAGCTGAGGTGGGAGACTCTGTCCATAGGACAACAATCAGTCGTATATTGCACAAATCTGGCCTTTATGGAAGAGTGCCAAGAAGAAAGCCATTTCTTAAAGATGTCCATAAAAAGTGTCGTTTAAAGTTTGCCACAAGCCACCTGGGAGAGACACCAAACATGTGGAAGAAGGTGCTCTGGTCAGATGAAACCAAAATTGAACTTTTTGGCAACAATGCAAAACGTTATGTTTGGCGTAAAAGCAACACAGCTGAACACACCATCCCCACTGTCAAACATGGTGGTGGCAGCATCATGGTTTGGGCCTGCTTTTCTTCAGCAGGGACAGGGAAGATGGTTAAAATTGATGGGAAGATGGATGGAGCCAAATACAGGACCATTCTGGAAGAAAACCTGATGGAGTCTGCAAAAGACCTGAGACTGGGACGGAGATTTGTCTTCCAACAAGACAATGATCCAAAACAGAAAGCAAAATCTACAATGGAATGGTTCAAAAATAAACATATCCAGGTGTTAGAATGGCCAAGTCAAAGTCCAGACCTGAATCCAATCGAGAATCTGTGGAAAGAACTGAAAACTGCTGTTCACAAATGCTCTCCATCCAACCTCACTGAGCTCAAGCTGTTTTGCAAGGAGGAATGGGAAAAAATGTCAGTCTCTCGATGTGCAAAACTGATAGAGACATACCCCAAGCGACTTACAGCTGTAATCGCAGCAAAAGGTGGCGCTACAAAGTATTAACTTAAGGGGGCTGAATAATTTTGCACGTCCAATTTTTCAGTTTTTGATTTGTTAAAAAAGTTTGAAATATCCAATAAATGTCGTTCCACTTCATGATTGTGTCCCACTTGTTGTTGAGTCTTCACAAAAAAATACAGTTTTATATCTTTATGTTTGAAGCCTGAAATGTGGCAAAAGGTCGCAAAGTTCAAGGGGGCCGAATACTTTCGCAAGGCACTGTATAAGCTTGAATAGTTTTTCTTATGTTGATTTTTACCTTTGGTATTTAGTATTTTATTAGGATCCCTAATTATCATAAGGTCTTTTTTTTATATTTTTTGAATCTGGTTTTATTGCTAGATTGAGTTGCCTGGGATGGCAGAGTTCCATGTAGTCATGGCTCTATTCAATACTGTGCGTTTCCCAGCCTCTGTTCTGGACCTGAGGACTGTGAAGAGACCTCTGGCTGCATGTCTTGTGTTGTACCAATGGGTGTCCGAACTGTGTACCAACTGCTTGAACAGACAGTTCAGTACCTTCAACACATCAATACTTAGAAGGAGCTTATGCTACCATTTACAATGCAGCCTATTCCCCAGCGGTTTGAACTTTTTTACGCAATATTACAGTTTAGGCAGTATATTTTATAATAGGCCTTGTAGCCTCTATCACGTTGTCTGTCACGTTGTCCAGATTTGTGTGATCGGCGTGCGTCACCTTTCACAGTAAAACGCTAACCTAGTATTTCAAATATGGACAATTAGGCTTAGGCCTATACTAGTGTCAAGTTGCCAAATAATATCATTCAGAATTGTGTTAAATCATTTTTACATAGGGAAAATGAAGGTATTCAAATTCAATCTAATAGGCCTAGAAATAGATTTACAGTGCGTTGTTAACTCTAGAATGCCACAGACATGGTTGTCGTGACAATGGCCCAGTATCTTTGACAAAGTGAAAAACATTTCCATTTGTAAAACAGCTGATGTTGTGTTTATTTTACAGCCAGGAGAATGGGGAAACCAAAAAAAGTCAACCCTGAGAAGACCAGTGAGGAGGAGGTGTGGTCCATGCCTCAGGGTGTGGTCCACCTTTCTGGGTGTGGTTCAAGGCTCTGGGTGTGGTCCACCTTTCTGGGTGTGGTCCACCTTTCTGGGTGTGGTCCAAGGCTCTGGGTGTGGTCCACGGCTCTGGGTGTGGTCTTAGGCTCTGGGTGTGGTCCACGGCTCTGGGTGTGGTCCACAGCTCTGTTTCAAAGAGATGGACAAGGAGATATCCACCCTCTGAAATAATCTGGACCACTATAAGGCCTGCGAGGGGACGTGGACGAAAGAGATGGAAGAGCTCAAGAGGAGGGGGGTCACCATGTTCAAAACTAGAGACCTCTCCACTTTCAGGCAGGAGAAAATAGAACTGGAGAGAGTCAGGCAGAAAAGAGAGAGATGTCCAGTCAGAACCAGATAAATGCTCTCCAGGAAAGCCTCCAGGCCAAGGAAGAAAAGTGGCCAGTCAGAACGAGCTTCAGAAGACCCTCCAGGCCAGGGAAGACCAGTGGATGGTCATGCAGACAGAGCTCCAGGAGACCCTCCAGGCCAAGGAAGACCAGTGGATGGTCATGCAGACAGAGCCCCAGGAGACCCTCCAGGCTCCAGGCTTGCCTAGATAGTAAAATTAAAAAACTTGTACATCAAGCTGCCTATT
Organism: Oncorhynchus mykiss; assembly: GCF_057628025.1. Taxonomy (NCBI): domain Eukaryota; kingdom Metazoa; phylum Chordata; class Actinopteri; order Salmoniformes; family Salmonidae; genus Oncorhynchus; species Oncorhynchus mykiss. Next base: position 10,730,885 of record NC_143038.1, on the reverse strand, counting down.
TTCCATTATATTGATCCTCAAAAAATATATATTTTCATTTATATCAACAATTAAAAAATAAAGATTGAAAAGAATCAACAACAGTGGTGTAATGTGTCTTGGTATTTGGTGTTTTGTTCCGGTGTGAAGAACGAACAGAGGACCAATAATTCATTGTCATAGTTAGTTTGAGCCCTGTTGCTTATAATTAAAGTAGGGATGGTATTGGAGATTTGACTTCCTCAAAATGTGTCAAATATACGTTTGAAATAAAACAAAAAACAACACCGCTGATATTAAACTGAATAGAATTGACTGCGAAGACATTTGCTGAGAAAACATTCCACATTCTGATGAAGGCTAATTTTTATTTTTTTATTTTTTTATTTTACCTTTATTTAACCAGGCAAGTCAGTTAAGAACAAATTCTTATTTTCAATGACGGCCTGGGAACAGTGGGTTAACTGCCTGTTCAGGGGCAGAACGACAGATTTGTACCTTGTCAGCTCGGGGGTTTGAACTCACAACCTTCCGGTTACTAGTCCAACGCTCTAACCACTAGGCTACCCTGCCGCCCCCTAATGATTAAAGCCAAGCTTTTAATAGTTACACGATACATTTGCATTGGTGAGCAAGTGTTGCACCTTTTCCTTTTCAATGATGATAAAATAGTTTGGTTGCACCTCAACTCACATTGGTTGAACGCCCTCCACTTCCTTCCAGAACATTCCACCTTGCTCAGTCTTTGGTTGCAAGCGACGCTTACATTGTGCATAACATATGTACACTATACATGCGGGTACATGCCTGCAGTACGTGTTTGATATGTGTACAGATCAGTTGGTAGAGCATGACGCTGCACCGCCAGGTTGTGGGTTCAAGAACATGTCACTAACAGTCTTGTCTCTTTCAAGACTGACAGTCTTGCCTCTTTCATCACTGTGGTTACGTAAGCTCTGAAAGTGATGGCATTCTCTGCATTGTCTCTCTTGGCATTGCAACACACACATTCATCTCTCTCTGTCACTCACTCACACATACATTCATCTCTCTCCACTCACTCACTCACTCACTCACTCACTCACACACACACACACACACACACACACACACACACACACACACACACACACACACACACACACACACACACACACACACACACACACACACACACACACACACACACACACACATTCATCTCTCTCTCTCTCTCTGTCACACACACACACACACATTCATCTCGCTCTGCCACTCACGCACACATTCATCTCTCTCTCTCTATCACTCACGCACACATTCATCTCTCTCTGTCACTCACGCACACATTCATCTCTCTCTCTCTGCCACTCACACACACATTCATTCTTTCTCTCTGTCACTCACTCGCACACTCTTTCTTTTTCACACACACACACACACACACACACACACACACACACACACACACACACACACACACACACAGAGACAGGCATCACTGCCCAGACTCAAGTGTAGTTTTCCTTTTTCTTGTTCTCTCATCATAAGCTCAACAGCTCTCAGAAGATCCATTTGCACCAGAAGAAAAATAAACATATTTCATCCTGTAGTTTTTGCAGTTGATTTGATTTCCTAGCTTGATTTAATCTTCAAACAGTGTTTCATGTGGTCCCAGTCTCCAAGGGAGGTGCAATCAGGCATTCTCAGAACATATGAAAAATGTAACTGTAGTCTTATCAAGTCTAGTGAAGAGACGGTACCAGACAGTCTCACTCATACTCAGCACAGAGAAAGAGGGAGAGAGAGACAGGCTGATACAGGCAGACAGGCAGACAGACAGGCAGACGTAGACAGACAGAGAGACAGTTAGACGGACAGAGACAGGTAGAGAGACAGGTAGATAGACAGACAGAGTGAGACAGGCAGAGAGACAGACAGAAAGAGAGAGACAGACAGACAGACAGAGACAGACAGAAAGAGAGTGAGGCAGACAGACAGAGAGACAGGCAGAAAGAGAGAGAGGATGTGAGAGGACACAGGGAGAGTATTCTGACTACACTCCTCTCATGTCTCTGCTCGATTGAAGTGAACAAGCTCTTTGATGTGTTTGTGGAGACGGTCTATGTGAAAGTGTTCGTCGAAGCTCACAGCGCTATGTGAAACCCATCTGTAATTTGCTAACATGGGTGTCCTTGTCAGAGACCCTCTACTGGTGCATCCTCTTATCTGTAGGTGGTCGGCTGGGACAGAGTGCCTTCCCATTGTTTCTCTTTGAGGGGGTAGCTTGAACCCTAGCGCTGAAGAGCTGCGGTACAGCCAAATAGAAATGTATTGGCAATGTTCCTAAGTTAGCGCAGACTGCATTCACGGTAAAGCTGCCCATTTCGGCTCAAAAATGACCTTTACATACGCACTAGAGCGCTGAACTTCAGCCATACGGATTGAATCCAGCCGTAAGTCAGGAGAACTTGGGTTTGACACCTTAGGATGCTTGTACTATGCGGTTGTTCCTGGGTTTGAAATCCGTTATTGCAGGATTGTTTCAGCTTCCTTGTTTGATTGCACTTGATACACTTGCACTTGATGTAAGTCGCTCTGGATAAAACTGCTTGACTTATTACACTAAATGTCATTTACAATTTTATGTTAAATCAAATCAAATTTTATTGGTCACATACACATGGTTTTGCGAGTGTAGCGAAATGCTTGTGCTTCTAGCTCAGACAGTGCGGCAATATCTAACATGTAATCTAACAATTCCTCAACTACCTTATACACACACATCTAAGTAAAAGAATGGAATAAGAATATATACATCTAAATATATGGATGAGCGATGACAGAGCGGCATAGGCAAGATGCAATAGATGGTATAAAATACAGAGATGAGAGATGCAAGATATCTAAACATTATTAAAGTGGCCAATGATTTCAAGTCTGTATGTAGCCAGCAGCTTATCTGTGTTAGTGATAGCTGTTTAACAGCCTGATGGCCTTGATAGAAGCTGTTTTTCAGTCTCATTCCCAGCTTTGATGCACCTGTACTGACCTCGCCTTCTGGATGATACAGGGTGAACAGGCAGTGGCTCGGGTGGTTGTTGTCCTTGATGATCTTTTTGGCCTTCAAGTGACATCTGGTGGTGTAGGTGTCCTGGAGGGCAGGTAGTTTGCGCCCGGTGATGCGTTGTGCAGACCGCACCACCCTCTGGAGAGCCTTGCGGTTGTGGGTGGTGCAACTGCCGTACCAGGCGGTGATACAGCCCGACAGGGTTTTAGGTGACAAGACAAATTTCTTCAGCCTCCTGAGCTTGTGATTTGTCAAATTGGATGGAATGAACTTGGAAACATCAGTCATTCAGTTGCCAGGAGATGAGGAACAAAACATGCCATAATAAGAAGGCCAAACACAAATTATTTCTTACTCACTCACTCACTTACTCTCTCTTACTCTCTCTCTCTTACTCTCTCTCTCTTACTCTCACTCTCTCTCTGTGTCTCTCTCTGTGTCTCTCTCTGTGTCTCTCTCTGTCCTCAAGTCAAAGAATGATAACTTTCCACATTCATATCTTCATGTGTACCAGGGAAGAGAATCAAAAAGGTTGGCCACTCAAACCTAGACGACCTTTCTTCCTCAATGCCAGGCAATTACTGCTGTGAACAGAACATTTTTCACGACCCACGATATTCCAGCCAGACGTGCAATGATAAAGAACTAGAGAGATCTGAAACGGTAGCTGGGCTATTGTACGCGTCGCACCGACGCAAGACATTTGACCTTCATAAAATAACTTCCAGTACAAAGCAAGGACTCATAAAAGTACTGTACTGACTTTTCAAATATTTGGGATGTAGAGGATGGCTCTTGACTGTTATGACGCAATCACAGTTTTTTGTTGTGCTATCGTTCAATGATCGTTCAATGATCGTTCAATGATCGGTCAGCCCCTTGGCTTTCATTCTTTATCCTCTTTTATTCCTCTCATCTCTCTCTCACCGAGTCACCCCTCCACTTTCTACTGTATATCTGTTTTTTCAGAGAAAAAAAATTGTAGACCTCCACATGTCTGGTTCATCCTTGGGAGCAATTTCCAAATGCCTGAAGGTACCACGTTCATCTTTACAAACAATAGTACATGAGAATAAACACCATGGGACCACGCAGCTATCATACCGCTCAGGAAGGAGATGCAATCTGTCTCCTAGAGATGAAGGTACTTTGGTGTGAAATGTGCAAATCAATCCCAGAACAACAGCAAAGGACCTTGTGAAGATGCTGGAAGAAACAGGTGCAAAAGTATCTATATCCACAGTAAAACGAGTCCTATATCGACATAACCTGAAAGGCCGGTCAGCAAGGAAGAAGCCACTGCTCCAAAACCGCCATGAAAAAGCCAGACTACGGTTTGTAACTGCACATGGGGACAAAGATTGTACTTTTTGGAGAAATGTCCTCTGGTCTGATGAAACCAAAATAGAACTGTTTTGCCATAATGACCATTATGGTTAGAGAAAAAGTGGGAGGCTTGCAAGCCGAAGAACACCATCCCAACCGTGAAGCACGGGGGTGGCAGCGTCATGCTGTGGGGGTACTTTGCTGCAGGAGGGACTGGTGCACTTCACAAAATAGATGGCATCCATGAGGTTGTAAACTTCTTACTTCAACTGTATGTGTTTATCATGTTGTTTGTCAAACCCTGAGTCACCCCTCCACCTGTTTGTTTACAGGTATGTGTGTTTATCATGTTGTTTGTCAAACCCTGAGTCACCCCTCCACCTGTTTGTTTACAAAACATGTGTGTCTACCATGCAGTGGAGGATTTAGGTATAAGCGACACGGGCAGCTGCCCAGGGCTGCATCTTGCCGGAGGCGGCACGGGGATCCCAGACAAAAACATTTAGAACGGTGACATTTGCGCAATCGGTTTTCTATTGCTCATTTGCATGTCACGTCAATGATATCATGACCCTTGTCGGAGTGGGCGCCCTGATTCTAGTTTGTGAGCTAGGCAGGTTACTGCCTGGGAAGGTCTCTCACTCAGAAGTAACCAAGGAGGCTGTATGGTTCATTTGGTTCCTATTCTGAAAGTTTGATAAATTAGTGCATAATGACATCTATATTTAATAGTGCAACAAATTAACTTAGGGTGTTAGACTCATACTGTATTTCAATGCAAATTCAGGGGAACTTCTGAAATATTTTGGAGCAGCCTCTGGTACTGGCCAGGATGAGGAGCCATCTAGCTCCTCAGCCACACAGACCTCTTCAGAAATGATCTCGGAGCCATCCACCTCCTCAGCCACACAGGTGTCTTCACAAATATTGTCTGAGGATGAGGATGAAGACCCATTTGCTTCAACTTCACCCCAGCAGGATTCTTCAGGTGTGTTTGTGCACACATAGTTTGATTATTTATTTGTGTTGTTCCGAATGTCTGAATAAAAATAGTTAGTTTTTTGCTGTTGGCAGGAGGCTGAAGGTGGGGTTTGCCCAGGGAGCTATACAAGCTAGAACCGCCACCATGTTGTTTGTGGCCTCTCATAGGTCTGTTAAGATGGGGCCCATCCAGAGCAACTCACAGTAGTGTATACATTTTAATACTTTCTTTGTACTGGTCCCCCTTGGGAATCGAACCCACAACACTGGCACTGCAAGTGCCATGCTCTACCAACTGAGCTACAGGGGACTACACACACTCGTACATACATACTCACACCACTCCCTCCCACACACACGTGCAACTATGGCAAAATGTGTTTTAACTAATCTCCAGTGCCAGTATGTGAAGTGATTTCTTTCGGTGTGCAGAGGTCTTAGGTTTCCTTTCACAGGGACAACACTGTGAAAGTAATTAGTGTAAAGGGAGGGGATGGTTCCTCCACCATGCCATGGTTCCATGGTTCCAACTCATGTCAAACCTGATGTTTTCAACCGTAATCACCAGATGTGCATGAACAAGTGCTCCAGTACCTTTCTCTTTGCTCTCTTTCTCGCTCTCCCTCAGTTTTTTCTCAGGTCTCTTTCTCTCTCAGGGCTTCCTCGGGTCTCTCTCTCTCTCTCTCAGGGCTTCCTCAGGTCTCTCTCTCTCTCTGGGCTTCCTCAGGTCTCTCTCTCTCACAGGGCTTCCTCGGGTCTCTCTCTTTCTCTCTCAGGGCTTTCTCAGGTCTCTCTCTCTCTCTCTCAGGGCTTCCTCAGGTCTCTCTCTCTCTCTCTCTCTCTCAGGGCTTCCTCAGGTCTCTCTCTCTCAGGGCTTCCTCAGGTGTCTCTCTCTCTCTCTCTCTCTCAGGGCTTCCTCAGGTCTCTCTCTCAGGGCTTCCTCAGCTCTCTATCTATATTTTCTTCATCTTTCTCTCTTCGTTGTATTCCTTCTGATTCCTCCCTGCATCAGTCCCTAAGCATTTTATCTGTGATGTCTTCAAGACTGTATGTGTGTTGTATTATTATCTGTCTTTGTCTCTCTCGCTATCTGTTTGAAGGGTATGTACGGAGACATTTTAGTGTTAGTCTGTGCTGCAGTCCCATGTTGTTCCCTCTGCCTGGATTTCCCTCCGCTCCTGAATTAGTCTTTGATACTGTCTCTCCTTCTCTTGTCGGCCAGGCCTTAGTCCCAAAATATTATATAGTGTAAAGAAATAGAAAGGGTACATTCTGTTGATAGAATTCTGCACTCCAGAACATGTGATCCAAAGTTATTATCATTTATTTTCCAAAACTCATCTGCTTTGGCAATATCTACACATCTACTGTGGTTTCTACCAAAAAAGCTTTACTGAATTGAAAAGTCTAGACACTGATATTGTGCCAGCCAGAACTGTGTGTGTATATACTAAGTACCATAGTTGCACTGTAGTAGCTTAGTAGCTAACCCCCTCTGTCTCATTTTCCGGGGTTTAGTGTGCTAGCATGTGGTCCGCCTGTTTTAGGCTAAGTCCATTAGACTGCTAATCATTGGGAAAAGAGTTTGAATGCAAGTTCTGCCTGTATTTCCCTATTCACTAGTTGTGCCCAATAGCTGTGACCTTTAAAATAGCAGATGCGCAATTAAGGTTACACCTGCTGCTATTTGCTTTCACCTAAAAAGCACTTCTGTCTGGTCTATCTGCTGCCCAAATTGGAATTTACATCAAGCCCGAGATACAGGTTGGCAGGCACTCATACAGACACACACACATATACACCCACACATACACACACAGATACACACGCATAGAGACACACACATACACACACATGCACACACACAGACGCACACACATACACACACTCTTCTTTGTCTTTCTCTCACACAGACACACTCTCTCTCTGACTCACTGACTCAGTATGCCTGCTCACACTACAGATACACTCTCTCTCTCTGACTCACTGACTCTGTAGTGTGAACAGGCAAACTGACACAGACACACTCTCTCTCTGACTCACTGGCTCAGTATGCCTGCTCACACTACAGACACAGACACACTCTCTCTCTGACTCACTGACTCAGTATGCCTGCTCACACTACAGACACACTCTCTCTGACTCACTGACTCAGTATGCCTGCTCACACTACAGACACACACACACACACTCTCTCTGACTCACTGACTCAGTATGCCTGCTCACACTACAGACACACACACACACACTCTCTCTCTGACTCACTGACTCAGTATGCCTGCTCACACTACAGACACACTCTCTCTCTGACTCACTGACTCAGTATGCCTGCTCACACTACAGACACAGACACACTCTCTCTCTGACTCACTGACTTAATATGCCTGCTCACATTACAGACACACACACTCTCTCTCTGACTCACTGACTCAATATGCCTGCTCACACTACAGACAGGTGACATCGCATTTCTTCTTGGAGAAGTAACTTTTTAAGGAGATGTGTGCATGAGTATATACGCATGCTCAAGTGTGTGTGTGTGTGTGTGTGTGTGTGTGTGTGTGTGTGTGCGCACGAGTGGCGTACGTGCGTCCATATGAGCGGCTGGCACAGCCTGCGACTGACCTAATTATGGCAGGCCTGCCGGTGTGCGGCGCCCAGATTGTGTGTGTGTGTGTGTGCGCGTGTGAGTGTGGTTACCTTCTCCTTAATTTCTGTGTGTCACAAGTATCCTCAACTACCGATGTAGCTAAATGTTCCCCACAGGTAAACAACAGGTCTCCAGTCCACACAGATGATTACATTACAGTGCTCTAATCAGATTGCAGGTACTGTACTGTAGAGATGAATAGAAATGCCAGCTCTGTCAGTTAGCTAGCAGATCTCCTTCCGGGCGAGGATTTATGTGTTTGTTGTTTTCGTGTGTGTATTCCCAAGGAGATAACCCTTCTCCTCCACACAAACTGTTGAATCCCGGGTGGTCTGTGGCAGGGGGTGTTTGGAAAAAGTTATTGCTGTCTCCACGACTGCCGCCTCACCAGCAAGATATCCGCAACAGAAATTCTCCAATCCCCGAATCGGGCTCGTTCAATGTTCAATTATTCATGCTGCTATTGCGGCGCTCGGGCACAGAGGGAGGGATCGGGGGGGGGGGGATATTCCCCGACCTGGCTGTGAGATGGAATGTGTACAGCATGGTCCTACCGGCCCGACGCCATCTATCATATTCTGTTCCCCCGTTATCAGACCCCCGTCCCACAGCACTCTCTACCTCTCCCTCCATAACATGCTTTCTCTAACTCTCTCTGTCTTTACCTTGCACTACCTCTCTCTCTCTCTACCTGTCTACCTCTCGCTCCACCTCTCCTCCCCTTTCTCCCGCTGAGTCCTGGTCACACACGGGCAAGCTCTGCCATTAGCGCTGTGATTACTCAAGAGGGAGCTGTGGTAAAGAAGGTGTTATCAAATGCCCTTAATGCCTACACCACAGCCAAGGTCGCTTCTGCTACAAGTGACCTTGAATATGTGAAAGCGCATAATTGAGGGACCTTAGGGAGATGACACAGCTCACTTTACACCCTTCCTCTTTCCAGCTCTAGGTAGTCAGCATTGGTGACAGACCACATTCGTCCCACATAGCCATCTCCTGGGGTCTTCTATACACATGCGTTCACGCCCCCTTAGATTCCTATGATCTCAACCTGCCTGTGATTTCTCCTCCTCCCCTCTCCTGGCCTCTTTTTCTCCTCTCCCATCCTCTCCCCTCCTCTCCTCTTCTCTCAACACTGTTTAGTCAATGCAAGGATCAGTTCAATGTCGGCTTTTTTCTATTATGGAAATCACTCGCCTCTGGTGGATGACCTGTTTCTTTGAGATATGCTGTGTAACTGGCTCCCCGGAGGGAGGGAGGGAGGGAGAGGGAGAGATCAGATTGATAAGGAGAAAGAGAGAGCACGATAGAGAGGGGAGGAGTGGGGTATAGAGGGAGAAAGATAGGTGGGGAAGGTATCAGTGACAGTGTCTCGCTCTCTGTACAGTGTGTGTCGTGCTGTACTGTGTGCTCTCAGTGTTAACAGAACGTCCCACTGCACCAGTCCTCTTCCTTGTTAACTGCTGTCATGCCTGCTACCCCCTAAACTCTGTTCCCCTTCCTGAATCCGATCTCCATCTCATCACTCTGCCTTAGAGAGCCCTCAGAGAGCTGCTACCAGAAACTCCCCCTTTTAAACAAGTCATGACTCGCTAAAGTGGAGATCCGTATGTGTTTCCTCATCCCCTTGCTGCCTCTTCCCCGTTCCTCTTCAACTTCCTGTTGATGTGCATCACTCATGCATTTTTCATGCTGGCGCCGGTAAGGGGGATAAGAACGCAGGGGTGCTAATGCTAAGCTAGGCTAGGCTACTCATCAATGTTTCAGGACAGATGGAGGTGGCACGATGGGAGCTGGAGAGGTTATATTGGCCTGTGTACCGTCTTTTAGCCAGCCCTTCCACAGCTATCCGACTGACCACGTTGCCCAGTGTCTGGGCAGTGTTGTCTGGTACACAGCCAATAACAGCTGGTCAGAACCACTGGGCTGGACCTGTCTGAACTGTGAATTCACCTGAGAAGTCAGAGAGCCACAGGCATAGAGATCCTCCATCTGTGGACCTATAACTCAGCCTTTACTGACTGACACTGATACCATCCACCCTGCATTCGAGTGAATACAGCATTCGAGTGGGTCAAACTCGTAGTGGACAAAGTCTGCAACGTAAGGATCTCATTCAGGATAGATATGCTTCTTCTGCTTGTCTTTGGGTTGACTCACACCCAACATTGACATTTGTCTTACCTCTGATGGAAGGATGTCTGTCTGAGGAATCAGAAAAGAGGGCAATGGACACAGAAGGCCAGTAATGTTTCTTCTAGTCTACCTTTTGGGTTGGAATAGGAAGCCAGAGAATCTCCCACTTGCTCTCTCTCACTCTTTCTCGCTCTTTCTCGCTCTCTCTCTCTCTTGCTTTCTCCAGTCTCTGTCCAACTGTAGTGGAGCTGTGCCGTCAGAGGACTCCCTATAACGGAGGAAGACACCACATGGATCCTGACCTTACCTGTGAGCGGGCTCATTATCCCAGCCTGCATCCAGTCCGGAAGACTCCGCTGCTCGTTAAATGCCACGAGCCAAGCTCGTGCTCCCTTCTGTGATTGCCTCTCCATGGCGAGAGGACCAGAGGAGGAGATGAGAGATGAGAGATGGGAGGAGGAGGAGGAGGGAGGGAGGGAGGGAGGTGTGGCTTTCTCTCTTTATCTCTCTTTATCTCTCTTTAAAGACTCGGCTGAGTTGGATGGTCCACTTTTAGTCCTCAGCAGTTAGCAGGATCCCCCTTCACCCAGAGTGTCTGTTCAGTGCAGTTATGATAGAAGAGGGAACTGTTGCCTGCATGTTGCACGGGCTGAAATAACACGCTGACAGCCCTGCATACAGATGTAGGGGGGGTTGGTTGGGATGGGATATCCAGATTTTCCTTTAATTTTGCATTTGCATGTTTTAACACAGCGACCCCAGGCTCTCGTTATGGTGCACGGTGTTGTGCAAGTTTGTGCTCCCTGCGTCAACAAGCGGTATGACTGCTCCTCTGGACGAAAGCATTATTCATCTTCCTCCCAGAGACTAGTGCCACCTGGGACAGGTTAGGAATTAATGAGACGGCTGAAACGTCATCTCTTTATCCACTCAATCTGACAAAAAAAACTCCTCCCTCGGAAAGATTTGCATTGCTGGGGAGGCACCATGAATCTTACTGGTATTGTCGATGGATATGGTGACGGATATGGCAATATTGGTGGACAGAGATTATTGGTTTTGTGGTGAGGTGAACCGAACATTACATTGAAATATTGTTAAAATCGTCCCGATCAATCTTGATATGGTGGCGTTTACGGCTGTGGCGTACATTGGTTGACAGGGATCACTGGTTTTGTGGTGAACTGACACAACATGCTGTGTTTTGTGTATCATTGCATCTAAAAAGTTGTATCTTTGTTGGAGAATTACATAAATCATGCTCTTTCCTTCATAACTTATGTTCCATTATCCTTGAAATAAAATTGCTATCATTGCCCATTGTATTTATAGCAGCACTGCAGTGTAAAGCGAAAATAGCATTCCAGGAGCTTTCCAGGTCAGTGCTTAATACTGAGAGAAAATGTATGTGTGAATATTTCTCAGGCTGACTCTTTCATTCCAGATAGTTATTTATGGGCGGTTGACTGGAGATCAATTGCACTGTGGAACACTGATTACAAAACATGGCTCTATAAAGAGGGTTGGAGCCAGAATTGTGAAGTAGGGCACCTTATGGTGCCCTCTATGGTATGAGAAATAACAGATGTTTACATATAGGCAAGAGAGGTGCCCTGGAAAATGGTGCTCTTGCCCTGGAAAACATTAGGCCATGTAACTCAGCGTTTAAAAAGCAGCATATGTAACAACCCTTTGGCAGAAATCCTGTTTTCATATTGTCCTCGTAGAGTTTGTTATTTTATTTCATGGTTTGTCTGTTTGAATTAAGATTGAGGGCTTTGATTTATGGACTGGTTAATTATCAATGACTTAAATTGGGATCTGAAATTACAGTTGTCTGGATCAATTCAAGTCTGTTTGACAGGAAAGTTATCGTGTTATATATGAGATTTCATGGGTTTCATACGTTGATCCTTTGACTGATTTCTATCGATGGCGGCAGGTAGCCTAGTGGTTAAATCGTTGGACTAGTAACCGAAAGGTTGCAAGATCAAATCCCTGAACTGACAAGGTAAAAATCTGTTGTTTTGCCCCTGAACAAGGCAGTTAACCCACTGTTCCTAGGCCGTCATTGTAAATAAGAATTTGTTCTTAACTGACTTGCTTATTTAAATAAAGGTGAAATAAAATCAGTTTTCAGATCATTTATTTACATTTTTCAGGGGAATGTCTGCCTGGTACAATTGATGACGTCTCCTGGCGCAGAGAATATACAGATGACCACTTCACAAATGCACGGTCGTACTCTAGCAATGCACTACAGCCTAGCAGCATTACGCTAGCAGGGAATTAGTGAGCAGCGTAGTAAGCAGTAGCCCCAGTGATTATGATGGCTTGGCCAGTCGGCCATTGACGGGTGCTTTCTGGTGACGTCAACTGAGAGGCTGGCTATAAACCGCTACCGTGGCAGTACTGTAGATCACCCACCCTCCTCTCCTCTCCTTTGATCCTGCTGTTGTTTTGGACAGTGTAGTGGAGCCTCATTCCTTGTCAACGTGATGTTTGTGTGATTCTCACCCTGTCCTCATGCCACCCAGCCACTTCCACTTCTAATCTATTTCAGTAGTAGCACACCTGCTTAAACTAATCACAGGCTTGGTGATTTGTTGACTAGTGGATTGAGTGTGTAGCATGTCCTAGTCCTGGACTAAATAAATATATTGAGTAAAACATAGCAGAGTATTTACAGGGGTCTTCAAGAGGGCTGGGCACTCCCATATCAAAGCAGGGGGAGCTCCCTGCAGAGGTGTCATGCCCATATGGGGCACAAGGCCAAGTGCCCCCTCAGATTTGTCCTGTTTAAAAATGTTCTGAGGTTAAATTGATTACAAAATGTCATTTTTAAGACCACTTTTTATCATAATTATAGATAAAAAAAAGATCTGTCAGTGGCATTTTGTGGAGGGGGCACACTTACTGGAGTACCCCCTCCCCCCATTCTCCCTAATAAGTGATTCCTTCCAAGGTGTACCATGGAGAAAAGATATGCTAGGCAGGATGCTAGATGCTTTAGTGCAGGGGTTCTCAACTCTGACCCTACGAGGGCCGGAGCCTGCTGGTTTTCTGTTCTACCTGATCATAAATTGCACACACCTGGTGTCCCAGGTCTAATTCAGTCCCTGATTAGAGGGGGGAAATGAAAGAACACAGTGGAACTGGCTTTGAAGTCCAGAGTTGAGTTTGAGGGCTCTAGTGCAGACAGCATCATTAGTGGAGGAAAGAGAGTGTTGAGTGACCACACAGAGCGTTTGATTTGATTTCAGCTGCCAGTGATGGGCATGACTCATACGCTATGTAGCCTATTGATTCCTTCTTGATAAATAACTAAAAGGAAAATGTTTTGTTTCTATATAATACTAGTCACCTACTGTAGCAAATTTATGAAGTTTGCTTTAGCTATCCAGCTAGATAGCTTCCCAATATCCCAACCTCTTAACTAGCTGCCAAGCCATTTCAGGCTATCAATCAAGTTAGTTTGACAAGCTACTCTATCTTAGCTGGCATGCCTGCTGGAAAGGTTGCTACAGTAGACTTTAGAGAATACTAAAATTGCTTTAATTCTTGTGCTATGACGCTATATACCAGTGTTGTACTAATCTTCTAAGGCATAAAGGTTCTTAAAGAATCCATGTGCATCTTTAATTAAAATTAAATAAATTGAACAGGTAAAGGCGTATGATTATATAACCGATGCAGAAAAATGCAAATAGTTTTGACATATAAATAGGCATAATGATTGTGGCTGTAGATGTCAGTTAAAAGCTGCTTCGGGTGTTTCAAAAAATGATAAATTCTCAGATTTGTCAGCACCCCTCTTCACCCCCCCCCCCTCCCCCTTCCTAACTATGCACCCCCTCTAAAATAATGGATGGATGACACCCCTGGATCCTTGTGTTGAACATGTAAAACGAGCTCCCCCATAAGTTTTTTAATTACTGTTGGTTCAACCCACTAGTTTTAGACCACCCCCAAGACTCATTGTGCAATTCCAACCCTTCTCCAGCATTGTCTACCAGTCCAATGTACGCTCTCAACCCTTCAGAAACAGGCCTCGGGTGTAACCAGTCCAGTTTGGTGTGTGTTCTGTATGAGGGTGAAATGATGATAGTGAGAAGAGTAAGGACGCCTGTTCTCTAAGGGAGAGCTCCCATCTCATTACTTTGTTACTGGGCTCTTGACCTTGGGTAAGAGGTAGTGCACCTTGGAAGAATGAGTCTCTGGGTCAGTGAGGCTGTGTGTGAATGTTCTGTCCGAGCTAATGAGGGTCTGTCCCCACAAGGGACCTCTTTCTCTTTCTGTCAGGGACTACCTCTCCCATCTCTCCCTCTGGCTACCTACTAACTAAGGCCTACAGCTGCTCATTGCTCGCTATCTGATCAATGTTGGCTCTCAGGGAAGATCGCTTTTCTAACTGGTCTTTCAAGAGACCTTCCCTCCCAGTTCTCCCTCTGGATAACTAACTACCCACGGGATTTATGAGTAATGGCCATAGATTTCTATGGTAACAGGAAGCCAAGCATGATGGTGCAGGCTGCACAATTTCTCCAAAAGCCATGCTGCAAGAGGCAGAGTTAAATGTGGGTGCTTCTCTGAGATGTTTGTGACACCATCTGATACGTGGGTGATAACGAATAATAACTGACTCAGCTCAATGCAGTAACTGTCAAAGTACAAGACCACCAGCATCCAGGACTGCAGTGTTTTGTTACATGATGCATGTGATGGGAGAGGATGGCACTTAACACAACACTGTAAACTGATACAGAACGAAATAGAGCAGTATAGGCTACAGTATAGCATGTCGCTTTCTGTAGGTTTGGGATCAGATTGCATCGCAACCAATTGACTATGGCAAAGGGGAGTGATATGACTAGGCGTTTTCTTCTTTCGACAGCCTCGCTTTCATTAGGGCGGGACTGTGCGCGCCTCAAACGCACGCACACATCACAAAGCATTTGGGAGTGTTATCTTCTGCAGTCAGCTAAAAGACACACCACACACACTGTTTCAGTTGTTCCCAGCACCTCTCTGACCTTCAGTCTGAGTTCAGGCGTGTTTCACTTATCCAGCACTAACGTCTTTCACCTACACCATGTGACAAGATTAAAGCAGATTTAACCAGCAATTATGATTCTCTCTCCCCCCCACATTTTCCCGCTCTCTCTTTCTCACTTCTCATCCACACTTTTTTTCGCCTACGATTAATGCCAGCCCATGAATAAACTTTTAACTCTTATGTATCACAATTTTATTACAAAAATTATATCTTTTTTTTTATATCTTTCAATGTTGCCATGCTTGGAGCATATAACAATCCAGTAGAAAACCACCCAGTCCCAGAAAGGATAGTCAAGCAGATGTGGCAGCGTTTTGTCACTCAGTCATGCTGTTACTATACAGACACCGTAACATTCCGAATACAGACACCGGTAGTACAAACACCTGCCCAAACACGTCACCATATCCGTGAACAAACCTCAATTAAATTACATTTATCAGAATAATAACAAGAAACGCTCCCACCCTCCCTCAAAATAAATACAAAACAAACAACACATATCATTTGCAACATAAAACGTATGCGCTGAATATTTGCACTAGCCCAAGGCACCCAGGCTTTGTTGCATGTAGGCAATTAACGACATTCGTTTACAGGGTTTACAGGAGACACTTTGAAGCGAACGACAATTACAAATTATTTTTACAGTCCGACTTGCAGTGTCCTTCAACGTACCCTCGGCGTCCTCTCTCTACATGGCTCTCGTCATTCACAGTGCAAGATCCGGGGGTGGGGGGTTGAGGGATTTGGAGGGCGCTGTATCATTTCACGGCGTCAAATACTGACAATACTTGGACAGACAGCGTGAGTTCCACTCTAGGGGATGGCTCCATAAATTCCGCACTGTGCTGTGAATTGTCTAACGTAAGGCGTGGATTGCCCAGCTGCCAGTCCAAGACAAAATAAGCGAATCAAAAAAGCTAAAGTGCGCTTGCAACAAAACTCCAATAGAAAACCAAACAAACAGATACCAACACTGTCCAACTGAGGTTTCCAAGACGAATTAGATTTTTCTCAAGATCAAAAAATGTTGTTTCGTACATAAATATCTAATAGAAATCCCAGGTATAAGCTTATCATTAAATAAATAACAAATAGTCTGTCACGAACGTCAAAATGAAGACAACGACAGAAGCTCAAAAGAAATACAGATAAGTCGGATTGGCCTTGGTTTCATGTCGGAATGCAGTTCAGTTGAGCGCACCGCACGGCTCGAATGTCCACTTGGTAGCACCACCGAATACTTCAATGTTGGACTCCGACCAAGAGAATACATTGCCAGTTTGCGCTTTACTGTTGCAGGTTGCCAGGTTATAAATATCCCCGATGGAAAGCTTCCTATCCCACATGTTGAGATTTGCTAGCTCACCCACGTATGCTTGTGTGGCGTCGAAACCTCCCCCCAGCGTGTCCTGCGGAGCAACAAGATGACAAGTTCAAGGTTAGTGGCGCGAATTGTGGGTACGCGCGTGGCCTTTCTTTTACGCATGGCCAATCTATTACAAATGTGTGTAATAAGCTAATCATCCTGTACTGTATTAGGAAGGAATACAATTGTCCTGTACCATGGAAATGCATTGATTTATATTTCTAACTATCATAAAACTATAATAAAAAGCAGCCACTCTTCGTGACAGGTCCATCACAACCGAAGCCCAAATTTAACCATTTACACACGTTATTTGCTTTTCATGACAATATATGCCTATTACTTTTTAATTGCTACAGATTTGCCACTTTTCTATCTGAAGTGGATTGTGCATTGTCCCAATTGAGTGGGGGTATTCTACGATATCTAGCTCGAGGGCCTTAATTAGATGGCTACGTCTTAATTGACAATTTCGTCAAGGTCTCTCAACTTTCCCATTACTTGAATATTCCTTTGATCATTGGAGAGAGAACTTGCTCTAATATTTTCATTACTAATGGATATAATTATTTCCCCCAGGCCATTTATCTCAATATATCACGACTTGCATACCAATGTAATACAAAGTTAGTTCATCCTCATTTAGTGAACCCCTTTACCTGCTCTTGTCCCAGTACGAGGACCCCCTGCGGCTTGATGGGATGGTATGGCGCCAGATTCTCTCCACTGCCCCGCAGCACTCCGTCCTGAAACGCCTCCCACATCCCGTCGCGCGTGGTCCAGGTGATGCAGATGTGATGCCACTTCCCGTCGTTGATGATGAACGGCAACTTGGCCACCTGCAGCATGGACAGCACACCCATTACTGAATGTTCAAATAGGCCTGGCCTAGAACTAATGATTGCTACGGTTTTTTATTTTTTCAGACATAGCACTGGCTGTAAATGCAATATTTGTATAATTAAGTTGCTTGTCACGTCTCCATAATTTTCCCAGACATTGCATAATGCTGCGAAGTTTAATTTGCTAGTCTGGCACACCACATTTGCGCATGGCGATCTGACCATTTTGCCTATAACCAAATGCCGTGTAGAATATGCCATTGCCGTCAGCGATCATTACCTTATCATTGATGAGTATCTCCATCGGGTTATTTCCCCACTCAATCAGCACCAGCTCGTTGGCCTGCCCTGTGACAGCGTAGGAGAAAGGTGTGCCCACTCCGGGCGACGCGTTAGATTTAATCCACAGACACACGGTGAAGGCATACATCTCCGGCAGGGTTCTCTTGGCTTTGGCGTACATGTAGTTGGTTCTCAACGGGAATGTCAGCTGGAACTTGTCCAGTGGTCTGTTGTCTTTCCCACCTGCGGACGAAACGTAGGCCTACTTGTTTACCTTAAAGTGATTTCTATCATTTACATTGCACTCATAGGCCTATGTTATAGTCAGTTATGTCATATCATGTGATTGATTGATTTATTCGTATACGTGGTTTGCTCCACCAGTAGAGATGTTCGATCCCTAACTAAAGGTTTTCTCCTTTCTTTTTAGTTTTTTGACGATGCTCTGATTTATATAATTGGCTTAGAACAGACTGTGCATCTCTCTCCTAACCTATTATCTGCGGTATGATGTGACCAAGTGAGCAGGGCAAACGGAATTGCTCTCTATCTCTCTCTCCCTCTCTCTCACTCACACACAGGCGCCACCCCTTCCTAACCTCCAACCCGCTCATGCTCCCCATCCCTTTCGGGTTGTCAGTAAGGAACTAAACCTTGATTGATGTTCCAAAATGTGCCTATCGGTCTCCAACACTGTGCGCGCTTTATCAAGCACTGCGCACATCGTTAAAAACCCTCTGGTAAAGTTCCTGCGCGGCTCTGTCCGCTACAAAACCAACGACTCTCGTTCAGTCACTGGAAATAAAGCGATCATTGGCTGTCGCTCCATGCCACGTTAATTATTATCCCAGCGTGGCATCACTGTGTTAATATGAGATATGCAAAGCAATGCAGCTACCTCCCTCTCTCCATCGCCCATATCCCATTACGCACTGTGGTGAGAACTGTGCTGCGGCACAGTCTGTATTGACAAGCTACTGTGGTCTGCGGGTTTGTAGTGATACCTCATGTGCACCAAGCAATTAACCAAGTGAAATGCAGGGTTGTTTTTAGAAATTGACATTGTTTTAGACATATAAACAATTGAGTGAGGCAATTCCACCACATTTGGATTTATTTTTTTTACTATTAAAACTTTATGCGCAACTTATTATCAAAATAATGTAATAAGTTTAGTCGTTTGTATAAGCAAACATTCACATGAACATAACTATTATATTGACTGTGTACATTTGGGCATGATCTCTTTGTCTCATATCTCACTCACCTTTCTCTAGGTCCGTTATCCGGTGATGCATGGAAGTCAGCGTGGACTCCACTCGGTTCCGCTGGTCCGTATCGTTTTTCTGACCCGGTTTGGTCTCCTCCAGGGTGTTGACCCGGGACAGCACCTGCTTCTCCATATCATCAATCTTGTTCTGAAGCAGGTCTTTCAGACTATTCGCCTGGGCCGTACCGTTGTTTCTGCTGTATTGCTGTACCATGGAACAAGGACATAGGAACAGATAAGAGGGGATTAAAATAACTTTGGGTTTAAATAAACACTCCTACATGCACGAGGCGGGGCTCGTCGTGGGTAAAGCTCTGGTGCTTAGCTCGTTTGTGGAGGGCTTACTGCCTCGGCAATTTGTATCAAATGCCTAAATTGGTCCAAAGATGAGGCGTCTGTCTGTCCTTATCAGGAGTGTGGTGCGGCTTTATGTAGTGCTCTAGAGTAATCACTTTACGACTGGATGCGGAAAAAGAGCTTTAAATAGGTCTATAGCATTAGTGACTGGACTGAAATAACCCTATAGTAAGCAATTCACAACTATATAGAGCACTTATAACTAGCACATTGAGCTCTACGTGCTATACAATCAACCGAGCCGATTGGAAACGCGTAGAATGGATTAAAAGTTGATTGAAAGCTCAAACTGCATTCCAAATTACTAGGTCAAAATAGGGAGGTCAAACAAACGCCAATGCATACCTCAAGATTCTCCAACCTCTGTTTGAGAGTCTGTAAAGTCTGTCCTAGTTGAGCGAGAGTGTCCTGAGGACCCCTTGATACGTCCCCCATAGTGTTCTTGGCGCCCGGTACTATTCTCCGGCCTCCCGCTCCCGCCTCGGGCAGACTCTGGCTCTCACACCGGCTCAACTTGGACGTTAGTTCCCTGATTGTCTCCTTTTGGTTCATAATGGTCTCCTTTTGCTGTAACACGGTCTCCCTCAATTGCATCACCGTCGTCTTCAAATCCTCTGCCGGACCGCTGTTCTGCATCGTAGCCGCGCACAAGTCCATATCCTTGGGCACAGACGTGCAAATAAACTGGGTCTGTCCGAAATCTTGCGTCGACCCCTCCAAAACCAAGAATGAAAGTAGGAAAAGTTGCCAAGAGTGTCCCTCAATGATTCCAGGCATGTTTCCTGACATGTGTGTGGTGTTGCAGCAGCTGAGTTTGTTTTCGGGCAGTTGGTTTCAGCACCACGGAGCTGTCTGTCCCCTGTCTGTAGCTGTGAGGTTTCAGTTCTGCTCGTCCTAGATTTTATAGGCTAGCCACAGCCGGGATGAGGGCAGCGTTGAGGCAGGTTCTCTGCAGCACAGTGGGGAGGAAGCAGGTTGTGCTGCTTAATCACTTCCAGACTTTTATTTAAGGTGGACCGAGGCGAGTAGAAGCATATTGTATATTTTTTACACCACTGCATGACGTGAGTCGTGTACTATTATGTTGTCAAGACCAAGTAAGATAAAGCACTGCTCTACTGTTTTAGGAATGAGTTTCTTAGACTGCTATTATTATGGTCTGCAATTCACATTTACAAATACAGAAGTGAGAATAGGAGAAGATGAACTTGTTTTACCAGGAGTAAATATATTATATATGGCAGTCTGCTTTACATTCTTTACATTCTGAAGTTCAACTGGCATTTAAATCCATCCCAAAAAACATTTTTTATTAGATTTAATTACTGTCGTTTCGAAGTCATATATCAGTACAGTGCATTGAAGTGATTGAATTTGAACTAACTCGTGTATTGCATTAGGCCAAGTATAGCCTATGTGTCTGAAGTTCCACCTTAAAGGAAGCCACTCCCCATGCCCCTAGAGTGAGGATCCTGGCAGAGTCCCTCTCTCTGACTATCCCACCGAGTATTCTCTCTCTTTATTTTTCTTTCTCTCTCTCTGTCCATCTCTCTCGCTCTCTCTCTCTCTCTCTCTCCATCTCTCTCGCTCTCCATTTCTCTCGATCTGTCTCTCACGCTCACCTTCCACCAGTTGGCGTGTCTCATTCATCCCCATATTTCCCCACAGACATGGGTTTATCTGATGCAATCTCGGTGCAGTGTCATGTTTTATTTCCCACGTGGGGACGAGATGTCACTCATACAATGAATCTACCTGCCTGTGTGTTCATCACACAATATATTATGCATGACATACATTCAGATTAAAAGTATTGCATTAGGCTATTAATATTTTGCCCATAGTCTGGACTCCTTAGTCTGAACTCCTGGATGCCATAAGAAAACTTGAAATTCTGCTTATGGAAAATATTTTTTTTCATGTGGGTGGTAGGCTACAGAGGATTCTGGTTCAAATGTGTCTCTGGCATATTCATTGCAAGGAGTTACTTTATTCACTTTATTCAAGTGAAATGATAATTAATTGTCTGCACTATACCTTCATCGGACCAGTTGGCATCAAGTTTCTCATGTGTGCTCGTCCATGCAAGAATAGACAATATATTGTCACCCAATTCAGCAACCCACAAAAAAAACGTTAGTCAAAGTAAATGCATGAATCATGAAATTATCTTAGGCTAAGCAAATAGATAATTAGTCAGTGATTGAGTCCATGTAGGCTACATTTCCTCACAGAGCAAACAACGTCCTCACAAATGCGGAGTCAAACGAAAAGGAACGGTGAAGTAACGTTTTTCAAACCCTCACCATTCATCCGAGGGGTGCTAAAAGGATATGAAATTAATTTAACATGTTGTTGCGTAACAAGCACATAGGCTATCACATTAATATTTATTAAATACAGGGAGGGAAAACGCGCCATTTCACAGATGTCACTGGAAATATTTGATTTCCCTTTTGGAGCGAGGTGAGAGAATTTACCCTCTCATTACTGAGCTGCTGGGAATGATCGGGAAACGGATTTTAATATAGCGACAGTCAATATATAGTGTCTTTGGTGAGTCTAGTTGGCCTAGCCAACTGGGCCAAAACCGGTTGAATCAACGTAATTACAACCAAAAAAATTAATGCGATGAGGTGGGAAACTGATTGGATTTGAAAAAAAATCATCAACATAAGGGAATTTCGTATTTTTTTAACCCAACTTTTGATCTAAATCCAATGACATGGTAACCTTTTTTTCGTTGAATTCACTTAGTTGACAACTCAACCAAATGTAAATCAAAACGTTGAACTGACGTATGTGCCCAGCGGAAGGCTACTTACTACACTTCAGCATAGCCCTTTTTCTCTCAACCAGTAGGCCTATGAAAGAATCAGCACTGCACCAATACAGCACCGTGGACAACAGCATAAGTTGTTAGCCTATAGACTCGGTCCTCTTGTGAAACAAATTGGCACTCAAACCCTAGACTTAATAAAGAAGCTTACCATTGTTTTATCAACTGAACATATAGTTGTATAAGACTTTGTGACACGGAAGCGGTCTCGGTCAAAAAACAATGGCAGAAATTCGACAGACCCATCTGTCTAGTTGAATTGGTTTAATTATCGATCGCGTGCGTTGTAATCAGCAAGGTGTTTCCCGCCTATGGCGGGAAAAAGTCAAGATAACAAACGGTTAATGGCAAAGTCTAATTGCGCCTGCAAGAGCTCATGTTGAAAATCCCCCTTATCTCAGCACATAAACAAGGCGCTTCTACGTCTCAAATTGCACCCTATTCTACAGTGCACTACTTTTTATTTGTACTTTGCAAGTCAGTTAAGAACAACTTCTCAATTTCAATGAGAGCTTAGGAACAGTGGGTTGTTCAGGGGCAGAAGGATAGATTTTTACCTTGTCAGGGACTGGATCTTGCAATCTTTCTTGCCACTAGGCTACCTGCCGCCCCGCGTACTGGGTAGTGGCAGGTAGTAAGGCAGGACTTTGGTCAAAAGTAGTGCACTATACAGAGAAAAGGGTGCCGTTTTGGAAAATAAACATTTTCAGCCTTTGCTATTAGGGCGCACCTATGCATAGGTCAACACGTTAACGTTCATTATCTATCGCCCAGGCCCAACAGGCAATACAATAGCTGTATACCATATGGGAGCAAATTAGCCAGTGTTCTATGCATTAGATCCACAGCACTGTAAACGATCAAGCTGAACTCTAACCCTGCTGGGACGTAAGCCAATCCTACTGGGAGACCAGAGTCGGCCCAGCAGCTTGCCTCGGATATATATTCATATTTATCCTTCATATCTACTGCATAAGAAAGAGCAGCGCCATATGCTCAGCCAAACGCTTCCTCTCCTCTACTTGATATCTCTGCCAGTCTTTCCTTTTTTTTTTTAGACAGGAGAAGTTGCATAAACGAACAGAGTTGTGACTGAGGACTCTGGGCATATTTTGTCATTTTTAATTAGTAAGCTGATTTGTAGTCTTATCGGAACGTTTGGAGCACTTTACACTAAGATGACAGCCGTTTACATGCCAGAACTTAGGATCAATTAAATGTGGACAAATGTAATGACCCTGTGATGGTTCACTGTTCCACTGCACCAACCCTGTGAGTCGATTGCGGTCTGTCTCTACCTAGCTGCATCCCTCCAAAATTGTTTTAAATTCAATCGAAAATGTCGCTGTTCCCAGCTCTCAATGGTTCTTTTGGCCCCTGTGCATCTCGCCTGAGCAAAAACCTAGGGGAACAACGAGTCTTGTTAATAGCACCAAGTCCGTTCAGAGGCTGTATACGCTAGCTCTAGTTTAGATACAGTGCCTTGCGAAAGTATTCGGCCCCCTTGAACTTTGCGACCTTTTGCCACATTTCAGGCTTCAAACATAAAGATATAAAACTGTATTTTTTTGTGAAGAATCAACAACAAGTGGGACACAATCATCAAGTGGAACGACATTTATTGGATATTTCAAACTTTTTTAACAAATCAAAAACAGAAAAATTGGGCGTGCAAAATTATTCAGCCCCTTTACTTTCAGTGCAGCAAACTTTCTCCAGAAGTTCAGTGAGGATCTCTGAATGATCAAATGTTGACCTAAATGACTAATGATGATAAATACAATCCACCTGTGTGTAATCAAGTCTCCGTATAAATGCACCTGCACTGTGATAGTCTCAGAGGAAGAAGAAAGCCATTTCTTAAAGATATCCATAAAAAGTGTTGTTTAAAGTTTGCCACAAGCCACCTGGGAGACACACCAAACATGTGGAAGAAGGTGCTCTGGTCAGATGAAACCAAAATTGAACTTTTTGGCAACAATGCAAAACGTTATGTTTGGCGTAAAAGCAACGCAGCTGAACACACCATCCCCACTGTCAAACATGGTGGTGGCAGCATCATGGTTTGGGCCTGCTTTTCTTCAGCAGGGACAGGGAAGATGGTTAAAATTGATGGGAAGATGGATGGAGCCAAATACAGGACCATTCTGGAAGAAAACCTGATGGAGTCTGCAAAAGACCTGAGACTGGGACGGAGATTTGTCTTCCAAAATGGAATGGTTAAAAAATAAACATATCCAGGTGTTAGAATGGCCAAGTCAAAGTCCAGACCTGAATCCGATCGAGAATCTGTGTAAAGAACTGAAAACTGCTGTTCACAAATGCTCTCCATCCAACCTCACTGAGCTCGAGCTGTTTTGCAAGGAGGAATGGGAAAAAATTTCAGTCTCTCGATGTGCAAAACTGATAGAGACATACCCCAAGCGACTTACAGCTGTAATCGCAGCAAAAGGTGGCGCTACAAAGTATTAACTTAAGGGGGCTGAATAATTTTGCACGCCCAATTTTTCAGTTTTTGATTTGTTAAAAAAGTTTGAAATATCCAATAAATGTCATTCCACTTCATGATTGTGTCCCACTTGTTGTTGATTCTTCACAAAAAAATACAGTTTTATATCTTTATGTTTGAAGCCTGAAATGTGGCAAAAGGTCGCAAAGTTCAAGGGGGCCGAATACTTTCGCAAGGCACTGTAATATAGCATAGCTGGACACGTCCCAAACGGCACCGTTTTCCCTTTATAGTGCAACACTTTTGACCAGAGCTCACGACCTTGGTCAAGAAAGTAGTGCACTAAAAAGGGAATAGGATTCAATTTGAGATGCAAAAATGGGAGAATGGACTGCGATCGGTAATAATCAGTCTCCCTGTGCCTACTGAATAATGCAAGGCCTTTTTAACAGAACCCAATATCTAAGAGCACAGATAGAGAAATACTTTTTAACACTGTGCCTCTGCACCACTACTCCTTTATATGACCGGCATCTGCAATGGCCGGGAGGAGGAGGGGGCAGCGAACAAGCACAAACAAACCAAGGCTATGGGTGCTTCCCAAATGGCACTATATTCCCTATTTAGTGTACTACTTTTGACCAGGATAAAAAGTAGTGCACTGTATAGGGTGCCATTTGGGCTGCATGGACCCATAAGGCTCTGATAAAAAGTAGTGCACTATATAGAGTATAGGGTGCCATTTGGGATGCATCCCTGTGTCTGAAATTTTTATGTCTTCTGTATGTTGTGTGCACCATAGGTAATAGGGTGCCATTTCAGACGCTCCCCAAGAAAAGGTTGGCTCACAGCTATATGGAATGGTTCAGAGAGAACACCAGTTTTAGCAATGTTTATGCAGTGTATTTGTTTACTGTCCAGTACTGCTTGGTTGGGAAAAAAACGGTGTTTAAACACAGTAAGTTTATATGCTACTGTGAGTTTAGCCCTATACGTTTTCCTGCTTAATACTGTAACTCTGAGAATTCGCTGTAGACAAAGAGTTTAGGCATTCCAGTCCCCCCTGGACGCTCCCCTGTTCTTCCAGTCTTGTTATCTCCCTTCCCATCATGCCATAGGAGTCTGTCTGTCTGTCTGTCTCTCTCTCGAGCTCACCGTGGGTGGTTTCCCATGGGGAGTATGGCTGGGGAGGTAGGGAATAGGGATGACAGACCGAGACAGGATGGGGTGAGCCAGACATGGTGAATGGCTCTGTCTAGAGGTGTATGTCTGACCCATTCTTTCCCAAGGGTGTCCATGTGTGTAGGTTAGACATGCAGGGAATGATACAGCCGCTAATAACAGCTCTGCAGCCCCATTGTCAATGGCACACAGCTCAGTCTAGTACAGTGCTCAGTTATCTTAACATCACCTTGAAGAGAGAGTTCACCCATACTTTACGATTAGTTATGTTAGCATCAATAACCTGTAGAAATATTCAGTATGGAAGGGATAATCAACGAGGGGCTATGCGTTCTTTGGAAAAGAATGAACGACGTGGAAGGTGTGTTCTATGACGCACTAGAGAACACATAGCGCCCTGAGTTGATAACCGTTTTATACCACGGCTATCATTTAACACATTTGCGTCTAGAAATGTGTTTATTTGCCAGTAGAAATGTGTTCAACATCCACTGAAGTAGCTCGAACATGGAAGAATGAACTATCGCCATTGAGTTCTACTGTGCAAATGTACCGTGCGTTATAGGGAATTATAAACTGGGTGGTTTGAGCCCTGAATGCTGATTGGCTGACAGCCATGGTATATCAAACTGTATACCATGGGTGTGACAAACATGTATTTTTACTGCTCTAATTACTTTGGTAAACATTTTATAATAGCAATGAAGCACCTTGGGGGTTTGTGGGATATGGCCAATATACCATGGCTAAGGGCTGTATCCAGGCGCTCTGCGTTGCATCGTGCATAAGAACAGCCCTTAGCCGTGGTATATTAGCCATATACCACACCTCCTCGGGCCTTATTGCTTAAATATACCATGGTTAAGGGATGTGTTCAGGCACTCTGTGTTGCGTCGTGCATAAGAACAGCCCTTAGCCGTGGTATATTGGCCATGTACCACACCTCCTCGGGCCTTATTACTTAAATAATGCACACTCTAGAATGTCCTTCAAGCCTATCACAAACAAGTATTCAACAAGGCCATGGTATAAATAGACAATACATTTCTACAGGTAATTATGCTAACATAACTAATCATCAAGTTTGTTTGAACTATCTCTTTAAACTAATGTTAGGATAATATATGCCATAACAAAATATACTCAAACTAAACTATTGCTTTAAGCCCAGCACAAGACTTGTCACTGCACACAAAGCACTGCCATCCTGTGACTTATTCCCCACACATTAAAACTCAGTGATAAAAACAAATACCAGGCACTCTTTGTTCTGCAGGCGCTAAGCTAACTTCATAGCTAATAATTCTCCTCAGTCTGCATATTAGCGCTTTCGCAAAGACAGCGCTGTTTATCAAACTACCTACACTACTGGGCTTCTTGGGCCTCGTCCAAAACAAACAGCCTCCCACACTTCCTGATATAGCTCTTCACCTACGACAAGTGTGTGGTCGAAAAACGTGTTCAGATGGGGAGACAGATTTTCCCTTAACTTGCCGTAAGATTTTAATGACTGTTACGCGCCAGTTCCTCGTACATACTGTAGTAACCATAACAAATGACTGTTTGGAAGCATGCCACAGTGTTAACAGTTGGTGGTTCTAATGAGTGGACAGCCCCAGCAGATGTGTAATTGGTGGTGTGTTAGTCAGGTTGTGTCTCAAATGGTACCCCACTCACTATACAGTGCACTACTATGGACCCTGGTCAAAAGTAGCACACTACATAGGGGATAGGGTGCCATTTTGGGACGCAAGCCTGTCTCTCTCTGCAGGTGAAAGTGTGGGGAGAGGAAGGAACACACACAGGAAGGACGAAGCTCCTCTTTGGTTGCGTCTGGGAGCCTCATGCCTGTTGTAGGCTCTATTCACTCTAACAAGATCAACAGCTACATTGGAGAGAGAAGATGTTTGACACCGTAATGTCTCTTGACAGTCTACCTTCCCCAATTACCTATCAAAGACTCTTTTGCTAAGTCTTCAAGGAGTGTTTTCAGTATATGGGGAGGAGCTCAATTGGCATATGGATGATGAACTCTATTAAAACAAATAATAATCTTAAGGCCTTTTATAATCTTAGAGATGCCTGGTATTCCACACACATCACCACACTATGCATGAGGTCTGTCAATGGAGATTCTTTGACACTGTACAAACTCCTTGCGTTTCAAGTTTGAGTATCAGGAAAAGTGGTGGAAAAAGTACCTAATTGTTTTACTTGAGTTGTCACGCCCTGAACTGTTTCACCTGTCCTTGTGCTTGTCTCCACCCCACTCCAGGTGTTGCCCATCTTCCCCATTATCCCCTGGGTACTTAAACCTGTGTTTTCTGTCTGTCTGTGCCAAATCGTTTTGTTCGTTCAACCTACCAGTGGTTTCTTTTGCTCCTGTCTTTGCTATAGTCCCTGTTTCCTGGTTTTGACCTCTGCCTGACCCTGAACCCTCCTGCTGTTCCGGTGCCTTACACCCTCTCTGGATTATTGACCCCTGCCTGCCTTGACCTGTCGTTTGCTTGCCCCTGTGTAAAGAATAAACATTTGTTTCTTCAACACTGTCTGCACCTGGGTCATGCCTTAAAACGTGATATGAGTAAAAGTATAGATACCTTAATAGAAAATGACTCGAGAGAAAGTCACCTAGTAAAATACTACTTGAGTAAAAGTCTAAAAGTATTTGGTTTTTGAATATACTTTATGTAATTGCTAAAATATACTTATCAAAAGTCAAGGTAAAAGTATACATTTCAAATTCCTTATATTAAGCAAACCATACGGCATCATTTTCTTGTTTTCTTAAATTTACGGATAGCCAGGGGCACACCAACACTCAGACATCATTACAAATGCAGCATTTGTGTTTAGTGAATCTGCCAAATCAGAGGCAGTAGGGATGATCAGGGATGTTCCCTTGATAAGTGTGTGAATTTGAAAATGTTCCTTTCCCGCTAAGCATTCAAAATGTAACAAGTACTTTTTTTGGGGTGTCAGAGAAAATTGATGGAGTAAAATGTCCATTATTTTCTTTAGGAATGTAGTGAAGTAAAAGTTGTCAAAAATATAACTAGTAAAGTGAAGAACAGATACAATACAAAAACTACTTAAGTAGTACTTTAAAGTATTTTTACTTAAGTACTTTACACCACTGTAGTGTACCAAGGGCGTCACCTTAGCTCATCATCAAAATGTCAATGCATGTGTTTCCAATGATATGGAACACTGTGCACACTGATAATATAAATTATATAATATAAAGCTGGTAATTTGAATCCTGGATGCTGATTGTCTGAAAGCCATGGTATATGAGACATAAACCAGGTGATTACAATCTTGTCTCATCACTGCAATTACCCAACAGGCTCGGCCAAGGTCAAGTCATGCGTCCTCCGAAACATGACACGCAATGCTGCTTCTTAACACCCGCTTGCTTAACTCAGAAGCCAGTTGCACCAATGTGTCAGAGGAAGCACTGTTCAACTGACAACCTTAGTCAGCTTGCAGGCCCCCGGTCTGCCACAAGGAGTTGTTAGAGCGCGATGAGCCAAGGAAAGCCCCCCCCCGGACAACAACACTGGGCCAATTGTGCACCGCCTTATGGGACTCCCAGTCACGGCCAGCCGTGACACAGCCTGGGTCGAACCCTAGGCTGTAGTGACGCCTCAACACTGCGATGCAGTGCCTTAGACTGCTGCACCACTCGGGAGGCCCTAGCACTTCTGAGGTTTGTAATATATGGCCAATATACCACGGCTAAGGGCTGTATCCAGGCACTCATCGTTGCGTCGTGCTTAAGATCAGCTCTTAGCCGTGGTATATTGGCCATAGATCACACCCCCTCTGGGCATAAATATATAACATATTGTTACTGCAGGCTGGGGACTACAGATGAACACAGTTCACCTTGTGACTCTGGACCGTCCCCACTCCTCTGGGGTGTCACAGCACCGAGTGGCACCAGTCTGGTAGCAGCCACGACTCACCAGGCCACACTTATGCATACACATACACACATTCATACACACATCCAATCTGCTTTACCCAATTACTGTTCTTTAAGTTTTCAGATCAAGGACTCTTTGCACTCAAGGAGAGTTTTCTGTGTATGGGGAGGAGCTTAGTGGATGGATGAAAAAACCCTCTTCAATATTGCACTGCAACGTTTTCTGAAGGCCTTTTATATTCTTAGAGATGCATTGCTATTTCCTCACATCGCCACACTTTGCATGAACACGGTCGACGGAGATTCTCCCAGGCCCTTTGACCCTCCACAAACTCGTTGCATTTCCCGTCTGAGTGTCCGTGTACCAAGGGCGCTCTCCTTAGCTCATCATCGAAACATCACTGCATGTGTTTCCAAAGATATGAAACCCTACAATGCACAGAATCATAACAATTTAGCACCTCGCTATAGCGGAACACTTTACAGCAAGAAAGCACACGGTGCAAAGAGATAAATCGTGTTATGTGCCAACTGCCAAGCCAATTTGGAAGTTTTAGTTGGACGCTTTAACAATGCTTTTACAATGCGTCACTGTTTCAACAGACGCAGCACTCTTAAAAGGCAAGCTGAGGATACCCTATCTGGGGGGGATTATGAAGTTTAAAATATCTTTAATACCTCAACAGAGAACAAATAATTTGCTTTAAATGGCTCACATTCTGTGAGCTGGGGCATTTCAGGTTGCTCCCCATAGCTGGAGTCAACATTGTGGTAATGTTGGCGGTTGGCGGCAGTTTACTTTCCTCTGCTTGGATTTGAATCGCTTTATCAAGGACAAACCCAATTAAAAGCAGCCTGCTGTCTCCCAAGCAGGAGACCAGCTCCCATCATGCCCTTCACCAGACAGCGGTGGGAGCCCCACAGCAGTTGTCGAGGTCACCAGAACCTTCTTGTGTGATTTATGGGGAGTTGGCCAGCTTCAGGGGGGTTTGCGGGGACTTGGCCTACTTCAACTCCAAGGTGGTTTGTGGGGACTCTGCACACTCCAATGTGTTTTGTGAGGACTCACTCCAAGGTGGTTTGCGAGGACTCACTCGACACACTCCACTGTGTCTATATAACGAAAGATGAAAAATCACCCATGTAGCATTAATTAAAGTGGGTCCACATTCTCCACCAAGGCATCCTTCAGCTTTGGGCTGAGTTTGCAGATACCCAGGTTCTTACTCCTGCCCTGTGTGTTTTATGTATGATTTGTTTCCTTCTTGCGTAACAGCAATCTTAGATTACGATAGTACATCATTTGATGGTGTCTTAAGTAAGTCTTCAATGTCATTGGTCTGCTCTTAAAATAGAATAGCTCTAACTCTACACTGTGGGGTATCAATGTTCTGAGGACCTCACATGATGCAGTATACTAATAGGAAGTAGCCTTCTAGGCATCCTTTCATTGCTTTATCAAAGGCTCAATTGATATCATTCAGTTCATATATGGCAAGGCTGTTCACTGTTGGTCCTGGAGGGCCAAAACACATCTGGTTTTCATCCTCTCCTTCTAATCAGGGACTTAGTCAGACCTGGGACACCAGGTGAGTGCAATTAACTACCAGTTAGGAACAAAAAAAAAGCGGTGTTTTGGCCTTCCGGGGAATGGAACAGCCCTGATATATGGGCGTACTGCATATATGATAGTGACATCATGCTTGAGTAACTTGCGACACTTAAACGTTTGTCAGGTCTAATGCTTCACACCTCCTCTGAAGTGGAATTTGATTGATCCTTAACACATTTGCGACAGGATGCTGCTTTTGGTGCGTATAACTGTGTTCTCGCAACACGTGCCTAGCTACATTAAAGACCTTGATAGACATGCTGTCAGAGAGCTATTTTGAATATAAAAAGCCCTCTTTTGTATCAGTTTGAAATACCTCTTCTGTCATGTAGTTTTGATGTGACGTGAAAGGCCACTTGACATTCTCCCCTCTCTTTACAAGGAGCTTGGTCTATAATGCCGGATGTCCACCAGATGCATGTGTTTTTGTTTTGCTGAATGTCAACCTGCATTTTCCATACTTGACGCACATGTGCTTCACTTTTCAACTAGCTAAAAGCTAGCTTGTTGGAGTCTGTGACTGTGCTTCTGTTTGTACCACCTCACTGTAAAGTAATGCAGGAGTTGAAAATATTGAACCGCATGCGGTACACAGAACACACGCAGCCTAGTGCGGTACCCCCCAGCGTAGCGTTGCAGACTGCTCCATTGACAATGAATGACTTCTGCCCGAACGCAGTGAGTTTGATGCATCTGGTGGACATGAGGCGTAACACTACAGTATGCAGACGGAGCTGACAACTCATGGGAGTGGCTTTTCTGTACACACATCACATTAAGCTAGATTGTTATCAGGTGAAGTGTGTACTCCATCATGCGGCTGTCGTTTCACTCAGGTAAACAGTAGCGCAGTATGGGTAAACTCACTGGGGCTGACAAGCCAGGAAAATAATGTTATATTACAACCTATGTGTTGTGATAATTGTGTTGTTTGCTCTACAACCTGTTAGTTCATATGCCTTGCGACTAAGGCCGAGACAATAAGAAGACACAGTGGCAGAATAAATTCAACCACACCTTTGTTTCATCACAAAACCGGAGAGCAAGCTCTGTCTGGTGAAGTCCAGTTTGCGTGTGTGCGTGCAAGTAGAAACCCCATTAGCTCACCCTACTTGTAGAGAAATGCCAATGCCAACCTTCTCTTTCATGTTGCCTAAACAGTCTAAGACTCTGTCATACAGTACACACTTTGAGTTGTCATCCCAGACTACCTGGCTAAAATGCCAGGCCAGTAAGTTAACATTAGCTTATTACATCTAGCTACATGTTGAACTGCCATCCTTTTAGGCCATGGGCACAATGTATGAATTTATGATTGGATCAGATTCGGCATTATAATCAATGTCCAGTACGGAGAATGAAGTAAAACCACAAGTCTAAATCCCTATCTCCATCCATGGTTAATTTAAGAAAGGGGCAATTTTAGCTAGCTAGCCACCAGAAGACAACACAACTAGTTGCAACAATAAAAAATGTTCTGTAAATTATGTTTGGCTTTTGGTGTGATATGATTGGTGTGAAGCCAAATCCAAACTGACTTCCCTCAACTTTTTTTTGGTGCACCAAGACCATTCACAGTTTAGCTCAATGCTGACCGGCTATTATTTGTATTTATTTTTATCAATGGAGGCCAAATGCTCGCTGGCTTCCCTTGTATTCAATAGTACGGGCGGCAACAATATCATATTATCTTTGACCAGACAGCATAAAGTAGATGGGCGCTGTTGCGCTCACTCAGATGCTTTCTCCGTCAGCCTCTTGCGAATTGAAGGGAAATTATGAAACACTGAGAGACAAAATATATATTATTCAATGTTTTTTTCTTTTTTTCTTGGGGAAGCCTGACTTCCCTTGGCATCCATGAGTACACGCCACTGCAGGTAAATGACTGTCAGCTCAATTTCAGAGATGCTGATTCAAATTTGTCTCTCAATTTGGCTGGATACAACCCACCCACCCAGCCATAACAAATTCATTTTGAATGTCTTTTTTTACAATATCATAGACTGAATCCAGTCATTTTATGTTCAACTCGATTATAACCCTCAAAATGATGACATAACTCAATTATAAGTCTATTACACAAGAGGCAATTATGTCTTACCATGACCTTGTGCTCAGAACATTGAACCTTTTCTGGTTGAAGGTGCCTGTACTGATTAACACCTAAGGACAAACCTCTCTTGGCTGCCCACACCTCTTCAGTGTGTGAGTGTGAGTGTGTGTGACGTGCGTGTTTGTGTGTGAGAGCGAGAGGGAGAAAGAGTTTATGCGAAAGTGTGCGTGTGAGAGTGGAGATGAGCAGCAGCTGTTTCTCTGCGGTAAATGGGTCCTCATGTTCACAGGGTGGGTATCGTCGGGGACCTTCTG
The DNA here is from genome assembly GCF_057628025.1 of Oncorhynchus mykiss. Classification (NCBI taxonomy): domain Eukaryota; kingdom Metazoa; phylum Chordata; class Actinopteri; order Salmoniformes; family Salmonidae; genus Oncorhynchus; species Oncorhynchus mykiss. The sequence goes on along the minus strand of NC_143038.1, from coordinate 10,697,202 downwards.
TGAATGAGTGTGAACACGTGGCTCGCTGTCCTCCTGTCCAGTGGGAATTAAACCTGAGAATAGGCTGCCTGCTCGTCCACTGGCTTCAAATGTGTGTATTTGGGAGTGTGTGTGCACGTACCTAAAAATAGCCCTTTGGCTCAGCAATGGTGACATCACACCATTATAACCTGAGTTACCAAAATCCCCTCTAGGACCTTCTCCTCCTTTTGTCAAATGACAAATGACTTCACAACCATTGAAGTGCTCTTAAATTCAAGGTCAGCCTGCCCTCCTTTCTCCCCTCCTCTCCTCCTCTTTGTCTCACTCCCACCAGCTCTTTCAAATCCTCTGTTCGCCATTCATAATCAAATCCTTTCCATCGAAAGGCTTGAGTAACCTAGTGATGATAAGTGAAAGGTAATCTATGGGGCGTGTGTTTCACACCGATTCATCTGACACACACACACACACGTTTGTCTTACTATCCTTGTGGGGACCAAACAATTGATTCCCATTCAAAATCCTATTTTCCCTAACCTTAACCCCAACCTTAACCCCAAATGCCTAACCCCTGACCCTAAGTGTAACCCTAACCCCCTAAGCCTAATATTTATTGTTTTACTATCCTTGTGAGGACTTTACACACACACACACACACACAATGGAGCATTCTCCTGGTCCTACACTCCCATTGATTGGTAGAACATCTCATATTAACACATTGATCAGGCGTAAACGGGGACTGCGTCTGGGAGTGTGATCTGTGATAGCTGCGTTGTTGATCATGAATTAATGGACACCTGTCTAAGCGGTTATTGATGAATGTTTCTGTTGAGGCCATTACAGATGATGGTGGAATTACATTCATGTTAGGGCGATCAGCATATCTCTCAAAGCTAACTATTGGTATTGGTCTTTCTTTGGTTATAAAAAATATCAGGTTTCTGTGCTGTCATTTATATCAGGGTCTCACAGCAGCCACTCTGATGGTCTTTATCACTTCAAACGTTGTGAGAATGTTAACAATACCTTTTGAGTCCTACCTCTCTCTAACCTTATTTAACCTCCCACCTCAATGGAGAGAGAGAGATAAAGAGGGAGAGAAAGGGGAGAGAGAAAGAGAGATCTCAGTGTAATTCACTTCAGAAAGAGATGCTTTGTTGTCTCTTTTGAGGACAAACTCTGATGAAGACCCCGTATAAACACAGCAACCATTATAGTTTGAAGTTTTGAGATGGAAACTTTGCATTTGATTTAAGGCGATATCAACCTTTAATGTGAGTTATGAGCCCGAAGCTGGCGCGAGACTGTCAGGGAAAATGGTCGCAATTGGAGAAAATACTGATGACGATGATATCAATGCTGAAGAATGCAAAGCATTAATCATGACTCCTCTGTTTTTAGTGATGGTCTGTGAGCTTGGCAGACGAACGGCACCAACATGCATAATTAAAACTGGACCCAGAAGCTGGTGTTTCGTCCTCCCAAACAAAGTTTAATGTGCAACCTTTCTTTAATTTCTTAGCTTCTTTAAAGGAGGTGAAATTAGATGCTGCATGACTTGTAATGGTGGCTTTAGCTGTATTGTGATTTAAGACACCAATGGTTCGTAGATGCATAAAATAAATCATGCTGAGTCAGCAAACCATGATTTGAACTCTGATCCCCATAATGTCGCCCATACAGTATGCACCTTTATGTGACTGAGAAGAACTGGGTGGGGCGAGTTAATGCCTCATTACGGCTCTTCCGTCTCCAGTTTCCCGTCTGAGAGGACACACTATTATCGTCCACTTAGAGGATCACATGATTATTATATACAAGCTTCCTGGCAAAACAAACCTCTCTACATCCGATTGGAAACCTCTCCGATCCATCTCTCTATATCTCTCTGACATTCTCTGCTCTCTCTCTTCTTGCATGGTTCCTTGGCTCTGTCGTCTTGCCAGGGTTGTTGTAATCAGTCCTCAGGGAGGTGACACGTTGGCTTTTCTTCACCCTTGTCTGATTTGGCTCTGGGAACAGCTCCAGTTTCCAGATTGAGCCCCGTTGATCACCTTGTCACCATGCTCCCAATCTGGGAGGAGAACTCTGTGTTTGTCTGTGAGTGAGTGAGTGAGTGAGTGAGTGAGTGAGTGAGAAAGAGTAATCTTCCCCTCCCCACTATCCCAGGGTCTCAACCTCCATCACACTCTTAAGAGATTGGATTGGTTTCTCATTCACAATGGACACTGAGACAGGAGGGATAGATTCAGCCTGATACAGTTATGAGTTTCTTACACATCTCTAGATTGCTGTACCATAGTGTTGCTGCTGGCTAACTCAAATAGCCAGCATATTGATTGCTGCACTGGCCAATGCAGTGAGAGGGAGAAAATCCTGCTGTCCATCTGCCATGCTGTTTTCATGTTTTCTGATGAGCTGATTTGACCGCCTTGTGGTGATGCATATATATGATCTGAGCTGTATTGTGGTGTGCTCATCACCAAGAAGATGAGAGAGTGATATTTTTGTCTGATTTAACAGGGACGTGACTGAGACATTGGAAGAGCCTCTACTTCCCATCTACCATAGCTCATCTCCACTGCATCCCCTATGTCCTGTCTACTATGAACCAACCAAGAAAATGGATGGAGGGGCCTCCCGGGTGGCGCAGTGGTTAAGGGCGCTGTACTGCAGCACCAGCTGTGCCATCAGAGTCCCTGGGTTTGCGCCCAGGCTCTGTCGTAACCGGCCGCGACCGGGAGGTCCGTGGGGCGACGCACAATTGGCCTAGCGTCGTCCGGGTTAGGGAGGGTTTGGTCGGTAGGGATGTCCTTGTCTTGTCGCGCACCAGCGACTCCTGTGGCGGGCCGGGCGCAGTGCACGCTAACCAAGGTTGCCGGGTGCATGGTGTAGCCTCCGACACATTGGTGCGGCTGGCTTCCGGGTTGGATGCACACTGTGTTAAGAAGCAGTGCGGCTGGTTGGGTTGTGTATCGGAGGACGCATGACATTCAACCTTCGTCTCTCCCTAGCCCGTATGGGAGAAACGAAGCGATGAGACAAGATAGTAGCTACTACAACAATTGGATACCACGAAATTGGGGAGAAAAAGGGGTAAAAAGAAAAAAAATGGATGGAAACAGGAAGGGTTTTCTTGTCCCTTAAGAAAGAATGATTTTCATTTTCCGTTGCAATACGACACAGTAGTAAAGCACATTTCTGTGTCTTGGGTGACTGGAGTCTTTCACAATTTGTAGTGGAGCGGGTTGAGAGTTTCAAGTTCCTTGGTGTCCACATCACACAAAGACAGTTGTGAAGAGGGCACGACAACACCGTTTCCCCTCAGGAGACTGAAAAGATATGGCATGGGTCCCGAGATCCTCAAAACCTTCTAAAGCTGCACCACTGAGAGCATCCTGACCGGATGCATCAGCACCTGGTATAGCAACTGCTCGGCATGTGACAGTAAGATGCTACAGAGGGTAGTGTGTATGGCCCAGTACATCACTGGGGCCAAGCTTCCTGTCATCCAGGACCTATATACTAGGCGGTGTCAGAGGAAAGCCCCAAAAATTGTGAAAGACTCCAATCACCCAAGTCATAGACTCTTCCCTCTGCTACTACACGGCAAGCGGTACCGGAGCGCCAAGTCTAGGACCAAAAGGCTCCTTAACAGCTTCTACCCCCAAGCCATAAGCCTGTTGAACAATTAATCAATTGGCCATCCGGACCCCCCCATTTGCTACTCGCTGTTAATTATCTATGCACAGTCACTTTACCCCTACCTACATGTACAAATGACCTCTATTAACCTGTACCCCAGCACATTGATTCGGTACCGTTACCCCCTGTATATAGCCTCGTTATTGTTATTTTATTGTGTTAATTTGTATTATTTTTTTATTTAGTTTATTTGGTAAATATTTTCTTTACTTTTTCTTGAACTGCATGGTTGGTTTTCAAGGGCTTTTGAGTAAGCACTTTACGGTAAGGTTGTATTCGGCACATGTGACAAAGTTTGACTTGATTTGAACTATTTGAATGTCCTTGAGTGGCCCATCCATAGCCTGGACTTGAACTCGATCAAACATCTCTGGAGCGACCTGAAAATAGCTGTGCAGCGATGCTCCCCATCCAATCTGACAGAGCTTGAGCTGATCTGCAGAGAAGAATGGGAGAAACTCCCCAAAAACAGGTTTGCCAAGCTTGTAGCGTCATACCGAAAAAGACTTGAGGCTGTAAACGCTGCCAAAGGTGCTTCAACAAAGTACTGAGTAAAGGGTCTGAATACGTATGCAAATGTGATATTTCAGTTTATTTTATTTGCAAACATTTCTAAAACCTTTTTTTGCTTTGTCATTTATGGGGTATTGTGTGTATACCGATGAAGAAAAAAAACGATTTAATCCATTTTAGAATAAGGCTGTAACGTAACAAAATGTGGGAGAAGTCAAGGGCTCTGAATACTTTCCGAATGCATTGTATCTCCACACGGCTTCTCTTTGGAGTAATTTGTTGCCTTAATCACCTCCTCTACATGATGGATGAACTTTTTCAATCTCTTAGTAGAGAGTAAACAGAAAGTGGGTTTCATTTTTGTCACAGGGACAGATGGATGTGTTTTTTCTCTCTCCAGTGTTTCTTCTAAAACCTTAAACCCCCCCCACTGAGTGAGGAATGAGCACAAAAGGCAGACAGCAGTGGATACTAGGAAAAATAGAGGCAGCTGCTTTCTGTGTGAATTCACTTGTTCAGTGGAAACAGGCAGTGAGAATTGCAAGGTGCAATTCAGCAAACATTCCTGCGGCCGAGTAACCCTGAGGTAAAAATCTGGTCAGAAGGAATGTAACAACAGACAACCAAAAATATGCTGGAAATGTCTTTGAGCACCACCCTGCCTCCCCTCCCCCATTACTTTTCTCTGGCTAAAGAATTGCATGTGCTTCTTTTCTAGAGAAAATCTAATTAGGTAGGAAAGGGCAACCTTTGAATGTTATAAGTTAAAGAAGTACATTTTAAATTTTTGAAGAGGCAATCTGCAGTTGCTTCATCCATTTTTGGAATTAATTATATGTACCCACTGATTCTTTGGTGAATATAACTTATATACATGCCTCATTAGCTTAGTTCAACTGTCTTACCCGATTAGGATCCAAAATATAAGTTAGTTTTACTCCAATGTTTGTAAACAAAGTAAATGTTAACAAACACTATATAGCCTCAAAATATGGTTAAAACTATAATTCTGATATCATGGATGGTCAGTCCTGTCTATGAATTTGAGAATAATTACATTTCTCCAGCTCCATCTTTTAGCTTTTTACCGAATTAGGGGCAGGAGGGTGCTTTGTTATTGCCCATTTAAGGTATTTTATGTTTGTTTGGATTATAATACAGTATATTGAAAGATTTCACTTTAAAACACGATGTCTATAATTGCACAGTGACCTTGGGATAAGGCACTACTTGCACTATCATGGTAGGCCTATGTAGTCCCAAATATTATTACAGTGGGACAAGCTTAATAAAAAGTAAGATTTCAACAACATCAATCTTTCAAAATGTACAGGATTCAATAATAAACGTATATTTTTGGATCGCATTGAGACATCACAAATTAACTTTATGGAATATTTAGGACTTGATTTGACTATTTAACTTTTATTTTGATGAAAGGGACATTCACTGACCATGATGACGTTTTTAATGACATCTTCAGTCCAGCCCTGGGTGCTACAGTGCATTGTGGGTCTTTCCCAAGATGGCGGCGCCCTTGCAGAAGTGCTGAAGAAGTGTCTCTGGAGAAATAGTTGGAATTGTTGGTTAATTTCACCGCAACTAGCTTACAACGTCGACGCGCGTTTGTGTCAGAAGACCACACGACTAGCGTCATTGACAGCTCGAGCCTGACAGCGCGTGGCGTGGTTGTGGCAGAGTGTCCGTGTGAAGATGGGCCTCGTCTCGAGCCCCTTCCCATAGCAAAGAGCAGCCGTGGGGAGAGAAACCGCAGATTTCCCTGCAAACACATACCGGTCGAACTTGGACCTGTCGGGTTCGACATCGTTTACAAATTGTGGACGCTACCGTACAATTTTCTTTCAAGAATTATCTGTTCGACCGCGTCTATAATAGTCAGGAGACGGAGAGGTATCCCACCCCGTATCGAAAAGGATTCTACCGTGCCAAGGTCTGTACGCTGCTCGCCACCCTGTGAAAAATGCAATTTCTGCACATTTGCTTCACTTGCCAGCCATTATTTTCGAAAACGTCTATCTAACTATTGTACCTAGCAATTCCACAAGTAACATGAAGCATGCACAGTTTTACAAGTATGAAGTACAAACCTGTGAAAACGATACTAGCTAGTTGTCGGCTAAGGGTCTGCTAGTTAGCCACAAGCTAACCTGTCAAACTCGACCCCAGGTCTGCTAGTTAGCCACAAGCTAACCTGTCAAACTCGACCCCGAACTCTAGAACAGCCACGCGCGAGCATGGGTCAACCTCTGCAGGTTGATAACGTTCTATCGATTTCCAATTCTGTTATGTATAATTCTGCAATATGTACTATCCCCTTAAAAAAATAACATGTCCATGTAAGTTACCGTTAGCCTATCTATTCTGCGTATTCTCTACCATTTGACGGTTAAGTTAATTTCAAAAGGAATTCACTGGTGAGACGTCATTGTCAGACTTAAACCTTTTTACACAGCTAATGTTAACCGTGTCAAATGCAAATACAGTAGCTACTAGTTATGTACTTATTAGAACGAGAATATGCTCACTACCGCACATCATGACAAACGAGTCTTGCGTGGTTGTACTTTGTTTTGAAGCTAAAGCTGTTGAGTTCATATCCCACTCACCAGGGCCACCTGTGGTGTATGGGGTTTAGGGATGTGAGGCATATGTATAATCTTGAGAAACTGTACTTACCAGAAGTTAAATGTCTCGCTATCAAATTAACGTCTGAATCCAACTCTAGCCTGAACAGCACCATATTCATGTTGAGTTAGACAGCAGGAAGCTATTAGACCATGCAGTTCGAGGGAGACTTCCTTGCACGAAATGTACTGCTGTCTACACAGCCGGAATATGGTGCGGTTCAGACAAGTTGGATTCAGACGTTTATTTGATAGCTAGGGTCACATTTCACTATATGTCTTGTAAGTAGAGCTAGAGATTATACAAATGCCTTTGTTGACAGGAAATGCTTTTTTTTGGTGTGGGCAGCTATATTGTGGTAGGGTTATTTAACGTTGCCACCCACCAGAACGATTAACAACTCAGGGAGTCCAACCAAAACAGACTTCTGATGTTGAGTTCCAAAGCTAGGTGGTGGTAGTTTTTATCCCAGAGCTGCTCCTCATCTGACCGGTATTGTCAGCTGGTCTATGGCTAACCCAACGCTGCCCAAACTTTCCTAGTCATTAGGAAGCAGAACTTAAAATGGTTGAATAGTTTGGGTCAAGAGTAGATTGCATCTGATGGATGCATGTTAAATATTTATCATATTCCTCAATGTTACACAAAAACATACTGTATATCCTATGATTGAATGAAGAAACCTTTTTTTTATCACTGACCTCCTCTCCATCTCTCCCTCAGGGCCCTGATGAAAATGGACTCGGAACTGCTGCACTCGCCGGCCGTGTGTCTGGCTGAGGAGGAGGAGGCGGACACGAGTGACTGGAACCTGCCGCTGGCCTTCATGAAGAAACGCCACTCAGAGAAGATCGAGGGCTCCAAGGCCCTGGCCCAGAGCTGGAGGATGAAGGACCGGGTAAGAGACGTCCTTATGGTCCCGTTGCACCATGTCCTAAGTCTCTACACTGTTCTGCTGAACTAGGGCTTTTTAATGGTGAACGGATAAAGTCCTTACCGAGTTGTTCATATTGTGCAGTTGCTCTTGGTTCTCATTTAAGGTTAGTCTTGTTCAATCTTTGAAAGTAGCTCATGACTGATGAACTGAAACCAGGGAGACTTTTTAATTGGAGACCACTGTGTTGGTTTAATATCCAGAAACTATGGTTAGGTTCCACAGCTGTGCAGATCTTAAAATCTCCTGTTTTAAACAGCTGCTTTTCCAGATTATTTTAAGTTCTCATTAAACAATGTTAACTTCATTATCACTTTTGACTGGAGTATATCTACTTGATCATTTCATTTGACTTGCATACTTCCATCAAAGAAAGGTTGCCTTTGAACTAGCATATCATTTTTTTTAATCCAGTTTGCTTTATTTTGTATTTAATACTTATTTTTTTAAATTAAAACATACAATCTACCTGCGGTGAAGCCACTCAAGATTTACATTACATTGTCATCTAACCGTCTCCCATCCAGAGTGACCCACAGGAGCAATCAGGGTCAAGCACGTCGACATATCTCCCAACAAGTCAAAACGGGGACAACAACAGAAAACAACAATGCGAAAATAAAAGACATCGAGGACACAAAATCTAAACAGCAAGGCCAACTGAACAGCAAGGCCACACATTTCAGTACATGTGTGGCACTATTTGTGTGTGCTTGTTGAATCCGAGTGCGTGTATTTACAGTACCGGTCAAAAGTTTGGACACCTACTCATTCGAGGGTTTTTCTTTATTTTTACTATTTTCTACATAGTGAAGACCAACTATGAAAAAACAAATGGAATCATGCAGTAACAAAAAATGTCTTGAAGGAGTTCCCGCAAATGCTGAGCACTTGTTAGCTGCTTTTCCTTCACTCTGCAGTCCAACTCATCCCAAACCATCTCAATTGGATTGAGGTTGGGTGATTGTGGAGGTTAGGTCATCTGATGCAACACTCCATCACTCTGCTTCTTGGTCAAATAGCCCTTACACAGCCTGGAGGTGTGTTGGGTCATTGTCCTGTTGAAAACAAATGATGGTCCCACTAAGCCCAAATCAGATGGGATGGTGTATCGCTGCAGAATGCTGTGATAGCCATGCTGGTTAAGTGTGCCTTGAATTCTAAATAAATCACTGACAGTGTCACCAGCAGGATATTTCCACCGGTCTAATGTTCATTGGTCATGTTTCTAGGCCCAAGCGAGTCTCTTCTTCTTATTGGTGTCCTTTCAGTAGTGGTTTCTTTGCAGCAATTAGACCATGAAGGCCTGATTCACATAGTCTCCTCTGAACAGTTGATGTTGACATGTCTGTTACTTGAACTCTGGAGCATTTATTTGGGCTGCGTTTTCTGAGGCCGGTAACTGTAATGGACTTATCCTCTGCAGCAAAGGTAGCTCTGTGTCTTCCTTTCCTGTGGCGGTCCTCATGAGAGCCAGTTTCATCATAGCGCTTGATGGTTTTTGCGACTTCACTTGAAGAAACTTTCAAAGTTCTTGAAATGTACCGTATTGACTGAGCATGTCTTAAAATAAGCTTAAAGTGAGCTATAATATGGACTTGGTCTTTTACCAAATAGTGCCTCTTCTGTATACCACCCCTACCTTATCACATCACAGCTGATTGTCTCATGCATTAAGAAGGACATTTCATAAATCAACTTTTAACAAGGCACCCCTGTTAATTGAAATGCATGCCAGGAGGCTACCTCATGAACCTGGTTGAGAGAATGACAAGTGTGCAAAGCTGTCATCAAGGCAAAGGGGGGCTATTTTAAGAATCTCAAATGTAAAATATATTTTGAGTTGTTTAACACTTTATTGGTTACTACATGATTCCATATGTTTTATTTCATAGTTTTGATGTCTTCACTATTATTATACAATGTAGAAAATATTAAGAATAAAGAAAAACCCTTAAATGGGTAGGTGTGTCCAAACTTTTGACTGGTACTGTACATGCAAGCACCTGTGCGTCCTCTGCCTCAGCCTCAGGCAAACAGTCAATGGATGTAACAGCGTTGCCTGTCGGTGTCATTCAAACTGCCTTTTTTGTGTGTTTATTTTGACTTTATTAGGTAGCGAGGACCAGCCGACAAGAGCATACAGCTCGCAGTGGTGGGTGGTATAAGGTGCTTTAGTAACAAAACAGATGGCACTGTGATAAACTGCATCCAGTTTGCTGAGTAGAGTATTGGAAGCTATTTTGTAGATGACATCGCCAAAGTCGAGGATCGGTAGGATAGTCAGTTTTACTAGGGTAAGTTTGGCGGCGTGAGTGAAGGAGGCTTTGTTGCGGAATAGAAAGCCGACTCTAGATTTGATTTTAGATTGGAGATGTTTATCAGTCTGGAAGGAGAGTTTACAGTCTAGCCAGACACCTAGGTACTTATAGATGTCCACATATTCTAGGTCGGAACCATCCAGGGTGGTGATGCTATCAAGAGTATATTAGTAATTGACTGACCAGGTCTATCCAGATCTCCCAACAACGCTATTTCTAGGGCAAATTTTAGATGAATGTTATGTTTTTTCAGCCATTCCTGAACCTGAGACTCGAAACAGGCTACATAAGAGCAATACCAGAACAAATGGTCTATTGATTTTGTATCCTCACAAAAAATCTACAGAGCTGCGATGATTGTATGCCCTTAATATTCAACATTTTGTTGGTGTGCAAGAATTCTGTACAATAGTTTTAGCTGATATAGACAGTCATTTTTATATATCAACTCATACATCCTGTGCAATGGAATCGGTATATCAAACATTTCTTACAATCTGTATGGCAGGAACATCTTGATATAACATTACCGTCATCACAGTCTACTGCTTTAGGAGAGACAATTCGTTCTGCAGCGAGACTTCCACATTCAACCTTGTTAAGGTTAGCTTTCGTCTATATTGTTCCCCATTTGCAGAAATTCATTATAACTTTGCTTCAGGCCAACCCTAGGCACTTTGACAGTGGAATTTTAATGCTTTTCTCTAGTAAATGGTGACAGTGGGATTTCTGTTTCTATTACACCTGCCAGGGCTTATATGAAAGGTGCTGTTAGACCCCTGCAGCACTAGCTACTCGATTGTTTCATAGAGTCTGTTATGGAGAGCTATGACGGCAATAATGCCGTACGCTTCGCCGGGTGACTTAGTATCCCTATTGGCAAGACAATCACCCAAATGACATTAACACACTTCTGCTAATATGACATAGAAATTAAGCTCCTACACTGTGCTTCAGGTTCTGAATTATATTGTAACGATAAACATTTAATTCATATATTCATTCCAAAACAGGAGAGATTATTTGGGGTAAGACAAAGGGACATTCTTTCTCTAACACTGATAGAAAATATGCCAAAATAATTTAGGCTAGTTGATGGTCTACAAAGAATACATTGTTTTGCATCAATTCATTTAATTACGGTACCCGTTTTGATTGTGTATGGCAGGGTTCCTCAACTGCCGGCCTCCCCCATGGGCGATTTACATTTTTTTTATTTGAATTTTTGCAAAACATTTTTATTAAATTTTTTATTGTTGGACATAATACTGTAATAAAAACAACAATCTGTAACAAACTATTCCCACACATAATATAACTATGTGATTGTATGCAAATGTAAGCAAGGTTTGATATTGTTTTATTCAAATATCTTTGGGCTTACGGTCAATATGCAGTCTACAAATAATTTGTAATTATGTTCCGGCCCCCTGACCATCCGCTCAAGAAATAAATCTGCTTAATGTTCCCTGGTCTACTGTTATTTACTACAGGGTGATTTTAAGTGCACTCCTGTATTATTGGCACCCTATGTAAATATGTACAAAAAATGCTGTGGACAAAATGTCATTGTTTATCTGCTTGATCTGACACTCAAAATATCATATCAGTCTAACCTTTTTGAGTTAATTATTCAAATAAATCGTCAGCAAGAAATAATGATTTTATTTAAAAACATGCATCTCACAATTATTGGCACTCCTGCGTTTAGTACTTTGTGCACCCTCCCTTTTCCAAGATAACAGTTCGGAGTCGTCTCCTATAATGTTTGAGGTGAGAGAACACATAGGAAGGGATTTGAGACCATTCCTCCATTAAGAAACTCTCCAGATCCTTCAGAGTCCTTGGTTCCTCGCTTGTGGACTCTCCTCTTCAGCTCACCCCATGGGTTTTCAATTTGTTTTACGTCAGAAGACTGGGATGGCCATTGCAAAAGCTTGATTCAAAAGTCAGTGAACCATTTTATTTGTGGATTTGTAGGTATGCTTTGGATCATTGTTCTGCTGGAAGATCCAACCAGCCACTCAGTTTGACGCAAAATCTCCTGGTACTTTGAGTCCATGATGCCAGGTATCCTAACAAGGTTCCCAGGGCCTTTGGAAGTAAAACAGCGCCACAACATCACAGCTCCACCACCATACTTCACAGTGGGGATTAGGTTATTTTCTGCACAGCTATTTTATGCCAAACCCAGCTCTGGTGTTTGTTGCCAAAAAAGCTCTATTTTAGTCTCATCAGACCATAGAACATAGTTCCAACCAAACCTGGTTCCAATGACATTTAGCAAACTCCAGGGGCTTACGTTTGTGTTTGGTGACAGCAGAGGCTTTCTTCTGGCAACCCTTCCAAATAACTTGTTGGCATGGAGGTGGTGTTTTAGTTGTAGATTTGGAGACTTGCTGTAACCAACTTCTGCAATTCTCCATCTGTGGTCCTTGGGCAAAAACAATTCCACTTGAGCCATCCTTCTCACTGTGCATGGGGGCAAAATACACTTGCGTCTTCTTCCAGGCAGGTTCATCACAGCTCCAGTTGTTAAACATTTCTTAATTATTGCCCTCATAGTGGTGATGAGTATTTTCACACGTGTAGCTATCTTTTTATAGCCTTTGCCTGATTTGTGACGGTCAACAACCTTTTTGTTTAATTTAATTCGTGTTTTCTTTGGCCTTTCTGATGTTGATGGATGACTAAGGGAGTTTAGCCTGTCACCTCATATGTATACCCCAGTGAAACAGGAAGTCATGGATGAACACGAGTTCCCAAAGATTCACATTTAACTTTAAAAAGTAATATCTTAATCGGATATACATCAACTTTGTTCATAAGAATTTCCAGGGGTTATAATAACTGACCCATGTTTTAAAATAAAATGATTTACTGATTTACTATTTTTCTTTGAACAATTTTAACTCAAAGGTTAGATTCATATGATATTTTGAGTGTAAGATCAAGCTGATAAACAGCAATTACATTTCAGTCATTTTTGTTCATATTTACATAGGGTGCCAATCATGGACCTGGTAACACCAAGGTCATGGGTCGGGGTGGCAGGTAGCCTAGTGGTCAGTAACCGAGAGGTTGCTAGATCGAATCCCTGAGCTGACAAGGTAAAAATCTGTCGTTCTCCCCCTGAACAAGGCAGTTAACTCACTGTACCTAGGCCGTCATTGTAAATAAGAATTTGTTCTTAACTGACTTGCCTAGTTAAATAAATAATTCAGGAGAGCACTGTAGATTGATTGACAGTGATGGATGATAATGTTAGGTGTGGTACTAGGGTCCCCATTGGTTGTGTATTTTAAGCGTTAAAGCTGTTGAGAGGAGTGTGTTGTGAAGGGGCTATCGAGTGGCCCGTAAATTATGTGCTGCATCGTGGGAAATCAGCAGGATCCTGGCCAGCTAGCTACTACACTACAGTCACTGATGGGCTATCTCAGGATGAGAGGTGGCAGGCTGCCCAATTACAAGGCCCATTGGTCAAGGTGGAGTCCGGTCCCTGTGGAGATGTCTGTAATTGAGTTGTGACCATGTCGATGTGTGGAGCGCTCATGAAGCAAAGCGGCGTGTGTGTATGTATACCTGCAAGTGTGTGCATTGGAATCATTCACGATAGGCCTGCAGAAACTCTATCATGGTCGGCCTAGTTGCTGCTCCGAATCCCACAAACTCTGCCTCCCTGTTGGGTTTGTCTATGGCTGCTTCTGTTTGCAATATGGCTGTGTTTGTAATATGGCTGTGTTTGTGGTATTGGGCTTTATGGGAGAGCTATGTTATTTATGGTACCCAAAATAGTCATGGGTTTGCCTCTGTCCTATATATGTCAATGCCATGGATAGAGGTTGGGCTAGAGTCTTCTGAAAGGATACATTGTAACACTGAATGACATTCAGGCGCTGTGACATGGAGCAGTGCGAGACAAACCAACCCTAACCCCAAAGTACACAGTTAGTAGACCTGACTCATTGAAGAGAACCCCAACGGTTCCTTATTAGATGTTTATGGCTCGCTCACCCCCCGGCCTGAACTGGGACTATAGAGTGAGCTGTTAGTGGATGAGCAGTGGCTCACTGGAGCGAGAGAGAGAAGCTAGATAGAGTAAACCAGGTCGGATAGCACCCTGTGCAGGACAGCCAGACTTGAATCTACTATACCAGAGAGAGCTAGACTCTTGTTCATATCCGTGTCCAATACATAAACACACAATAGCAGATCCATTTGAGGAGCTATGCCATGTCCAGGGCTTGACCCTGATGTGACGCTCTAGATCAGGGTTTCCCAAACTCGGTCCTGGGGCCCCATCTGGGTGAACATTTTTGCCTTAGCAATACACAGCTAATTTTAAATAACCAACTCCTCAGCAAGATTTGATCATTTGAATCAGCTGTGTGGTGCTAGGGCAAACACCTAGTGGGGCCCACAGGACCAAGTTTAGGAAACCCTTCTCTAGATGTGGCCCCTGGAGTTAAACATCAGTATGGCTTGTGTAAGAGTAGTATCGGAAACCCAGAGCTAAGAGCAACAGCACTGTCTAGGATTAATGGCAGATTGTCATAACTTCTGAAAAATAAATATATATCTTGATGTTTCTCTTCAGACTGACTCTCCCAACAAATCACAAGGCAGACATGCCAGAACGTTGTAATTCAAAACCATAGTTTGCAGGCGAAACCTTTTGTGGTGGTTGACGCAAACTAGCCACTTGCGAAATGCACTCATTAAAAATAACCTCTGATCTCCATTTTACTCAATACTATTTTGTGTCCTGGTGATGTTTAACACTGTCAACAAGTGGATAAAGTGATATAGGAAAGCAGAATGTCCCAACTCTGCCCTTTCCTCTATGCCAAACTGATGTATAAGTACAGACGTGTTAGCAGAACATTGATAGGCCTACGTTGTGGGAGGCAACACGTCTGTTTAGAAAGACTAGTTAGTACAAGAGGTCCGACCTAGACCCACCAGCGAGATGCACTTCATCTCTTCTGTTTTTTATCCTGATAGTCCAGGGATTGCTGTGGATAAAAGCAGAACATTTGATACATTCCTCAGATATGAAAACCTAGAAGGGATGCCCATTTCAAATGTTTCCAGGAAGTAAGTTGAGATTTGCCATGCCCCCCCCCCCAGAAAGAGCTAACCCTACTCAGCTGCATGGCCTGACCTCCATGGTATGTTTAGGACAGAATATCAATCGTCGTCTGTGTTTATGATATCACTGTGCTGTGGTTAAGCGGGTAAGCTGCATTCTTTTCCAAGCTCTTTCTCCATGACACCGTTCAAAAGAGATGTTCCACCAATGACATGTGATGGTGAGGGCTGATGTCTCTGTGTATCAGATGATCCCTGACCCATGTGCCCACACAGCTGTTGATTCAGCACGCGAGACCGCACCCCTGTCCTGTCTCACTTCCTCGTTAGAGGGACGTGGAGGCCGCACGCATGGACACACACACGTGACACGAGATGGAGAGAGAGGAATATAATTAGCCCATCTTACAATACCATAAATCAATACTAAATTGACAACCACACCATTGTAGCAGGAGTGAAATGAGGCAGGTGTGCTATTTAGAATGCTTTGCGGTCTTAATCAGTAATCCATCATGAATTAATTAAATGCACACAGGAAATTAACTAGGCCAATTAGACATGCGACCATTGACCTCTAAAAAGGATGTCTGGGTTCTGTCAAAATCAGAGCTAGTCATTTGAAATCCATGCAGATGAGCGCTTCAATGAACCAACCACCTCTGCTTACTCTAAAGTACTGGCTTTCCAACAATGATTTCCACACCCTCAAAAGCACGCTGCAATATCAAGCCCACTAATTGCATTTCTTAGCTTTCTACTGGGCTGGCTTCCTCCATCTTTGCCATTATTTTCATCCTTTTAAACATATCTCAGTTCACCATGTAAAATTACTATATAATCGCCATGATAACCAGTGTATCTTCTTTAGGAGAGCAGTAAATCCAGACTGGAGAGCAGTCTGATCCAGGTACTGTCGATCGTCTGTGGGCGCGGAGTGTCTGTGGATGCGGGCGCGGAGTGTCTGTGGACGCGGGCGCGGAGTGTGTTGTCTTTTTAAACTGATAATTGGGTTTGGTAACTCCCCCTCATGAATAACCATGCATGGGACTCCTGGGAACTTTGAGCCATTCCCTCCCTCCCTCTGATCCAGTACCTCGGCCCATACGGATCAATGGCCAGTGACTATTCCATTTGCTAGGCCTGCTATAAATTAAGGCTATTTAAACAGAGGGGGCATCGATCTCCCCCGTGCCAGGGCAAGGCCTTGCAGGCTGGACGGCCTTGGAGATTGCAGCATCAGCTTGGGCCACTCACTTTATCGCCAGCTGGACGCACATTAGGGCACAGTCACACTCTGATACACGTACATAATCACAAACCCTTGGAAGCTGTCTTGAAGTTTCTGTGTTTTCCATTTGGCTCTCCAATAGTTAAGTGCCGATGCCATTCACCTGTATGATAGTGAGCATTGTGAACAAGTAAAAAAAAAAGATTGAACCAAAGTCTGCTTCAGCTTTCACCCTACTCCTCCCTTGTTATCTCTCTTTCCCCCCCCTCTGCGCTGCTCCGAACAGGATTTATGGGATTTTTGGAAATCCATGAGGTCCAGGAGACGTGTATTAAAATGTAATTTTGTTTCCTTCAGATTAATGTTAACAATTATGGAGGACCACCCTCTTCAGAAGGAGACCGTTGTTATGGAGGATCAGAGCCTGTCCCCTGGGGGGCAAGACTTAGCCTCTACCTTTTCATTCACTTTGTCCCTCCCTTTTCTCGCGTTGTTCAGTGTTCATCTTCTATATTTTTAAACACAGAAAAGCTTCAAAAGTGTTTTAAAGCATCACACTTTTTTGTACTGAGCTTGCTGCAACACGTACAGATTCTAGTCCCGATTCTCTTCATTTGTGGTTTCTGTGCTGGCTTGTAGCCCTCTGATTCTTAATGAGCTTACCCAAATCCAATAGTCATTTCATTATTTCAGTGGCTAAAAACCGCTGCAAAATAACTGCCTACCAAACCACTAGAATATTAAAGAACCTGTCACAAGCCAAACATGTTTCTCTGCACAAGGCAAGCATCTTGGATTTGTCCCAATTGGCACCCTATTTCATGTATAGTGTACTACTTTTGACCAGGGCCCATAGGGTTGCAGCCCTTATGTCTCCTCCAATTGGAATGTATGATATCAATAGGGGCACAATAGACTTCCTCTGACGCGAGAAATGAATGGGATTCAATCAATGTGAGCCAACATCTGGCTGCTGTCAAACCTAAATGCCACATTAGCCTATTATGAATCCGACAGAGATTCTACCTCCTCATTTGTCTCAATTGTCTTTTTTTATTTCATGCTAATTTCTGTGTTTTATTAGTCGCTCGCATATGTCGTCTTTGGGAAACAAATCATTTCATTAGGGTTGTTTTATTGTGATGGTAATCACCTTAGTTTCCTGTGCCAGGCTGCAGTAATGTTGCTGGTGAATTAGTGTGGTGCTGAACAATGCCAAGTCAGGACAGAACGTCTGGCATGAACGTACCTCACCTCTAAAACTGATCTACAGGTGATTTGTGGGTGGGTGTGTGTGTGTGGATGGGTATTGGTAGACAGTTTTAAAGCCAGGACCTGCTCCGTGTGGGTGCTTTTGTGGGTAGCTATGCCATCTTCAGTTTGACCAAACAACGCAAAGACACCGGAAGAATAATTGCAGTCACAAATGCTCACAGCTGTTTTCAAGTTTATTTCAGTCAGTCAGTCAGTGCACTCGTTCCCAATTGCGGCCCTAACTATTGTGTGTAAAAATAGGAAAGAAGATATTAGAGTTGGAACCACAACGTTGTGGGAAATGAAATGCCATGAGTTTCTTTCCCCCTCTCAGCTTTGCTCACTCCGCAATCTCCTGCACTTGTATGAGATTCATCTGAGACCTACCTGCATCTTTTATTGTCTCCTGTATCTTGACCTCTACTCCTGTCTCTGCTTTGCATGTGTGTGTGTTAGGGCTGTCCCCAACCTAAAAAAAAAATATCTTGTTCGATTCTATGTTGTCATCTTCAGTGTGAAATTATTATTTTGATCGAGTGCTTGCTTCGTTGAGAAAGTACGTGCAGTTGAAATCTGGTCATAGAAATTTCCGGATGATGAAATTACGTATTTTCTTGACGTTGAAATCGGGTACATTTGATTCTGAAAAGTTGAAAAGACGTCATTTTACATTTGTTGAAAGTACATATTTTTGGGGTAATTAATTCTATACCCAAATTTCAACTACATTTAGAATCTATGTGCTTTAGGCATTCTATCACAATAATACATTTGAAATCTATTCAATATAGGAAAGGAAAGAGGCGCCAACTAAAGATTGCAACAGAACATGTATTGTTGCTCCCATCTGTCCCATGCACTTTAAGTTCAAAAACATTTTAAATTGGCAGTGACTTTGAAAGGAGTCCAACCAACTGACCACTTCAACAACATTCTCAGTAATGGTTACAGGAATGTTTTTTTTCTTACTACGACTGTTGTTTATCTATCTTAGGTGAATGCACTGACTGTCAGTCGGTCTGGATCCTCTGCTGAATGACCAAAACGTCCAGGAAATACGTCTTCATCTTTCATTCAGAACCTTAAACCTGCCTTTTAATTTTTTATTCATTTTTTTTAGACGTATTTAAAAAAACAAATCTCACTGGTTGATGTCATTGGGAAATTTGCATGGAAATTCTCCCCGGTCCCTAAATGTCTTCTCGCCGTGAGAGAAGCAGAAATGATAGAACTTTACATATGTTAACTAGATGTATTCTATCATTTCCTGACATTCTGGTGAGCAAGGCTTTATTTAGTATTCTAGAGCATCAAGTAATGACAGAAGAGAAGCTTCATATATGTAATTTTATTCAAGTTGACCAACAAATAACCTTTTTAATGTTTAATTAGACCTTTATTTAACTAGGCAAGTCAGTTAAGAACAAATTCTTATTTTCAATGACGGCCTAGGAACAGTGGGTTAACTGCCTGTTCAGGGGCAGAACGACAGAACCTTGTCAGCTTGGGGATTTGAACTTGCAACCTTCCGGTTACTAGTCCAACACTCTAACCACTAGGCTACCCTACCTAATGTCAGACATTATAAGCAGAAAAAATATCTAAATGAGGCATAATTTATAAATTTTTTGTCCCGCATCCCGTTAAAAAATAAACTGACGTCCTGGGGCAAATTAGGAATGTTATTTTTTATTCATGGATACAGAGATACTCGTGAGTGGAATGTCAAAGCTGCATGTAAACGGCTTATCCTGAAATGATACCTTACCCACTGACGTGAGCTTGCTCATTTTGACTATTACTCAGGCGTTGAGAAAAGATGCACAAGGCTAGTAACACAGGGTTTCAGGCTAGTAATCAGTGCAGGGTTTCAGACTGCCCTCTCTGTTCCCTCTCTCTGTTTGTAACACGGCTAGTAATCAGTGCAGGGTTTCAGACTGCCCTCTCTGTTCTCTCGTTCCCTCTCTCTGTTTGTGTAACAAGGCTAGTAATCAGTGCAGGGTTTCAGACTGCCCTCTCTGTTCTCTCGTTCCCTCTGTTTGTGTAACAAGGCTAGTAATCAGTGCAGGGTTTGACTGACCTCTCTGTTCTCTCGTTCCCTCTCTCTGTTTGTGTATGTCCATGTGTGCCCCAATGGATTAATCTGTGTTCAGGTGCACATGTTTACCTGACCCTGTTTCCTGTCCCCCTAGGCTTCTTCTCGATCAGACCAGTCTACACTACAGTAAACTGCCTTGTAGGAGCAGTAGCTACAGAACTCTGCTAACCACCATAGATCGGGCACATATTGAATTCAATACCCTTCTGTCTGCAATGAGCTTCGGCCTTTCTGTTTGTCAGCTACAGAGTTCCATTAACTTCAGTTATCCAGGCACACATTCAATTAAATTCATTTCAATAGACCTTTCTTGGAAAGTCCTTGGGAGACATATCAATCACCTGTAAATGTGGTCTTTCTTTCTGCTGTATCATTAAGCGATATCTGGGCAAGGTTTATATTCAGAGTTGTGACTTTTTAAAAAATATATATTTTAAAACATCTATTTTTATTACAGAAAGCACATGTACACTGAATTGTGACTTGTATCGGAGTCGTGACAGTCTACAGACTTCAAAGAGAAGTTTAAGTTCTTCCCTCCTTTCCAAGCAGAACTCATTTGGTGTGTTCTCTATAGTCTAGTGCTTGGCATAGTGTTGGACCCAGCCTCAGTCTTGTTGATAGACAACATGGCGCTTCACTCTCCAGGTCAGGTCAGCAGCACTCAGTGGTTCAGAATTGCAAAGTCACGTCAGGCTATGCCAACTATACAGACCTGCCAATGGATCCATCCATGCCAGAGGGCAAGGTCAAAATAGTGTGTATGGCTGTCCAAAAAAACGATCTTACCCCAGGACACCTCAAGTAATGAAAAATACTAATTATCGCAAGAGCACCTTTTCCCAATATTTGAAGGACAAACAAGGGGCTGAAGTTTTGCCGTGTTGGACGTCTGCGGGAGTTTGTGTGTGTACAAATAGAAGGCCAAACCCACCAATGGTGTGCGTGGCCAAAGAGCTCCATTTCCATGTCATCTGACCATGGCACCGCCTGGAATTTGCTAAACGGCATTGGCACTTAGATTGGCACCGGTGCTATGGTCATATGACACGAAAATAAAGGTCTTTGGCCACGCACACCAGCTGTGGGTTTAGCCTTTGAAAGAACAATTCATATGGAGAAATACCTCATCCCTACTGTAAAATATGGTGCTGGATAGGGAGGTAACAATTCAACTATACGAGTTGGACCTGTGAGGGAAAAATTACGTTTTCACCTTATTTGTTGGCTATGTAACAATTATTTACTTAACGAACAGTAAGATATTTCTGTCCTGCTAATGCTGTGTTTTATGGTCTCCACTCTAGCACCCTGCAGCTAGTCTGGGTGTTGAGGACATGGGTTCTACTAGAGATAGCTTGAAGCTGACAATTGATTTGTGTTGGTGATTAAAAGCTAGCATTCTGTAGACAAGATGTGGTGTGCGTGACTCGAGAGAGAGAGAGAGAGCCTGGAAGAGTTAAGAACAATGCCTCATAGTTTCCCAGATGCCAGGAAGATGAGACAAAGTAAAAGACCATCCTGTGTAGATAACCAAGGTGGCTTATGGGAAGGTTAGAAGTGACTGACCAAGCAATCTTGGTGTCAGCTATATAAAAACTGTACATCGTCTGTAAAGGCTAGACTCTCAGCCTAACAGTGGATCAAGACTGCTGGGCTGACGGTATCATTATTGCAATAATTAATTTATATTAATTAAAGATGATTGTTTGAAGAAATGTAGCATGCATCGGCCAGAAAATCGACTCAATCGCCATTTCACTTTATTTTTGGCTCACATTACATTCTTTCTACCTTCCGAAAATACCTCCTATTGGGACAACTGATGCGTCCCCTCCTTTAGTGTGGAACTAAGCTTGTAACTGGGTCATTTTGCATGCCGAACAACCCAAGGCAATGTCAGTAGCCTAGTCAAACTGAGCACCTTGTCCAGCTTCGCCAGGTAGGCGGCCTGTTCCTGATCTTGCACCTTCAGCATTCAAATGCTAAAATGGCTTGTGTGATATTATGCTATTAGTAGAGTGACAACCAATGTCATTTGCTAGGTTGTTATCTATGCGCTTTTGAAAATGATGTTTTACCAGAATAGTCTACTACCAGAGGAAAGTGGGAGAACAAAAAACGTAGGCTACGTTGCCCCTCGATACGCGTTGATTCGTCTTGAAAGGAAAATATGCATATCTGATATTAAATGGAAGGACAACCAAGAGGCTGACATTGTTGTCAGATGCCTGCCTCAGAGCTGTGTAGTGCGTGTATGAGGAGTCAAGTCTGAGTGCCTCTGTGAAATATGAACATCCTTCACCCAAATAATGTAAATAAACAGGGTCTCTTCACTCTGTATATGAGTGCATGGGTTTATCTGAGAAATAATCCCAATAAAGTGTGTGTTCAGAGGCATGTGTATTGACTTCTCTGTCTCCCCCCCCAGATGAAGACAGTGAGTGTGGCCCTGGTGTTGTGTCTCAACGTGGGGGTGGACCCTCCTGACGTGGTCAAGACGTCACCCTGCGCTAGACTGGAGTGCTGGATCGGTAAGAACACACACACACACACCCACACACTTGCATAACCTATTCCATACTCAAAAAACACACACATAATAAAGGCATTATTATCTTAAATATGACATACCTATGGGAAATATTGGCTTTCTTCTAATGTGTCCAACCTTCTCCCCAACCCATGGTACCTTGAAAGTCCTGGGCTCATCCAGTTGATGTTCCGGGCGCTGAAAGAACTGCGTATCCAGTATAACTTGGAGATAACCCCGTCAGTGAGCAGAACGCGACCTCGGTATTCGAAAACATTATATTCGATGCACTTCCAGAAGGACTTATTTGCAGTGTCATTTCCGTCTGTAGATGTAGCCTTCATGCGCCAGGGTATTTTTGGGAAGCACGAAGAGGATAAATACGGTTTCCATTGCTTGTCAGGGACATCACCAGGACTTTGGATAAGTGAGTGCTCCTGGAAAGTTGGTGGACTAGACTTTCCTCCTCCTATTGCAGGCTTACTATCTGTGTATTCATCCACTCTTGCATTTAAGACATGGGTCGTTTTCTCAGACCCACAAATGCAATGATTTGCCGGTACCCTGTTAGTCCCTGGTTTTCAGGGCTGAGCCCCTGGTTATGAATCTCTGGTGACTTCCCTGTTGCTTGTTCTGACCTCTTCCAAGAATAATGAATGCTGAGGGTAGCAAGATCTTTTTAAGAAGAATATTTGTATTAATAGCATATTAATGATTTGCAATTAGATTGCTGGACAATCAAAGCCATCCATCCAACCCATTTATTCATATCTGGTAGTTGATAGATTGGGCCTAGTTATTGTTCATTTACAGCATACATTTGCATTCATTCTCTTAAATCTCTTAAAATAGCCTATATTCTTGTGTACTGTCTGTCTGTCTGGACTGTCTGCCTGTCTTGGTGAGAATCTTAAGTTAATAAAATACTTAAAATAGAGTTCTTAAGTTTGTGCCTATTGTTCCTCGCCGGCCAGGGTAGGGCAGCACTGTTATAGCCTTGTGAATCTCTCAAGCATATTTGTTTTTTATTGGAAATGGGAGAGATCACTACTGATTTCAAAACGAAATGGACTACTATCTCATTCATATTGTCAAGACATGAGGTGAGTATCAAAATAGTTTTAAAAGATGCCCTTGCCTTCAAGTTGAATCTCGGGTAGATCTTTAGTCTGTGTATATATAGTGCGGTAGCAGAGAGAACACTCTATGATGAGGGTGGCTGGAGTCCTTGGCAATTGTTTGGGTGTTCCTCTGAGCCTAATCATAGGCTGTTACGTTGTCTCTAAAATCACAATGTTTTACTTTTTTATATTCATGTGACAGTCATTTTTAATTGAAACGTCCAAATGTCGGTCTTTTACCAAGGTCATTTTGTTTCATGGAATGTTCTAATTTCATTACTGATGAAAGTTCAGTGTGCTATAGCCTAATATTCTGCCCATATGAACACATTGGTTTTAGGCCATATAAAGATCAGCTAGCTATGCATGATTTAATGAAAGCAGCAAACCGACACATTGTTTCACTTTAATAAAATAATCCAGGGGCTCTACTTTGATTTTAGAAGTGGGCCGGGCATCTAAAGTTTCATTCCCGCATTTTTTACACAATCCAATGTGCTGTCTCTTTAGAACAGAAAGTAAGCCAAAATGTCCTCAGTCACCAAGCTAGGTAAGTGATTAATAAGACTGAACTAAATCAAAGGTAATTCAATAATAAATATTGTTTCACCTTTAACCAATAGCCTAACAAATGAGAAACTCGTGACTAAAATATAAAGACATTTGATGTCTTTTATTAAGACATCCACTTGATCAAATTTCAGCCAGCCTGAACCGCCTGCACCCCGACCCCCACCAGTCTAGTCAATAACTCAACTCTCCCAACACAATTTCCTCCCCGTTCAGTCATACCTATATTTTTATTCCCTGTTCAGTCACACCCCACTCAGTTTTAGGATCTTAGTGAAAGATTCAGTGTTGGTTTCGGGTGTGTTAGGCCAAGGACCGAGTGACAACTCACAGGACGGCAACCAGGGATGGCCTAAATAGGTATCTCCCCTGATGTGGGCATGTTTTCAATACAGACTCCTTTAGTCAAACTGTATTCCATATAAGGCACCCAGACCTTGTAAAAGTTATTCAGTGTAGCCTTAGTCTTGTAATAACTCACATCTAGTGATACTTAACTTGACATTGTCGGAGGATAACCAACCTTCCAATTAATGGCAATGCATTTCTTAGCCCCTATAAATGCTTGGTTACACAGTTTCTTAAGTTTAAGTATCAACATTTCCAAGCAAACAAACCGGGGAGGAGGGAGAATCTTTAGACATGCTGAGATAAAAGAACATACTCTCAGAATTCAGCCAACCTTCACAAGACCATACAGTGCATTCAGAGAGTATTCAGACCCCTTGACTTTTTCCACATTTTGTTACATTACAGCCATATTCTAAAATTGATTAAATAAGATGTTTTCCTCATGAATCTACACACAATACCCCATAATCACAAAGCGAAAACAGGTTTTTAGAAATGTTTGCTAGTTTATATATTTGCATAAGTTATGTACTTAAAAAAAAGGTTTCAAACCCTTTGATATGAGACTTCAAATTGAGCTCAGGTGTATCCTGTTTCCATTGATCAGCCTTGGGATGGTTCTACAACTTTATTGGAGTCCACCTGTGGTGAATTCAATTGATTGGGCATGATTTGGAAAGGTCGAAGGAATTTTCGGTTGAGCTCCGAGACATGATTTTTGTCGCTGAACAGATCTGGGGAAGGGTACCAAAACATTTCTGCAGTATTGAATTTCCCCAAGAACACAGTGACTTCCATCATTCTCAAAGGGATGACATTTGGAACCACCATGACTCTTCCTAGAGCTGGCCGCCCAGCCAAACTAAGCAATCGGGGGAGAAGGGCCTTGGTCAGGGAGGTGACCAAGAAACCTGACAGAGCTCCAAAGTTCCTCTGTGGAGATGGGAGAACCTTCCAGAAGTACAACCATCTCTGCAGCAATCCACAAATCAGACCTTTATGGTGGAGTGGCCACAAAGCCTTGAGTCTTCTTTGGTATGATGCTACAAGCTTGGCACAACTGTATTTGGGAAGTTTCTCCCATTCTTCTCTGCAGATTCTCTCAAGCTCTGTCAAAGTTGGATGAGGAGCGTCGCTGCACTGCTATTTTAAGGTCTCTCCAGAGGTTCGATCGGGTTCAAGTCCGGGCTCTGGCTTAGCCACTCTAGGACATTCAAGGGACTTGTCCCGAAGCCGCTCCTGCGTTGTCTTTGCTGTGTGCTTAGGGTCGTTGTCCTGTTGTAAGGTGAACCTTCGTCCCAGTCTGAGGTCCTGAGCACTCTGGAGCAGGTTTTCATCAATAATTTCTCTGTACTTGGCTCCTTTCCCTCGATCCTGACTAGTCTCCCGGTCCCACTGAAAAACATCCCCACAGTATGATGCTGCCACCACTGTGCTTCACCGTAGGGATGGTGCCAGACATGATGCTTGGCATTCAGGCCAAAGAGTTCACTCTTGGTTTCATCAGATCAGAGAATCTAGTTTCTCATGGTCTGAGAGTCCTTTAGGTCCTTTTGGAAAACTCCAAGCGGGCTGTCGTGTGCCTTTTATTGAAGAGTGGCTTCCGTCTGTACTTGCTGCCAAAGGTGCTTCATCAAAGTACTGAGTAAAGGGTCTGAATACATATGCAAATGAGATTATTTTTTAAATATACATTTACATAAATGTCTACAAACCTGTTTTTTTTCTTTGTCATTATGAGGTAGTGTGTATAGATTGTTTAGGGGGAGAGAGAAACGTTATCCATTTTAGAATAAGGCTGTAACATAACAATGTGGAAAAATTCAAGGGGCCTGAATACTTTCCGAATGCGCTGCAACATGCAAATATGTCCACTTTTGTGTTTTACACATCCAGCAGTGGAATTACATTTCTGAGTGCATGTAATTCAGTTTCAGTGGCATATAGTATGTTCTTAAACTGCAGTAATTTATGTCTGAGATGAGGAATGCCCAGTCATGTTCATATCATCAATAGCTTCTACCAGGTCTTCCTCACATTTTTGTTTTACATGTTTTGTCATTGGAAAATTCCTCCAACCCTTGATACAGTTTGGAAATCAACTTTGGATGTTCGTCAGACTGCCTTAAAATAGCATCTGGCTTGTCCAGTGTTTGCTGCATAGAGAGAATAAAGGGTTGTATCTGCAGAAATGTTCCTCACCTGTGTCAGACTGGTCTTCCCTGGCTGCCTGCTGAGATCCCTGTCACCATCTGATCCTCCTAAAAATGAGGGATGACAAAGAATTACCTTGGTGGACATTTATACATTATATTACCTAAGAATATAATATATGGTTCAATAATAGAAGTGACCATTATTCCCACATCCCAGACTGTAGCTTTGATGTTAAACTGCTGTCATGTGGCTACTGTAGGTCTACCATCAATTCAATATGGAACTTTGTATCATTCACTGATATTGTTAATATACTGCAAAATTCACCTGAGTTCCATAGACTGGTCTTCCCTGGCTGTCTGACCCTGCTGCGGCCCATGTCACCATCTGATCCTGCTAAGACATGTCGAGCATAGTGTTGTGTACTGACTGCACCAGGCTGCATTCCTGCGGGTCCCGACAGAGATCATTGCAGCGCTGTTGGCATTTTTCATGCTGTGGGTGGTCAGACTGATGACTTTGGGATGCAAATATTTTTGTTGTCCCACAGATTATTTGGAAACTGCCTCTTTCTGCTTTGTATGCATTAGTCTACCTATTGTATTAACAGCACATCATCTTCTTCGCATTATTCACACACACAGAATTTTCTGCTTCAACCTCAGTAGCCTACCTCGCCTAGTTGGGCGTGAGAGTTCAACGGTGCGTTGTATGTGTGGTCTCATTGATGTAGAGTAGGCTGCCTACATGCACGGAGAATCAGGTGGTGGTTAAATTGAATATGAAATGAACTTAAATATGATTAGACTTGTTTACTACAGTATCTAAATACATATTGATAATGGAAAGAAGTGGAGGGCTCTCCACCAACGTGAGTCGCAGCGCAATCAACACATTTAATCTTCAAACTATGCTGAGCCAGTATTGATTACCCGTTTTATTTGTCTCTGCCTGCAAATCGTCCTAGAAGGTAGGCTACATCCTATAGGGCTATGCAAAACGTAGCAGGTGTCGCTGTCATCATTCCTGCTGCTTCCAGTTCTGTAGCCAAACCTGTGAGATCAGGTGCCCGTGTGGTCTCATTTAAATAGTAGGCTATAGCCTATGCATGGGATGACAAGCACGGGGCAGTTGTCTTTCCAAGGAAATGTACTTCCTAAATAGGCATATGATTAGGCTATAGTTTACTACATTGTCTGGAATATTGATCATCCATATTTCTATTTCTTTAAATATTTAAATAAAAAATAAAAAAAGTATTTCACTTTTGTTTAACCAGGTAGGCCAGTTGAACAAGTTCTCATTTACAGCTGTGACCTGACCAAGATCAAGCAAAGCAGTGCAACAATAAACTACAGTTACACACAGGACAAACAAAAGTACAGTCAACACAATAGAATAATCTACATGGTGTGTGTGCAAATGAAGTAAGGAGGTAAGGCAATAAATAGACCATAGTAGCGAGGTAATTACAATTTAGCAAATTAACACTGAAGTGATAGATGTGCAGATGAGTATGCAAATAGAAATACTGGTGTGCAAAAAAGTTAATTAAAACAATATGGGGATGAGGTAGGTAGTTGGGTTGGCTATTTACAGATGGGCTGTGTACAGCTGCAGCGTTCGGTTAGTTGCTCAGATAGCTGATGCTTGAAGTTAGTGAGGGAGATAATAGACTCCAGCTTCAGTGATTTTTTTTTTTTTTTGCAATTCTTTCCAGTCAATGGCAGCAGAGAACTGGAAGGAAAGGCAGGCAAAGCAGGTGTTGGCTTTGGGGATGACCAGTGAGATATACCTGCTGGAGCGTGTGCTACGGGTAGGTGTTGTGGTGACCAGTGAGCTGAGATAAGGTGGGGCTTTACCTAGAAGAGACTTGTAGATGACCTGGAGCCAGTGGGTTTGGCAATGAATATGTAGCGAGGGCCAGCCGACGAGAGCATACAGGTTTCTGTGGTGGATGGTATATGGTGTTGTGGTGACAACGGATGGCAATGTGATAGACTGCATCCAGTTTGCTGAGTAGTGTTGGAGGCTATTTTGTAAATGACATCACTGAAGTCAAGGATCGGTTTTACGAGGGTATTGTTTGGCAGCGTGAGTGAAGGAGGCTTTGTTGCGAAATAGGAAGCCGATTTTATTTTGGATTGGAGATGCTTAATGAGTCTGGAAGTAGAGTTTACAATCTAGCCAGACACCTAGAATATGTGGACAACTACAAATACCTAAGTCAGAACCGTCCAGAGTAGTGATGCTTGTCGGGCGGGCGTGGGTAGCGATCGGTTGAAGAGCATGCATTTAGTTTTACTAGCGTTTAAGAGCAGTTGGAGGCCACGGAAGGAGTGTTGTATGGCATTGAAGCTCGTCTGGAGGTTTGTTAAGTGTCCTAAGAAGGGCCAGCTGTATACAGAATGGTGTCAGCTGTGGAGAGTTGAATCAAGGAATCACCCGCAGCAAGAGCGACATCATTGATATATACAGAGAAAAGAGTCGGCCCGAGAATTGAGTTGGTGAACCAGGCGAAGCAGTCATTAGAAAAACCAAGGCTATTGAGTCTGCCGATAAGAATACGGTGATTGACGGAGTCGAAAGCCTTGGCCAGGGAGATGAAGATGGCTGCACAGTAATGTATTTTTTTCGATGGCGGTTATGATATCGTTTACTATCTTGAGCGTGGCTGATTTGCACCCGTGACCGGCTCGGAAACCGGATTGCACAGCGGAGAAGGTTCGGTGGGATTCTAAATGGTTGGTGACCTGTTTATTAACTTGGCTTTTGAAGACTTTAGAAAGGCAGGGCAGGATGGATATAGGTCTGTAACAGTTTTGGTCTAGTGTCTCCCCCTTTGAAGAGGGGGATGACCGCGGCAGCTTTCCAACCTTTAGGAATCTCGGATGATACAAAATAGGTTGAACAGGCTAGTAATAGGGTTTGCAACAATGCTGGTGGATAATACAATTTTCCCACTTCTAAAATGTAGGCTATAGAAATAGCTCAAGAGAAAGTGCTTCTCCAACTCTGCTCTCTTCAAACAACATCTAGCATATTGGCTGATACAGCCAAGTAATACAATATAAGGGCCATGTGAGAATCTCTGGAAATCTCACCTATTTCCTAAGCAATTTTTGTGCGTTTGATATTGCCTTGCGGGGATCATGGCTGGCAAGTGATCTGTGTCACATATGCCTAAAATAACATTGCGGGACTGCAGTTGGGTTTGGTGCCAGTTCTTGCGGTAGCAGTCAAGAAAATATGATGGTTATTATATCAATATTTGCACAAAAAAGCGTTTCCACCACCATTTCTCGCATAATTAATTTTACAGACACAAAAAGATCCCATCCCACCTTGTCTATTTTTATGTTTTGTCGACATTTGGAAAGTTTACTGACATTTGCTGTTTCCATCAGGCCTGTCGTGAATCTTTTTTATCTGACATGTACTAAACTCTCATAAAAAGGTTGGATGGAAACCTGGTTAGAGAATAATAATAATAATAATTATTATTATTCTGATAAAGGATAAACCTTTTCACAAAACAGAACCATTCAAAGTAAAAACAAATATTTAACATTGTGGAAATTATAACAAATTAGTGAAGGGAATTCAGAAATGTATGAAAATGCAACAACAAAAAAATCAGAAAAGCGAGAGCTCCATTTTAAAACCCACTTAGAATGTATTTGTTGCCACACTAGGATCATGCACTCCTCCTGAAGCATATTTAGAGCTTTTGTTATTCCAAAACATGAAATAGTCATCCTGTCTTAGAAATATATAGTGATATAATATTATGACCGTATTGCCCAGTTCTACATCCAAGTTTTGTAAGTAATCTCATAACAGCATATAAGACTGAGAAGAAACCAGACAGACAAAATGACAGTAATAATTAAACAATACGCCTCCACAGATGGTTTGACAAACTGAAACCACATGAAACTCTGTGGAACACCTCAAGACTGTTCGATGGTAGCGTTTTAATGAAAGGAACCATTTAACACATTCAAAAAAGCAGACACGTCTGACAGGCTGCTCCTGTTTCATTGCAGACTTTTACTGGGGACAATGCAACCTGTCATCAGATCACAGTTTATTTAAAGATAACTGTGTAGAATAACCCTAAATGCACAATCATTAGCTATCCTTCTTCTCTGACCCTCCTCACCCCACCCTTTTCCTCCTCACCCTTCTTCCTTCCTTCGTTTTACAGATCCCATTTGCAGAGAAATGAATGCGTTATCCCACTTTACGGTCGTCTAAGGTTTGCTCACTGCAGTTGCATTACACTGCATTACACTGCACAATATACATTTATTATTTCCTTAACTTGCTGGCTACTGGAAATATATCTATCAATAAATATACTTTTCTCCCCAAAAAATGGTCTGTCCCTGAATATGCATATTGTCAATACATCCGGTAATTTCTAAATCAATAATGTTATTGTCTGCATTGTGGGCAGAATTTGATATCTCAGAATCTATAATGCGCGCTGTGCTTTATACAATTTGATTTCTTCTTGTCAATATTTCAATCCAAAGCGCTGGGGAGATTTCTCCGTGTTATGTAGTTTAATTTGATAAGAGAAACAGCCCTCCTAAACAAATGGCAAGGGATTGTGATACTGGTTCTCTATTGGGTTAACTGTCTCAACTGAATCTCTGCTTCATTGTGATGGCACTATTGGGATCTATCTGATCTCTGTTACTTCGGATCTACTTGACTTTTACCTTCCCATCCCATGAACAGTGTAAAAGCACCGAGCACGTCCCCATTCTCATCGACGGGGCTGTAGTGGAGCAGGTTGAGAGCTTCAAATTCCTTGGTTGTCCACATCAACAACAAACTAGATTGGTCCAAACACACCAAGACAGTTGTGAGGAGGGCACGACAAAGCCTATTCCCCCTCAGGAAACTAAAAATATTTGCATGGGTCCTGAGATCCTCAAAAGGTTCTACAGCTGCAACATCGAGAGCATCCTGACCGGTTGCATCACTGCCTGGTACGGCAATTGCTCGGCCTCTGACCGCAAGGCACTTCAGAGGGTAGTGCGTACGGCCCAGTACATCACTGGGGCAAAGCTGCCTGCCTTCCACCACCTCTACACCAGGCGGTTTCAGAGGAAGGCCCTAAAAGACCCTAAAAGACCCCAGCCACCCCGGTCATAGACTGTTCTCTCTACTACTGCATGGCAAGCGGTACCGGAGTGCCAAGTCTAGGACAAAAAGGCGTCTCAACAGTTTTTACCCCCAAGCCAGAAGACTCCTGAACAGGTGGTTCCCCGGACTATTTGCATTGTTTGCCCCCAACCCCTATTTTACGCTGCTGCTACTCTCTGTTTATCTTATATGCTTAGTCACTTAAACTATACATTCATGTACATACTACCTAAATTGGTCCGACCAACCAGTGCTCCCGCACATTGGCTAACCGGGCTAACTGCATTGTGTCCCACCACCCGCCAACCCATCTTTTTACGCTTCTGCTACTCTCTGTTCATCATATATGCATTGTCACTTTATCGATACCTACATGTACATACTACCTCAATAAGCCTGACTAACAGGTGTCTGTATATAGCCTTGCTACTCTTTTTTCAAATGTCTTTCTACTGTTTTATTTCTTTACTTACCTACACACACACACACACACTCACACACACACACACACACACACACACACACTCACACACTCACATACCTTTTTTGGCACCATTGGTTAGAGCCTGTATGTAAGCATTTCACTAAGGTTTACACCTGTTGTATTTGGTGCACGTGACAAACTTTGATTTGATTTGAAAAGCAATGTTTCTCGGTAAATATCAGATCAAGTATTATGAGCAAGGTGGTAATTTTTCTGCATTTCACTAATGTTTTGTGGACAGAACATTTCACCCTATGCTGTGCTGTGCTGGTTGTACCTATGTCTAGTGTTGTCTGTCTATGATAATGAGGTGTCTGTGTTTCCTCTCCTCCAGACCCTCTGTCCATGAGTCCTCAGAAAGCCCTGGAGACCATCGGAGCCAACCTGCAGAAGCAGTACGAGAACTGGCAGCCCCGGGTGAGTGAGTTCACATGGCCCCCATGTTCTCCCTCCTCTCCCACCTCAGTGACCTTCCACCCACACACACCAGTCTGTACCTGTACCTGTGTTGTGGATCCCTGTCTCGCTAGTCTCTAGACTGGCTCCTATATGGCTTGGAGCTATGTGTCCCACGCGTGCACATAAGCAAACGCACTTAAACACACCAACACACTCACTCACTCACTCACTCACTCACTCACTCACTCACTCACTCACTCACTCACTCACTCTCACAGTCCCACCCCCCACCTGTGTGTCCCTGTTCTCAGTGTCGGTATGGGCTCTCTGAGTAGTTGGATCTGTTCTCTCTGAAGTGGAGTGTGTTTGTGGTGTCACTGAAGTGAAGTGAAGTTGGCTGTGTAAGCCCATAACTAACTTAGTGACCTTAGTGTTGATATGTTAGACACTTACAGCAAATTTAGTATAGTTAGGATATTGTGTGTGTATGGAGTGTCCTGGCATTCTGAGTACAGTGTGCGTGTGAGTTCACAAAGTTTGTGTGTATGTGAGAGCGAGCGTGTGTACTGGCGGCTAACGCTATCCTTCCCCAGCGGTGAGCAAGGGCCTCTCCTCATGTCTGTAACCTGTCTGTGGCTAAGAGCTCAGAGCTGGAGCAGATGGCTGGGGCTACCCTCACCTGTATCTCCTAAACACCCACTGACACAGGGGGGGAGCACAGACAGCATGAGTATGTGAGAAGTATGGAATGGAAAGGAGATTTGAGCGTGGGAAGGACAGTAAGTAGAAAGGAGAAGGAGAGCGTGAAGAGGGAGAGAGAAACAGACCAGCTGAGTGTGGGCTGAGTGAGCCAGAGGTCAGAACCAGATGGTGGGAGAGAGAAGGAGCGGGGGAGTGTGAAAGCATTCAGTCTCTTTCAGCCTCAGGACTTATGCCTACTGCTAGGCCACAGACCAGAGACCACTTCTGGCCACAGACCTCTCTGTATGCTGTAACTAATAATACCAGCACTGAGCTGAACTTACCCTCTTACCTGTCACGCTCTGACTCTGGGTTCATGTCAAAACCACTGTTTGTTCATGAAAATTAAATTGGACCTAAAATAACCTTCTTGTGTTTTTAGATACATCTAAATATACAAGATACAGTATCATTTACAGTTGAAGTCGGATGTTTTTACACACTTTGGTTGGAGTCATTAAAACTAGTTTTTCAATCACTCCACAAATTTCTTGTCAATAAACTATAGTTTTGGCAAGTCGGTTAGGACATCTACTTTGTGCATGACACAAGTAATTTTTCCAACAATTGTTTACAGACATTATTTCACTGTATCACAATTCCAGTGGGCCAGAAGTTTACATACACTAAGTTGATTGTGCCTTTTAAACAGCTTGGGAAACTCCAGAAAATGATGTCATGGTTTTAGAAGCTTCTGATAGGCTAATTGACGTAGTATGAGTCAATTGGAGGTGTACCTGTGGATGTATTTCAAGGCCTACCTTCAAACTCAGTACCTCTTTGCTTGACATCATGGGAAAATCAAAAGAAATCAGCCAAGACCCCAGAAAAAAAATTGTAGACCACAAGTCTGGTTAATCTTTGGAGCAATTTCTAAACGCCTGAGGATACCACGTTCATATGTACAAACAACAGTACACAAGTATAAACACCATGGGACCACGCAGCCGTCATACCGCTCAGGAAGGAGACGCGTTCTGTCTCCTACAGATGAACGTACTTTTGTGCGAAAAGTGCAAATCAATCCCAGAACAGCAGCAAAGGACCATGTGAAGATGCTGGAGGAAACGGGTACAAAAGTATCTATATCCACAGTAAAACGAGTCCTATATTGACATAACCCGAAAGGCCACTCAGCAAGGAAGAATCCACTGCTCCAAAACCGCCATAAAAAAGCCGGACTACGGTTTGCAACTGCACATTTGGACAAAGATCGTACTTTTTGGAGAAATGTCCTCTGGTCTGATGAAACAAAAGTAAAACTGTTTGGCCATAATGACCATTGTTATGTTGAGGAAAAAAGGGGAGGCTTGCAAACCGAAGAACACCATCCCAACCGTGAAATACTGGGGTGGCAGCATCATGTTGTGGGTGTGCTTTGTTGCAGGAGGGACTGGTGCACTTCACAAAATAGATGGCATCATGAGGATGGAGAATTGTGGATATATTTAAGCAACTCAAGACATCAGTCAGGAAGTTAAAACTTGATCTCAAATGTGTCTTCCAAATGGACAATGACCCCAAGCAAAATGCCTCAATTACACCAGCTCTGTCAGGAGGAATGGGCCAAAATTCACCCAACTTATTGTGGGAAGCTTGTGGAAGGCTACCCAAAACATTCGACCCAAGTTCAACAATTTAAAGGCAATGCTACTAAATACTAATTGAGTGTATGTAAATAAAAAGTATGTTAGACTACAGAAGGGTTGCAAAAAATGTACATATTTTTTGGAAAGAAATAAAAGCTGAAATAAAATATTCTATAATTATATTCTAAAATATACTATTATTCTGACATTTCACATTCTTAAAATAAAGTGGTGATCCTAACTGACCTAAGACAGCTAATTTTTAATAGGATTAAATGTCAGGAATTGTGAAACTGAGTTTAAATGTATTTGGCTAAGGTGTGTGTAAGCTTCCGACTTCAACTGTACATGTAGCCATTGTATCTAATAGTCTTCACTTTCAACTTTCAATGATAACCTGAACCACAATGTGAGTACAACCCTGTTGTACAAAATCAACTGTCTTCCTTCCCGTGTTCTGAAAACTAGAATGGCCACCTCGTTGGTATTTAATCAGTTACTTCCAAGCCCAGGACCTGTACTGCCCATGTTTGGAGGGACTTTCTCCACTGCCAGCCTAACCTGTCATATCTCTCTCTCTGTTTGCTCATTGACCCTCCTGGCCACTGTCACAGAACACTGAGAGAAGGCAAAATACTGACCTGGCTGCTGCCCAGAGCTCAGTCTTTACTCTGTCGCTCTCTCAGGGAGTGTTACAGTTGGACAAGAGCATGGTTTGATGGACTACTGTGTTATGGACTATACACAATTTCCTAGCTTGGAGTCCGTAGCGTGCCCAGCTATGGCACATTATCCCACATTTGTCCCTCTGGTCTGTAAATTATTCACATGGCCTATTTTTGTCTCTGGTTCCCTTGGAATGTAGCTAGTGCACTGTAACAGATTTAGCCACATATGTCCCACCAGTGTATCTCTCTATTTAGCTATACATTCATGGCTGTGTGTTAAACCCTTGCTTGGGTATTACATTAGCCTAGCGTAGCGTTACATTGCTAATTTAGTCTAACATGTTAAACTACAATACTTCGTAATGGCTGTACTGGTGTACTTTAGGCCTATTTGGTCCCCTTGGCTATCATGGCATATCCAAGAGCAGCCTAGCATAGCCTGACCTAGTGCTAGCGAAGCATGCTGCCTGTTGCTCATTATTGATAAAGAGTCTGAGTGAAAGTGACACCAGACTTCTGGCACGGCGGCACTGCAGAGGGACAAGGGGCTAATCTCATCATGATCTATCACCCCGCCAGCCCACGCTGACTGACTGCTACACAGGCCCAAAATAGACACTCACAGACGCTGGGAGGCCTGGGCCAAAACCTTTGGCAGTTTCTATACCTGTACATGTCCTACCTATATGCTATTCCTTTCCTATTCAATACTTTGCACAGCGATACACACGCATATCAGTGGAGGCTGCTCAGGGGAGGGCAGCTCATAATAATGGCTTGAACGGAGCGAATGGAATGGCATCAAACCATGTGTTTTGATGTATTTAATACCATTCTGCTCCAGCCAGTACCACGGGCCCGTCCTCCCCAATTAAGGTGCCACCAACCTCCTGTGACGCATACGTACAGACAAATATACACATGCTCACAAGCCCACTCGCACGTGACACACAAAGACGACCATCTGTGGTGAACTGGGATTGACACTTTCATCGCATCTCGTCTAATCATCTTCAAAGTTCTCCTCGATATCTCGCCTCCACACTAACCCGGTGTTGGGCCTCTGCTCTGCCTCTGATTGGGTTCAGTGGGTGCATTGCTGTACTAGTATCCTCTCCTCTAGAGCTCATCCTCACCTAGCTAACCCGCTCCCCGCTTCCTAATGGGCCCTCGTTAATATTTTATTATTTCTTCTTCACTGCTATACACAAACCAACCACCGCTAATGGCAGAGAAGGGAGAAGTGCAACTCCCCACACTCCCACAGCTATGTGCATAGTAGGCGGTTGCTGCTGTAGCTCGATTTGTGCTGGCGCTGCACGACTCCTATGCAATCGATAATGATGTAGCCTACATGTTTGTATCAACGTTGTATTGCCGTCAAAATGTGACAGCTTGCATAACAACTGCCAGGCGTAGCTTAACTCTTGGCTTTGAAGGGTAAAACATGACAGATTAGTCAGTGCACAGATTACAATTGCTCACTTGTGGTTTGCTCACCAGTCTTTTGACTTAAAGGGGTTACCAGTTCTGTTATACTGTGGATGTGGATTCAACTGAGAACTAGCACTGCATTCAGTTCCATGACCGTCTCATCTGTGTTGATGCCACTCTTTGCTCTGTTCTCTCTTTCTGTCCCCGTTTGCTTGATTCCTACCCTTCCTGTCTCTTTCATGTTCCTTTTTTCCCATGGCACTTTCTCACCCTCTTTCACCCTCTTTCATATCATGCATTCCTCTTCCCCCTTTTCTTCCTCTTTCTCATGAGACAGTTGGTTAGAATTATTGATTTGTGCCACATGTCATAGTGGAGATTCTCCCCCCTCTCCACTGGCTGAGATGAAAGCTCCTGTTTTTAAAAGCAGCAACATTGTCAGAATGCCATTACCTTTTTAACAGCCCTGTGGCAGAGAAGACTGGCTGAGCCGGTAGGACTTCTCTGCATGCCTGAATTACTCGTCCGCTCTCTCTCACCCTTTCTCTAACTCCCCA
Source organism: Oncorhynchus mykiss (assembly GCF_057628025.1). NCBI lineage: Eukaryota > Metazoa > Chordata > Actinopteri > Salmoniformes > Salmonidae > Oncorhynchus > Oncorhynchus mykiss. The sequence goes on along the minus strand of NC_143038.1, from coordinate 10,659,660 downwards.
TCTGTCTCCCCCGTAACTTTCTCTTTCTATCTTTGAGCAGTTTTTTTCTGCGATCACTGGCACTGGCTGTAGATCTGAGTCCCTGCTGTCCAGTAGAACGCCTTCTACATTATTTATCAGTGTTCTAAAACACTGCTCCTGATTGGGTTTTAGATTCTCTTTTTATGACCCGGACTGTGTTGATATCTCAGCGGGAGAGAGAGAACAGAGCGTGAAAGGGATGAGGTGTTGGGTGACTGAGCTCACGTGATCTTGACAGTCTAACTCACGTTCCATAGTTTATGGTGTGGATGATTGTCTGGCCAAATACAGAGGAGTTCAAATTTGGAATGCTAATATCTTCAGAACAAAGTGGAATTCACATCTTCACATGCAGGGATGGTGTTCCCTCTCCCAATGCTCAATGATTTGCCTACCCCTTTAGGCAGGACATCACAAAGTATTCAAGCTAGGGGAAACTAGCATATAACATGTGGAGATTTCCTACCAGCCCCTCTGGATTGGGGAGGGGGGGGACCATTTGGCACACAGGAAGATGTATGGTTGTCTACTTCCCCTGGTCAGTGGCCGATCCATAGATCGTCTCTAGAAACAACGTGGTAATGAGCTGAGGCTCCGGTCAAGGCAATGGGATCCCTATGGGAGAGAGAGGAGCCAGTTCAGAGCAGTATCGATCAGCTCTCTGCCTGCTGATCACCTTCATAAATATCATAGGAAAGACGACTAGAGATCTATAGATGATCTGGTGGTGGTCGCAAACGTTTAGTACAGATCAAGTGTCGATTTGTATGTTCTAGTACAGTACATTGATCCCCTTTTGAAATGTAAACTTAGTGAACAAAACAATAGGATCACCTTCCTATTATTGAGTTGCACGCCTTTTTGCCCTCGGAACAGCTTCAATTCGTCGGGGCATGGACTCTACAAGGTGTCAAGCGTTCCACGGGGATTCTGGCCCATGGTTACTCCAATGCTTCCCACAGTTGTCAAGTTGGCTGGATGGGTGTTGTACCTTTCTAGGTACACACAGGAAACTGTTGAGCGTGAAAAGCCCAGCAGCGTTGCAGTTCTTGACACACTCAAACCGGTGCGCCTGGCACCTACTACCATACCTCGTTTAAGGTGCTTAAATCTTTTGTCTTGCCCGTTCACCCTCTGAATGGCACACACACACAATCCATGTCTCAAGGCTTAAAAATCCTTTAACCTGCCTCCTCCCCTTCATCCACACTGATTGAAGTGGATTTAACTAGTGACGTCAATAAGGGATCATAGCTTTCATCTGGATTCACTTAGTAAGTCTGTCATGGAATGCACAGATGTTCTTAATGTTTTGGTCTCTGTATATTTGTGAGCTATAGAAAAACAATACAAATAATAGTCAAACGCAAAGATTTCTATAGAATCCAGGTTGTCCATCAGTGGTCTTCTCAAAGGCACAGTTTTTTTTATTTTCTTTCATCACATTCCTATCGACCAGGGCTGTTCAATTATGGTCCTTATGTTTTTTTTTTGTTCGTACTTGGTAGTTAATTGCACTCACCTGGTGTCCCAGGTCTGAATAGGTCCCTGGTTCGAAGGAGATGAAGAAAACCGGAAGTGTTTGGGCCCCCCAGGGCCGACATTGAAGAGACGGAGCATAGATTTTTCTGTGTACTGTTGGACTGGTCAATAGCCTTGAGCAAATACATTAGACATATGATGGTCGATGTCTTGATTTTATTGCCTGTTAATAATGATTGAGAGTGAGTGGCAGAGTATTCTCCTGTGTAGGCATGCGTGAGATGGAGATCGTGTCATGTGAGTTGACCGCGAGTGACAATTGTTAGTAAGACCTCACATCATCTCAGTAAGCAGAGTGAGTGAGGGCTGTGTGACACCATTGCAGTGTGTGTGTGACTGTGTATGACTGTGTGTGAATGTGTGGGAGGGGTTTCAGACTGCTCGCTCCATGTCAAAAGTGATGAACAGGCTGAATAGTTTGACAGAACAAATGAAAGTGGATTGGGTTATTACAGATTTCTATGACAGAACTGGCAGGGGGGGGGCGCATAGGTATGAGTGAGTTTGTGTGCGTCCGCCGCCTGATTTTGTGTGTGTGTGTGGTAGGCAGAAGATGGTGATTGTGTGTTTGTGTAATGATTGTTGGCTGTGTCCTGCTGCTCTCCACAGTTTCAGTGACTCATCTCTCAGCTGCTGCTCTAGTCATGTTTCTGTGTCAGCGATGTTCAGGGACAAATGGCCAGTGTGGCACTATTATTAAAATATGCCGGCCGCGTGCGTGTGTGAGCGATCCCGTGTCTGTCTTGTGTGTGTCATTTGGCAAGACCCATTGGAGCCCAGCCATGGAGAGGATACAGACTACAGAGCAGGAGGAGAGACCCACAGGAAGACAGGATGGGACTAGGGACAAAGAAATGAATGCTGCTTCACTTCCTACGCTTAACTTAATCTAAAGTTATTCTATCTATGTGTAAATGACTGTGGATGGATCTGTCTGGGCTCTAACTTTGCGTGTGCAAAACTGTGATTTGTGTGTTAGGCAAGGCTTGAATAGGACTGTGATGGTCATGGAATTTTGGATTACTCTAATTAGCCTGCCAAATGACTGGAGTCACTGTAATAGCTGTTCAAAAGCAAAAAATCTATATATACATTTTTTGCAACCCTTCGGTAGTCTTTAACATAATTTTTTATTTACATACACTCAATTAGTACTTGGTAGCATTGCCTTTAAATTGTTTAACTTGGGTCAAATGTTTCGGGTAGCCTTCCACGAGCTTCCCACAGTAAGTTGGGTGAATTTTGGCCCATTCCTCCTGACAAAGCTGGTGTAACTGAGTCAGGTTTGTAGGCCTCCTTGCTCGCACACGCTTTTTCAGTTCTGCCCACACATTTTCTAGAGGATTGAGGTCAGGGCTTTGTGATGGCCACTCCAATACCTTGACTTTGTTTTCCTTAAGCCATTTTGCCACAACTTTGGAAGTATGCTTGGGGTCATTGTCCATTTGGAAGACCCATTTAAGACCAAGCTTTAACTTCCTGACTGATGTCTGGATGTTGCTTCAATATAGCCACATAATATTCGTTCCTCATGTTGCCCTCTATTTTGTGAAGTGCACCAGTCCCTCCTGCAGCAAAGCACCCCCACAGCATGATGCTGCCACCCCCGTGCTTCACAGTTGGGATGGTGTTCTTCGTCTTGCAAGCTTCCCCCTTTTCCCTCAACATAACAATGGTCATTATGGCCAAACAATTCTATTTTTGTTTAATCAGAGCAGAGGACAAAACGTACGATCTTTGTCCCCATGTGCAGTTTCAAACCGTAGTCTAGCTTTTTTATTGCGGTTTTGGAGCAGTGGCTTCTTACTTGCTGAGCGGCCTTTCAGGTTATGTGGATATAGATACTTTTGTACCTGTTTTCCTCCAGCATCTTCACAAGGCCCTTTGCTGTTGTTCTGGGATTGATTTGCACTTTTCGCACAAAAGTATGTTCATCTGTAGGATGAACCAGACTTTGTGGAGGTCTGCATTCTTTTTCTGAGGTCTTGGCTGATTTATTTTGATATTCCCATGATGTCAAACAGAGGCACTGAGTTTGAAGGTAGGCCTTGAAATCAGAAGCGTGTAAAGCCATGACATCATTTTTGGGAGTCTTCCCAAACTGTTTAAAGGAACAGTCAATTTATTGTATGTAAACTTCTGACCCACTGGACTTGTGATACAGTGAAATAATCCGTCTGTAAACAATTGCTGGAAAAATGACTTGTCATGCACAAAGTAAATGTCCTAACCGTCTTGCCATAACTGTAGTTTGTTAACAAGAAATTTGTGGAGTGGTTGAAAAACAAGTTTTAATGACTCCAACCTAAGTGTATGTTAACTTCCGACTTCAACCATACATGCATACTCTCCAGTGCCTTCAGAAAGTATTCAGACCCCTTGACCTTTTTCCAAATTTTGTTACGTTACAGCCTTATTCTAAAAATTCCTAAGCAATACAGTACCACCAGTACCATAATGACATAGCGAAAACAGGTTTAAGCTCATTCGCTTAGGTCACTTGTTTTGCCCATTCTAACATTCATTCCAACACTAACTGCATAACTCTCTGCTTTATATAGCAAGCCATGTCCTCGTGACTCACTGTCTGTAGGCGCGATCCATTTTTGTGATGAGTGGTGTACCTAAAAAAAACTGGCCTGTCTGTGAGTGTATATATTTTTCCCGGCTATGACGTTTAAAAAAAATGTAATCCACATGTCACAGTTTTGCTTCCGTCCCTCTCATCTCCCCAACCAGGGCTCGAACCAGGGACCCTTTGCACACATCAACAACTGACTCACAAAAGCCGTAGCCCTTGCAGAGCAAGGGAAACCACTACTTCAAGGTCTCAGAGCGAGTGACGTCATCGATTTGAAATGCTTTTAGCGCACACCCCGCTAACTAGCTAGCCATTTCTCACCGGTTACACACAACCGTCGGATACACGCCTATACCGTAATTGGGCCTAACTTGAAATTAAGGGCGTCCTGTCGTCCCAGGAAACATGAGACACATTTTTTTAAATATTCAAAACAGACGGACAGTTCTGGGACGATGGACCTAAAGGTAATACAGTGCATTTGGAAAGTTTTCAAACCCCTTGACGTTTCTCACATTTTGCGTTACAGGCTTATTCTAAAATGGAATAAATCGTTTTCCCCTCAAACTACACACACTACCCCATTTTGACAAAGCAAAAGCAGGATTTTAGAAATTTTTGCAAATGTTTTACAAACAAAAAAACTTAAATTACATTTACATAAGTATTCAGACCCTCTACTCAGTACTTTGTTGAAGCACCTTTGGCAGTGATTACAGCTTCGAGTCTTCTTGGGTATGACGCTACAAGCTTGGCACACCTGTATTTGGGAAGTTTTTCCCATTCTTCTCGGAAGATCCTCAAGTTCTGTCAGGTTGGATGGGGAGTGTCGCTGCACAGCTAAACTTCCTAGGGCTAGGCTTCCCGTCACCCGTCGACAATTTCCGGTGAAATTGGAGGGTGCGCAATTCAAACACATAATTGTACAAATTATGGATATTAAACATTGAGGTACATACAAGTGTCCTATATCGGTTAAAAGCTTAGTCTTGTTAATCTAACTGCATTGTCCGATTTACAATAGGCTTTACAGCGAAAGCATGCCATGTGATTGTTTGAGGATGGCGCCCCAGATCAACACATTTTTCAACCAGCACAGGCTACATAAAATCACACATAGAAATTTAAATAATCACTTACTTTTTTAAAATCTTCCTCTGATTTTCAATCCAAAGGGTCCCAGGTACAACATGCATGGTCCTTTTGTTAAATAAAATCCTTCTTTATAATCCCAAGAAGTCGGTTGGCGCCATCGATTTGAGTTCAACATGCAGACAAAGGAATCCAAAAAGCTACCGCTAAACTTTGTTAAAACAAGTCAAACTACATTTTTATTTCATCCTCAGTTACCCTAAAATGTAATTAAACTATAATATTTAATACGGAAAGAAGTATGTTCAATAGAAAAGTAAAATTAGCAAGTTCGCATCCTCTTCGTTGCGCATCCACAGACTGATTTCCAACTGTGACTCCCAGTACCAAAACTCCACTCTTCCTCGGTTGGAAGAAACCAGCCCGAAACTTTTAACAAAGACTGTTGACATCTAGTGGAAGCCATAGGAATTGCAATCTGTGAGCTGAAGTTGCATAGGGACCATAGCTTTCCATCGAAAGAGCATGGGATCTCAAAAAGAAATAATTTCCGGTTGGATTTTCTCCTACCCTATCAATTGTTATAGTCTCAAACATAATTTTAACATTTCTACAAACTTCAGTGTTTTCTATACAATGGTACCAATTATATGCATATCCTGGCATCTGGGCCTGAGTAACAGGCAGTTTACTTTGGGCACGTCAGTCAGGCGGGAATTCTGAAACTTGTTAGGGCTTGGGTCCTTGTTAAGGTCTCTCCAGAGATGTTCGATCGGGTTTTGGCTGTGGCTGGGCCACTCAAGGACATTCAAAGACTGGTCCCAAAGGCACTCCTACATTGTCTTGGCTGTGTGCTCAGGTTCGTTGTCCAGTTGGAAGGTGAACCTTCGTCCCAGTCTGATGTCCTGAGTGCTCTGGAGCATCAAGGATCTCTATGTACTTTGCTCTGTTCATCTTTCTCTCGATCCTGACTTGTCTCCCAGTCCCTGCCGCAGAAAAACATCCCCACAGCATGATGCTTTATCGTAGGGATGGTGCCAGATTTCCTCCAGATGTGACACTTGGCATTCAGGCCAAAGAGTTCAATCTTGGTTTCATCAGTCCAAAGAATCTTGTTTCTCATGGTCTGAGAGTCTAGGTGCCTTTTGGGAAACTCCAAGCGGGCTGTCGTGCCTTTTACTTAGGAGTGGCTTCTGTCTGGTCACTACCATAAAGGCTTGATTGGTGGAGTGCTGCAGAATTGGTTGTCCTTCTGGAAGGTTCTCCCATCTCCACAGAGGAACTCTGGTTTTTGCTCTGACATGCACTGTCAACTGTGGTACCTTTTATATAGACAGGTGTGTGCCTTTTCAAATCATGTCCAATCAATTGAATTTACCACGGACTCCAATCAAGTTGAAGAAACATTTCAAGGCTGATGAATGGAAACAGGATGCACCTTAGCTCAATTTCGAGTCTCATAGCAAAGGGTCTGAATACTTGTGTAAATTAGGTATTTCTTTATAAATAGCTGTTCACTTTGTTATTATGGGCTATTGTGTGTAGATTAATGAGGAAAACATTTAATTTAATCCACTTTAGAATAAGGTCTGTAAATGTAACAAAATGCATTAAATGGGAAGGGGTCTGAATACTTTACGAATGCACTGTACAATCATGGTTTTATCTGAAAATGTTAAAACACAACGGGGCTGATGGAACAGATCAGAACTTTAAACTTAATGTTAATAAACTATTTCTTCACATTAAACTCACAGCAATGCACACACAGCAATACACACAAATGTTCCACAATGCAAGTAGCGGGAATGCACTGTTCTAATGGGAAACTGATTTGAAAACCAAGAGAACAGTAGAGAAATGCTGCTTTCAATTCAAGTTTCAAACATTAATTGTTTGAGATTTGGTTACTCTGGTGATGTGTGATGCACAACAACCATTGGCCATTTGATCTGAACTAGTATGTGGACACGATCAAGCCTTAACGCAATGTTATTGTTTGCCGCAGGCAATGTGCTTATATCACCTTTATAGTGTAGGCTAATTATTTACGTACATTTATGCCAGTTAATGTGAGTCATGCATTCGAAGGATGACGGCTAAAACTATCGTTGTCCCGTTTGGCCTTTCCCATCCCATTCATACTGAAGAGCTGATACACAGAAGCTGTAGAAAGGCCAAAGTCCTCCACCGTTCACCACAACTCTCCAAGTCTCAACGCCTCTCGTTTCCAAGCCTCTTTCTCTGCTGCCCCCTCTCCTCCCACTCTCCTCTACCTGGCCATCAGCCTCCATTCCTCTCAGCACCCTCAGCCCTCGCTTCAACTCTGTCTGCCTGGAAATGGCATGAACATGTAGCTACTTTATGCATAGAGTTGCCTGTTAGCATTTGCCTAAAGATGGTACTAACAATTTGGTAGTCTCGCAACTTTTCAACACCTTCCACTGTTCTTAATGTCAAACTATGTCTGTCTGGCCCACTCTACCCATTCACTTGGTCTGCTAAGCTGGTCTGCAACTACGACTTGGGTTGTGTTCCATCTTTTAAGCCTCCAATTCTCAGCCTCCCAATGTGCCAGTCCCACACTAGTCCCACACTGTAGCTCATCTCTGCTGTGTCTTCACTATACACCGTATGGAAGCATGCATGGTGAGTGTCTGTATTGGGCATTAGTAATACATGGGATTTCTGTGTGATCTAAAAACGTGGATTCATTTATTGTGTGGCGGGGTTTATTATTGAGTGTTTGTGCATTAGACTACATGTTGTTTGGAAAGCTGTTGTCATGTTTACTGGAATTACCACCCCATCTACACTAATGAGGGTTTTACCGTCATGCCATCTGATACTAGATGGGGTCTCGTTTTGGGTTTGAGGGGATTTTGCTTTACTGGAATCATGACATTTCCATAATCAATTTTCTCTGAAACAGTTGTTTGGGTTCCCATATGCATGTTTTACTGGGCTCTTCGTTCTGATTTTCAAATGTCCATCTTCTCTTCCTATCTGTGTGTTCACTGTTGTGTCAAAACATGTCGTGTCTGTTGTTAGTTGTGGGTCAAGAGCATACACACAAGTACGAGTGAGTAACATGTCAGGGCTTGTAGGCCTCTGACCCACTACAACCAAGTGGATTAACTTTCCCTGACTACTTCTGTATTATGTCCTATACTGAACTGTGAGCAGCGCCAAACATGCCTGTCCTGAGCTGTTCTAAGTCTGGCCCTGTGAGAGCAAAATTGCAAGATTATGTAATAATGCTGTAATTGCATCAAATGGTGGTTTTATGCAACAGAATAAGAGGTTGTTGGAACGCTCATCTGTGTGTGTTCTACTGAGGATGGGCCTTTGGAAGATGTAGGATGTCTTTGGCTGATACTGCATTCCAGAGCAGGAGTTAATGTTTTTGTTCTTTAAATAAGGTACCAGGGAGAGACCTCGGTGGTCTACACAACTGTTGTTACAGCAGATACTGTCTGCTGTGAAATTATAAATATCTTTCATACAAATCTTAACCTTGTGACCCATTCCATATATCTGTTTGTCATGTAGACTGAAGGAGGATGGACTATGCTATAAAATGCTGTGGTTCAAACCAGCTGGTTGAGTTCTCAGTGATCACCTCCAGGGGTGGTTACTGACCAGCTCCATTACTGCACTAATTAAGTAATAAAGTTTGATTGTTTTGAAGAAATCGTAAAGTCTATTTTATTACAATAATTCCACCACAGCCCTCACTACACTTAGGCTAAGTCTGTGTACACTGCTTCTAAACCAGCCTCTTAAAATGCAAGCATAAGTCTGTATTGGTTAAAGCGCTACAAATAGGATTGTTAAGAATTTTGTATGTTATTTTCAGACAATGTCCACAATATATTTCCAATAATAGTGGAATGATAGTATTTCACAGTATCACTTGCCTGAAAAAGTTGGGATTGTGATATTCGCCTAATGATTTCTCCCGCCGGAACGGCGTCTTATGTCAAAATGGGAAAGCTGTTTTGACTTTGGCTGTGTTTATCTAGTGGAAATCAGCTCTAGTGCCTAATGTAGAAATCAATCTGTCTTTTCCTGGTTGCAAAATTGGTTGCAAAATTTCTACACTGTTCGCTCAGTTTCAGTTTGTGAGAAAACAAGGACTGAATAGTGTAGGGCATCATTGTACCATCTAAATCACAGTGAAATCCTTTCAATAACAACAAATATTGTTTTTACAGCAGTTTGAAGCTGGTGGACCAAAACCGAAAGTAAAAGGCTCAAGCCCAAGTCTCTGCCATGTTACGGGGAAATGGGATGCAGGGCAGGGATGCAGGACAGCCTAGTGCTGTTGCAATTCACTTAGCTTCCCTAGGGAGAAATGCTAGGTGTAGCACCTTTTTAATAGATTCTAAGAATTTGAATAGTGCAAATTTATCCTTAATCTGTACTTAGATACAACTCTTACCTAACGTGAGCAAGAAGTTGCCGTTAATACTGTGACATTCAACTCAAGGTCCTCATCTCAAGTCGTGTTCAGAAACAAATGGCGTGCTTTTAAAAAAAACACAAAAAACAAACAAATGGTGTGCTTCTCAACTCAGTTGAAAGCTTTGCAGAATATTTCCATAGTCACGATTCCTTTCTTCGACACCGATGCCATCATGACTCGCACAACATTTCACAGCATCGGTGACAAAATGTTATCGAACACGTCTGCACAAACATGCAATGCCTTTCTGCAAAAGGCCTTTACATTTTCCCCATACACTATTCTACAGCATGAGTCAAACTCACTTTGATGTCCCCTCAGCCTATTCACTGTCTGAAGATTACAAAAGCCCTTGTCTTCTTTTCTCAGAAAACCAATGTTTATTTACCCAAAGAATAGTTTAGCCCTACAGGAATGAGTTTATCCGCCTTCGGATTCCACTCTCCGCTCTCTCCATCGACAATACTTTTTGACAGCTCCTCATTGGATGTCCTTGAGGTGGTGGCTGCGACGGGCGCCGCAATCTGAGTGAGCATCTGGGCTTATCCACATGTCACTGGCGCCTGGAGCCCATGGTAAACACAGCAACGTGTGTGCGCACACTCATGACTCACTCTAATTACGAAATGGAGCTGTTTGAATAGCTACACACACACACATTCTGCAGTTGTTTCAATAGCTGTAAGTCTTCCGCCGATGTCTGTGTGTCCGGGAGCGCTAGTCGCTACATTGTTTGTATTGCTAAGGATCATGGCGCTAACAGACGCTGAAGTCCTCCTACTGATCCATTGACGAGCAAGAAAAATAAACACAAACCTAAAGCAATTACTTCATCCTCTGAGGGACATTGTTATTGATGCTTTACAGTCAAGCTACTGCTGAATGACGAGGCCTCTCTTGTTTTTTTTTGTTTTTTTTTACATTGTACTAAGCAACCTTCAATATCACACGTTACACCAGTCTGTAACATCATGATGTCCATTCAGTATTCAAGAAGGATCAAGTCAAATGTAAGGATGGTTTGAAGGGCTATTGAATACATTTTTCCCACCTTTTATTTAACAGTTGAACAAGTTCTCATTTTACCACTGTGACCTGGCCAAGATGAAGCAAAGCAGTGCGGCAAAAACAACAGTTACACATAAACGTATAGTCAATAACACAATAAAAAAACCTATGTACAATGCGTGCAAATGTAGAGTAGGGAGGTAAGGCAATAAATAGGCCATAGAGGCAAAATAATTACTATTTAGCATTAACATTGGAGTGATAGATGTGCAGATGATGTGCAAGTAGATACTGGGGTGCAAAAGAGCAACAGGATAAATAACAATATGGGGATGAGGTAGTTGGGTGTGCTATTTACAGATGGGCTGTGTTCAGGTACAGTGATCGGTACGCTGCTCTGACAGCTGATGCTTAAAGTTAGAGAGGGAGACATAAGACTCCAGCTTCAGTGATTTTTGCAATTTGTTCCAGTCATTGGCAGCAGAGTACTGGAAGGAAAGTCGGCTAAAGGAGGAGTTGGCTTTGGGGATGACCAGTGAAATATACCTGCTGGAGTGCTACGGGTGGGTGTTGCTATGGTGACCAGTGCGCTGACACAAGGCGAGGCTTTACCTAGCAAAGACTTATAGATGACCTGGAGCCAGTGGGTTTGGCAACAAATGTAGCGAGGGCCAGCCAACGAGAGCATACAGGTCACAGTGGTGGGTAGTATATGGGGTTTTGGTTACAGCGGATGGCACTATGATGGACTACATCCAGTTTGCTGAGTAGTGTTGGCTATTTTGTAAATGACATCGCCGAAGTCAAGGATCGTTAGGATAGTCAGTTTTACGAGGGTATGTTTGGCAGCATGAGTGAAGGATGCTTGTTGCGAAATAGGAAGCCGATTCTAGATTTAATTGAGGTGCACAACTAAGATGCTTTACAGTCAAGCTACAGTACTGCTGAATGACCAGGCTTCTGTTTACATTGTACAAAGCAATCTTCTCTCTCCTTTTTCCAGTCAGGTTTCATCATAAGGTGTACGCTCTCACAATGCCCGAAGAGTTTGTCTAGACTGGTCTGATGGTTTTTCTGTTGCGCCCAGAACAGCTCAGTCGAGGCCTCTTTATTGGCTATCTGTAAAGTTGCATGTGTATCGTAACACAAAGGGTTACGTGTGAGCCAAGCTGTTTTACCGTTTGGTCTTATTTTAATTTTACATTTTAAATTTCACCTTTATTTAACCAGGTAAGCTAGTTGAGAACACGTTCTCATTTGCAACTGCGACTTGGCCAAGATAAAGCATAGCAATTCGACAGATACAACAACACAGAGTTACACATGGAATGAACAAAAACATAGTCAATAATACAATAGAAAAAAATAAAACAAAGTCTATATACAGTGAGTGCAAATTAGGTCAAATAAGGGAGTTAAGGCAAAAAATAGGCTATGGTGGCGAAGTAATTACAATATGGCAATTAAACACTGGAATGGTACAGTGCCTTGTGAAAGTATTCGGCCCCCTTGAACTTTGCGACATTTTGCCACATTTCAGGCTTCAAACATAAAGATATAAAACTGTATTTTTTTGTGAAGAATCAACAACAAGTGGGACACAATCATGAAGTGGAACGACATTTATTGGATATTTCAAACTGTTTTAACAAATCAAAAACTGAAAAATTGGGCGTGCAAAATTATTCAGCCCCCTTAAGTTCATACTTTGTAGCGCCACCTTTTGCTGCGATTACAGCTGTAATTCGCTTGGGGTATGTCTATCAGTTTTGCACATCGAGAGACTGACATTTTTTCCCATTCCTCCTTGCAAAACAGCTCGAGCTCAGTGAGGTTGGATGGAGAGCATTTGTGAACAGCAGTTTTCAGTTCTTTCCACAGATTCTCGATTGGATTCAGGTCTGGACTTTGACTTGGCCATTCTAACACCTGGATATGTTTATTTTTGAACCATTCCATTGTAGATTTTGCTTTATGTTTTGGATCATTGTCTTGTTGGAAGACAAATCTCTGTCCCAGTCTCAGGTCTTTTGCAGACTCCATCAGGTTTTCTTCCAGAATGGTCCTGTATTTGGCTCCATCCATCTTCCCATCAATTCTAACCATCTTCCCTGTCCCTGCTGAAGAAAAGCAGGCCCAAACCATGATGCTGCCACCACCATGTTTGACAGTGGGGATGGTGTGTTCAGCTGCGTTGCTTTTACGCCAAACATAACGTTTTGTATTGTTGCCAAAAAGTTCAATTTTGGTTTCATCTGACCAGAGCACCTTCTTCCACATGTTTAGTGTGTCTCCCAGGTGGCTTGTGGCAAACTTTAAACAACACTTTTTGTGGATATCTTTAAGAAATGGCTTTCTTCTTGCCACTCTTCCATAAAGGCCAGATTTGTGCAATATATGACTGATTGTTGTCCTATGGACAGAGTCTCCCACCTCAGCTGTAGATCTCTGCAGTTCATCCAGAGTGATCATGGGCCTCTTGGCAGCATCTCTGATCAGTCTTCTCCTTGTATGAGCTGAAAGTTTAGAGGGGCGGCCAGGTCTTGGTAGATTTGCAGTGGTCTGATACTCCTTCCATTTCAATATTATCGCTTGCACAGTGCTCCTTGGGATGTTTAAAGCTTGGGAAATCTTTTTGTATCCAAATCCGGCTTTAAACTTCTTCACAACAGTATCTCGGACCTGCCTGGTGTGTTCCTTGTTCTTCATGATGCTCTCTGCGCTTTTAACGGACCTCTGAGACTATCACAGTGCAGGTGCATTTATACGGAGACTTGATTACACACAGGTGGATTGTATTTATCATCATTAGTCATTTAGGTCAACATTGGATCATTCAGAGATCCTCACTGAATTTCTGGAGAGAGTTTGCTGCACTGAAAGTAAAGGAGCTGAATAATTTTGCACACCGAATTTTTCAGTTTTTGATTTGTTAAAAAAGTTTGATATATCCAATAAATGTCGTTCCACTTCATGCTTGTGTCCCACTTGTTGTTGATTCTTCACAAAAAAATTACAGTTTTATATCTTTGTTTGAAGCCTGAAATGTGGCAAAAGGTCGCAAAGTTCAAGGGGGCCGAATACTTTCGCAAGGCACTGTAGATGTGCAAGTAGACATACTGTGGTGCAAGAGGAGCAAAATAAATAAGTACAGTATGCGGATGAGGTAGATAGATGGGCAGTATACAGATAGGCTATGAACAGGTGCAGTGATCTGTGAGCTGCTCTGACATCTGGTTCTTAAAGCTAGTGAAGGAGATGGGAATCTCCAGCTTCAGTGATTTTTGCAGTTCGTTCCAGTCAGTGGCAGCAGAGAACTGTAAATAAAGGCGACCAAAGGAGGAATTGGCTTTGGGGGTGACCAGTGAGATAGTCCTGCTGGAGCGTGTGTTGTGGGTGCTGCTATGGTGACCAGTGAGCTGAGATAAGGGGGGACTTTACCTAGCAGAGACTTGTAGATAACCTGTAGCCAGTGGGTTTGGCGACGAGTATGAAGCGAGGGCCAGCCAACGAGAGTGTATAGGTCGCAGTGGTGAGTAGTGTATGGGGCTTTGGTGGCAAACCGGATGGCACTGTGGTAGACTACATCCAGTTTGCTGAGTAGAGTGTTGGAGGCTATTTTATTGATGACATCGCCGAAGTCAATGATTGGTAGGAGGGTCAGTTTTACGAGGGTATGTTTGGCAGCAGGAGTGAAGGAAGCTTTGTTGCGAAATAGGAAGCCGATTCTAGATTTAATTTTGGATTGGAGATGCAACCTCTCTGATCTCCCCATCCCAGATCCGGGATCGTGAATACAGACTCAAGCTCATTACCATAACGCAACGTTAACTATTCATGAAAATCGCAAATGAAATTAAATAAATATGCCATCTCTCAAGCTTAGCCTTTTGTAAACAACACTGTCATCTCAGATTTTCAAAATATGCTTCTCAACCATAGGAAAACAATAATTTGTCTGACAGTAGCTAGCTAGCTAGCGTAGCATTTAGCGTTAGCATTAGCGTTAGCATCCAGCAGGCAACATTTCAACAAAAACAAGAAAAGCCTTCAAATAAAATAATTTACCTTTGAAGAACTTCGGATGTTTTCAATGAGGAGACTCTCAGTTAGATAGCAAATGCTCAGTTTTTCCAAAAAGAGTCTTTGTGTATTAGAAATAGCTCCGTTTTGTACATCACATTTGGCTACCAAAAAAACCAGAAAATTCAGTCCTCAAAACGCGAACTTTTTTCCAAATTAACTCCATAATATTGACTGAAAACATGGCAAACGTTGTTTAGAATCAATCCTCAAGGTGTTTTTCACATATCTCTTCGATGATATATCGTTCGTGGAAGCCTGGTTTCTCCTCTCTATCAAATGGAAAAATACTTGCACCTGGCTTTGCGCACCAGTTTCGACGCAGGACACCAGGCGGACACTTGGAAAATGTAGTCTCTTATGGTCAATCTTCCAATGATATGCCTACAAATACGTCACAATGCTGCCGACATCTTGGGGAAACGGCAGAAGGTCTAAGCTTATTCCTGTCGCATTCACAGCCATATAAGGAGACATTAGAAAACAGAGCTTCAGAAATTCTGCTCATTTCCTGTTTGACGTTTCATCTTGGTTTCGCCTGTAGAATGAGTTCTGGGGCACTCACAGACAATATCTTTGCAGATTCTGAAACTTCAGTGTTTTCTTTCCAAAACATCTTTTCGTGACAAAATATTGCGCTTAAAACGGGAAAGTTTTTTTATCCAATAATGAAATAGCGCCCCTATAGACTCAACAGGTTAATGTGAGTCTGGAAGGAGAGTTTACAGTCTAGCCAGACACCTAGGTATTTGTAGTTATCCACGTAGTTTGTGTTGCCGTCGATTACTCGAGGCATGTATTCTACCCTCCAGATGTTGCCGTCTTTGTTATTGTATAATAATGCACAACCTTGGTCTTGGATCAGTGCACTTGTTCTTTGTTCTTTGTTCGATGTTCTGATAATGTAGAGAATCAGTCTATTCCCTTGTCTTTTGTCAAGGAACAGAGCTTCTAGAATGCCTCGTTTTTCAGACGAGCTCCCAGTGCATATTAGGTGTTATATTCCAATTATCTTGTGACCGAATCCTAAATATCCATCTACATTCTCCTGCTTTGGGTTGTCAAAGTGAAGAGCACCAGGCATACGCATAGCTTGGTATACCTCTGCACGACTACTCAATCAGCAGTTTTCATCAGACACATGCACTTGGTAATTTGTGCGCACGCATTCTTACTTCACACACGTTTTCCGTCCACACATCTGTCACTCAACCAGCTCCTTCTTCCAGTTGGTGCTTTGATTGCTTTTGAACCTGGGGACCTTGGCTTTTCTGCTTTCCCCAATTAGCGACTTTGGGGACTTCCGTGCTAAAGGATCCCTAGTGTGTGTGTTTTTGTGTGTGTCCATCGCCTAGCTAATGGTCCCTTGTCTCCTGTCTGAAGGTTCGGCGTGTGGATGTCTGAATAAGCCACTTTCTCACAGGGCTTGTACTAACAGTTCCACTTGGCTGCCTTTACTTCTGTGCTCTTTATTCCAAAGTGCCGGAAAGACACTGGTTTTATGTATTGATTATTCAGTTGCAGCTCATTGCCATAAGATGACATTGTAACTGACAGTTTGACAGATTTCTGTGAAATGAATGTTGAATAGTACAAAAAGCTACCCTCTTGTATAGGATTTTTAAGCTGTCGAAATAGCTTTTATTGCTTCATTTAGCCGACGCTCTTATCCAGAGCCACTGACAGCAGCAATTAGGTTGAATGTAAGTGCCTTTCTCAAGGGTACATCGACATACTTTTTACCTAGTTGCCTCAGGGATTTGAACCAGCAACCTGCTTCTGGCCCCGTGTTTTTCAACGTTAAGCTACCTACCACCCAGTCTTGTCCTTGCCATTCTTTGCCACTGACAAGTGTATTGCGTCATTGAGATCTGTGGGCATTTTTCAATATGCATTACTACCGTGCCCCACACAATCATGCTCCCAGTGCATTCCCCCGAGGATGTTCTCTTGAGTACGTTCTTGTGAGGATGAGAGTGTGGAGCACACACACACTATTTGAGAAGCACTTGCACTTCCCCTGCTGTGTTACCTCATGCTACACCTTCCAATTCACTGAACCGTCTTCCTGCCAGGACAATGGCAACAACAGAGACGAAACAAGATATACACACAGCACATGTTTTACTTCATAACTATGAATTGTAATAACGTAGCTAACCAGACAATGACCTAAAACTACTGTTATGCAAGGTACAGCAATGCCAATTATTTGTGGGTATCTAGCTAGCTATAAACAGTAGCTAGCCAGTTAACACTATTGACTTAATATGGGCTTGTGATCTACGTGCACTACAGTGGGTATTGTAGGCAGGTAAACATGCCAAAATGAACACTGCATGCATTTATTAAAGTATCAAGTTAAAATATGGTAGTCAGGCAACATTTGAGATGTGAATAGGCAACATTTAATGTGTATTTTCACTCGCTACAGTGAAAATAATGGCCACCATTGATAGAAATAAAATAAAATGGCCGTTCTTATATTCCTGTGCATTCGGGTACGCATTAGAGAAGTTCCCTCCGTGTTCCGTTTCGCAAACTTTTATTTGGACTCACGCCGACCCTCCTGTGCTCCAATTTGGATTTTGAGAAACACCCGGTGTGTTTGTTTGATTCAAAGGTGCGTTTTAAAACACCCTGTATTTGATCACACTGGTATGACCGATCCTATTGTAATGTAGGGATGTGAGCGTCTGGCCTTGGCCTTGTTAGAGCTGATCTAAGGAGGTTCAGGTCTGGGGCCTGCCTGCCCTCAAAGCTGCTTACTTAGCTACAGCATCCTTCCTTCTGCAGCAGCATGCCCTTTGGGTGCAGCGTGACTCTCCTTCTCACAGTTTATTATGCGGAGCTGTGTGTGTCCATCCGTGCCTCCGTGCGTGTTTCACAATGAGGTTGCAATGTATCCTATTCTTCACACACTCTTCAGACTAACAGTTGATGTGCATCGATAAGTGACAAAAGAGACTAGAAACCCGCAGACCCAGGTCTCAGAGTTGGTAGATTATCTTCAGATTCTGAGGACTGTGTGTCAGGCTTTCACGCTCTACTTTACTCACTCTTTTCACTGCCTTCCATGCCGTGTGCCTGTGACACAATTAGTAGTTGAGAGAGAGCCACACGGGATTATCTGCTTTTCACTGCTACAGGGAAATGTGACTGCGGCCTTATAGCTGATCATTAGAGCCTCTTCTTTCTCATTCCATCTTCGGTCTCCTCTCGGAATCTTCACACAGAGCAGAGCAGGGCTTTAATTAAAACGTGAAGCCAGTTTCCATCTGAGCCCTCCAGTAAACCCCACGGTGGGGTAGTAATAAAAGTACTAGAGGGAGTGTCTGTCCTGTGAAAGGACTGAGAGAGCCCTCGTTGACATTTGACGTGGCAGGTGTGATTTACGCACAAACCGCTGAGGATTCACTCTTTGTTCATGACTCTCACATAATCTCACACATCAGCACGCTGTTGCCGCACTGCTTAGGATTCACTCCTCAAACTGTTATGTTTCTGTCCTCTGGTCAGACGGGGACTTGTTTTGTTCCCTGTCACTGAAATCTTCAGTGGCCGTTGTACACAGGGCAATATGTGGGAGCGTGGCAGAGGTGTGTGTGGCTGACCATAATCCCCTGTCACTGAAGGCTTCGGTGGCCACATATGTAAGAGGAAAGGAGAGGTGTGTGTGTGTGTGTGTGTGTGTGTGTGTGTGTGTGTGTCTGTGTGCTTGCCGAGGTGGGCTCAGGACACTGACTGGGGCGTAGCAGGGCTGGCACTGTGAATCAATAGGCAGGACAGAGCAAGGGGCAGCTGGGTGGGGAGGAGGAGGAGAAGTACGCCATTTCTGTACTGGCTGACTGGACATCACTTTGTATGAGCTGAGCTTCCAAATCTCTTTTGGTGTTTGTGGTAGTGCACTCGATAATTTGCGACCTTTCCTTGGACTCCCAAGTTTGTCATATTAATTAAACTTCATGCATTTTAGGACTAGAGGTCGACAGATTAATCAGGGCCGATTTCAAGTTTTCATAACAATCGGAAATGGGCGCCGATTTCCGTTTTTTAAATGTTTTAAAAATACCTTTATTTAACTAGGCAAGTCAGTTAAGAACACATTCTTATTTTCAATGACGGCTTAGGAACAGTGGGTTAACTGCCTTGTTCAGGGGCAGAACGACAGATGTTCACCTTGTCAGCTCGGGGATTCAATCTTGCAACCTTACAGTTAACTAGTCCAACGCTCTAACCATTGCACTCCACAAGGAGACTGCCTGTTACGCGAATGCAGTAGAAGCCAAGGTAAATTGCTAGCTAGCATTAAACTTATCTTATAAAAAACATTCAATCATAATCACTAGTTAACTACTAATCTAGTTTAGCAGGCAATATTAACCAGATGAAATTGTCATTTTTCTTGCGTTCATTGCACGCAGAGTAAGGGTATATGCAACAGTTTGGGTTGCCTGGCTCATTGCGAACTAATTTGCCAGAATTTTACGTAATTATGACAACATTGAAGGTTGTGCAATATAACAAGAACAATGAACAAGAACAAGAACAATGTAACCCGTTAGATAAAATACGGTTCCGTATTTTACTGAAATAATAAACGTTTTGTTTTCGAAATTATAGTTTCTGGATTCGACCATATTAATGACCAAAGGCTCGTATTTCTGTGTGCTATGTTACAATTAAGTCTGATTTGATAGAGCAGTCTGACCGAGCAGCAGCAGGCCCGTAATCATTCATTCAAACAGCACTTTTCTGCGTTTTGCCAGCAGCTCTTCGCAAAAACAGCGCTGTTTATGACTTCAAGCCTATTAGCCTAATGGCTGGTGTAACCAATGTGAAATGGCTAGCTAGTTAGCTGGGTGTGCGCTAATACCGTTTGGAGTAGTTATTCCCCTTGCGCTGCAAGGGCTGCGGCTTTTGTGGGGCCATGGGTAATGATGCTTTGAGTGTGGCTGTTGTCGATGTGTTCCTGGTTCGAGCCCCGGTAGGGGCAAGGAGACGGGCGGAAGCTATACTGTTACACTGGCAATACTATAGTGCTTATAAGAACATCCAATAGTCAAAGGTATATGAAATACAAATGGTATAGAGAGAAATAGTCCTATAAATACTATATTAACTACAACCTAAAACCTCTTACCTTGGAATATTGAAGTCTCATGTTAAAAGGAACCACCAACTTTCATATGTTCTCATGTTCTGAGTAAGGAACTTAAACGTTAGCTTTTTTTTACATGGCACACATTTTTACATGGCACATATTGCATATTGGCACATTACTTTCTTCTCCAACACTTAGTTTTTGCATTATTTAAACCAAATTGAACATGTTTCATTATTTTAGGCTTAATTGATTTTATTGATGTATTATATTAAGTTAAAAATAAGTGTTAATTCAGTATTGTTGTAATTGTCATTATTACAAAAAAATATATATAAAAAAATCGGCCAATTAATCGGTATCGGCTTTTTTGGTCCTCCAGTAATCGGTATCGGCGTTGAAAAATCATAATCGGTCGACCTCTACTTAGGACCATCTTCAGTTCACTAACTAGGCCTTGCATTCTAAATGAAGTATTCTCACAATACTCCGTTCTCTGTGAAGTTTCCCTTCAGTTAATCAGCAGAGATTTAAATAGAAAGGGAATGGAGAGAGGGAGGGAGAAGGGGTATATGTGTGAAAAAGTAGGGAAGAACGAGAAAAGAAAGTGGGCAAAATAAAAATAGTTCTGCACACACAGGTTCCGCACGTACAGAGATGTACTCTGGTACCAGCTTCAGAGGGTGGGTGGTAAGTGTCTTTGTGCAGATTGTAGAAGCATGGGAAGACTGGGTGAAGTTGTGTGTGAACGTGTGGCTGTTCCCATCACCTCTTACCTGGCTGTGCTCACCTTCTTACCACCAAACTGTGACAGAAACCATTGGGACGAATCCGATTCAGTCTGAAGGGGACTGACTAACCATCTGTGTCTCTTGACAGGACAGTTACAATTAAAGCTCTGGCAAGGCAGACTGCCTCTGTACCTCTGTTACGATCTTTTTAAACTACCTGCTGTGCTGGGAAATAAGAAAGGGAAAGAGTGGGGGCAGAGAAAGAGGAGAGGTAATAAAGCCTTGATCACACTTGGGCAGTTTGAAGTGACTCAAATCCGTCATCTGATATTTTTCCTGTAGTTTGAGCAGCCAAAAAGCACATAGAATCATATTTTCAAATCAATTTTAAACCACCTCTCTAGGTGGTTGTAAATCAGATATAAATCTGATTCCTGGCCATCCACTTGTCTGAACGGTCAATTTATATTTTTTTGCCATCAAGTGTTTGTTTATTTATTTGTCTGTTATTTTGAATATTTTGTCTTGCTAGCTACTCTGAAAATTTGACAAAATATGCTAGCTAACTAACTTGTTAATTGGTTATTAAAGCATTGGTTAGTGTGCCTACAAGCTAAACAGCTAGCTCGGTTATTGACTTGTGGCTAGCCAAAAAAGGACCCATTTTGAAAGTTGGATCATCTTTTGACGTGACTGGGAAACTTCCATGGCAGGCACTGTCACCGTAGCTAGCTACTCAACCTCTGAGTGATGGTAAGCACCACCACCAATCAGCCTACACCACTACCCAGACACGTGTCATTACTTGAACACCTCGCGGTAGACTTGTGAGTCAGCAAATGACTGCTGTCTGAACATACATGAATGCCATTTGGTCACTTGTAAATTGCTTTTTGGACAAAAGTGATTTGAGCCTGCAGTCTGAACAAAGCAGAAGGGTGAAAGAAAGGACAGATGCAGGGAGACTGAGGAAGAGACAGCGAGGCAGACTGAAGGTGTTGAGCTTGTCTACTCCCGGTGTGTCCCAAATGACCTATTCTCTATGAAGTGCACTACTTTTGACCAGAGCCCTATGAGCCCTGGTCAAAAGTAGTGCACTAGAAAGGGAACAGGCTCCCATTTGGAACACTACCCCTCTCTCTCTGAAGCCAGGTAGCCTAGTAGAGAGGATGCCATTCATCACAGCCACTCTGTGACTAAAGCCAGTCTAATGAAGACCGATAGCTACTGGGGCAGGATAGATGAGTAGGTTATCTCTGTATTAAGCACGCGTATCGTTAGGAAGGCAACCTATGTACAGTCCATGGTATGACAGGAATTCGGACCATTAGGTGGTCGACACTTATGCTCCGTATGTAGTTGGCCCTTTGGCCCTCTTTCTGGATGGTCCAATTGAGCCATCTTCAGCCTTGTTAGTCCATTCATGATCATGATGCAGTGGTTTTCATTTAAATATACTGAACAAAAATATAAACGGAACATGCAACAATTTACAATTTTACAGTTCATATAAGGAAATGAGTCAATTGAAATGAATTCATTAGGACATTATCTATGGAATTCATATGACTGGGCAGGGACTCAGTGGGGAGCAAGGCCCAGCCAATCAGAATGAGTTTTCCCCACAAAAGGGCTTTATTACAGACAGAAAAACACCTGTTTCATCAGCTGTCCGGGTGGCTGGTCTCAGACGACCCCGCAGGTGAAGATGGTGATGGTCCTGGGTTGATGTGGTCTGCGGTTTTTAGTCCGGTTGGGCGTACTGCAATTCTCTCTGGTAGAGAAATTGATATTCAATTCTCTGGCAACAGCTAGGGTGGACTTTCCTGCAGTCAGCATGCCAATTGCACGCTCCTCAAAACTGTTATGTGACAAAACTGCATATTTTAGGTGCACCTGTGTAATGATCATGCTGTTTAATCAGCTTTGTGATATGCCACACCTATCAAGTGGATGGATTATCTTGGCAAAGGAGAAATCTGTGAACAAAATTTGAGAGAAATAAGATTTTTGTGCATATGGGAAATTTCAGGGTTATTTTATTTCAGCTCATGAATGATGGGACCAATGCTTTACATGTTGCGTTTTTATATTTTTGTTCTATATAGATTGGATCTCTAAGTGTTAGACTGAGTTGGTCCTTTGGTCTTCCTTCTGGTCCACTTGAGCCTACTTTAACCTACTTTAATCTTTTGAAATGATAGGAATCTGTTAGCCTAGTTAACCCATTCATGCAGTGGTTTGAATTACATCTCATTTAGTTACATAGGAAGTTAAGGTCAAGTGGTTTGCTTTGAACATTGCTTTGCAACAGAAATACCATTTTGGTTTTTGAAACCCAACCTTCTCTGAAGGTTGAGCCTACCTTTCCATTTTCCGTTACTGGTTTATTTCTTGACCTGTCTCCTCATCGTCTTCTTTAATAGAGGGTTCATCCCTCCATCCTGTACCACCTAGACTGCATCTGCTTTCCTCTGGAGCCAGCTCCCCCTCTCTCTCACCAGGTCTTCCTGTTTTCTCTCCTGTCTTACTCTCCCCACCCAGTGTCTCTCACCCACTCCTACCTTTTTACTAGCTTTCTGTCCATCCCTTCTCTCCACTCTACATGCATAATTTTAATGTGTGTAGATGAGAAATGAATGATACATACCCTGCCCTGTACTGGCCCTATTTCGGAGGTCTGAGGGCAGCAGGCTGAGCTTAAGGGCCTCTTTTCCAGACACACAATCGCTCTGCCCCAGACTTCATTACTGGGTAAATATTACTGAAGCATGCAGCACTGACACCATGTCCCAGAGAGGGAGAGAGAGCGGGCAGATAGAGGAGAGGAAAAGGTACACACACGAGAGGCGGACACGCTGGTGAGATGTAGACAGAGATGATCCCGTCATGGTGTATTTTACTGAGGGCCTAAAAACAGAACCACTGTGGCAATGTGTTGTAACTTGTAATGTGATTAGGTCTGCCTGTTCACCGTCCCCATCACATGGCAAGAGCATCTTACACTGCTATTTTAAGCTTTGTCTTTTGCACCTCGTGAAACTTAAGTGTAATAATGCAATCTTTAGTTTCTCTGAATTAGATTTAATGCCTGTGAAGTGAATTAAATCTGATTTGGTGTGTTTAGCCTCTCATACAGAACTTTTGTCCTTGGTGTCAATCTCAAGATATCTGTCCCAATATCAGCAGGGTAGATACCACTTCTAGGAGATTCAGACTTTTCCTGCTTTTCCTGGAATGGGGCGGAAGGGCAGGAGAATGCTCTCTGCCGTTTACCAATGCAGCTAGCCCAAGGGATGCGGGGGTGGACGTGTGTGTTTAGCGCAAGGGAGTAGAACATGCAGTCATTGACACACACTTGGGTGTACACAGAGCTCACCTGACACACACACTATTCACTAAGCAGTTTCTAGGCATTACAATTAGAGGCATAATTTAAGCCCCCCTGACCCAGTATTTCATATGGATTTGCTGATGGTTATACTACACACCTAGGGGCTGTGTCTTACATTGAGACTGCAAAGTGCATACTGAGTATAATTGCACTCTATCACATGCACACCTGCATACACACTCTCACCCACTTCACTAGGTGCAGGAAAAAAAGCTGATGGCATTGTAATGTGCGTTCTATTCTGTAGTAGAACCAGCTGGCTGTTTGTCAGATGTTGTCTGCAAATAAGAGAGGGGTGTGTGTGTACAAGTATAGCATAGCAGTGATTTGGCCAGAACCCTGTTCTTCAGGTTGAGGTGCCAGCTGTACTGCTGACAACACTCCACAGTGCCTTCATTAGCCACCCCAGTCAGTAGACGCACAAGCACACACCGACCCATACGCCAAATGTAACAAACACTGTACACACTCAACTTAGCCAACTCTTCACACACACTCTAGAGAGGAGAACACTTTAACAACCACTTCCACTCACATACACGAATGTGTGCGCTTCCATTAGGAGGAAATCCTAACCGTGTTCCTGGAAGTGTGGAGGTGTTACATAGCTAGTCACTGATCTGGCTGGGCGATATGGCCACAATATTGTTAACGTTTTTGACGATATTTGAGATTTTTTACTAATGATATGCTTTGAGTAGTGCATGACCCTAGTGTGGGAACTTGTTTTATTCTGTTCAATTCAATATCAACCAAAACTTGGAATATGTTGGACACTTTGAATATAGCATTACAGCAAATGAAAAAGCCAGAGAGGGGTTATTGTGACAGGGTTTGAACCAAAGTGTTGGTCAGTGTTTCTCAGTGGACTCTAATTAGATGTTACATTAAATGTTTTCTCTTACAGGCCTCCCGGGTGGTGCAGTGGTCTAAGGCACTGCATCACAGTGCTAGCTGTGCCACCAGAGACTCTGCGTTCGAGCACAGGCTCTGTCGCAGCCGGCCGTGACCGGGAGGCCTATGGGGCGGCGTACAATTGGCCTAGCGTCGTCTGGGTAAGGGAAGGTTTGGCCGGCAGGGATATCCTTGTCTCATCGCACACTAGCACTAGCCAGGCGCAGTGCACGCTGACCAGGCCGCTAGGTGTACGGTGTTTCCTCTGACACATTGGTGCGGCTGGCTTCCGGGTTGGATGTGCACTGTGTTTAGAAGCAGTGCGGCTTGGTTGGGTTGTGTTTCGGAGGACGCATGGCTCTCGATCTTCACCTCTCCCGCGTCCGTGCGTGAGTTGTAGCGATGAGACAAGACAGTAACTACTAACAATTGGATACCACGAAATTGGGGTGAAAAAGAGGGTAAAATAATAAAATGTTTTCTCTCACTTGATATATCTTCAATGTAGCTAAAATATTCATGCTTTGCTTGTTCCTCTCTGATTGATGATATATCGTTGCACAAACAACATGCCGATCTAGGCCTTCACCAGCACTGGTAGCAGGCTGTATTAACTAGCTACATTTGCTCTGACCCAGTACATTTAGCTAGCTAACTAGCCAACTAACTAGCGATTAGCATTGATATCTTTGAATCCCAACTTGCTAGGAAAGGACAAAACTAGCTAGCTGTTTGCAGACTGTAAGATACACAAACTAATAGTACAAATATAGAACGCTTGTGGATTTGTATTAAGAAACAAAGTGGAAAGCAGCATCGTTGTCATCAACATCTTGTTGCATCTGCAACTGCTCTCCTTGAGTGACATGATACAGGTTTTGGTATGTGTCAAAGGAGAGAGACGACTCAAATAGCAAACAGAGTAAATTATAAAAAATGACATTACACGCGGAGGAGTGGCCTAACACATTTAACAAACCAAACCTTGAAGTACTGTTATAGGTAAAGTAAAACCCCAAACTGGCCCGTGCATCAATACCGGTGTATATTATATAGTAAAATACGGTAACCACTGGCTCTCTTCCATTCACTGCACTCACTCACTGACATACACGTACACAGACACACACTAGAACTACACTTCTGAAAACACACACCTTTCCAGTAAACACTCACTGGACTATAAAACCTGTAGGGTCTCTTCCCCTCATTTGAGGCTTTATTGATCAGTACCTTTATAATAACCCAGTGATCCCTGAGGAGCAGAATGAGACATATTTATTACCTGATCAATGGACCCTAAATCAGATGGAAAGATCTGAAGTAGCCAGGAGACACCTGACCTGGATACCTCTACAGGCTCACATATCACACCCCATATCACACCCCTTGGGGATGTTGAAGACCCATCATTTACCATAACCAGGGGGTGGGGTTCTACCACAAACATCCGCTTCGTGACAAAAATAACCTAAGAGGTTGTGTGTGTGTGTGTGTGAGAATGTTACTTGTGT
Source organism: Oncorhynchus mykiss (assembly GCF_057628025.1). Taxonomy (NCBI): domain Eukaryota; kingdom Metazoa; phylum Chordata; class Actinopteri; order Salmoniformes; family Salmonidae; genus Oncorhynchus; species Oncorhynchus mykiss. Next base: position 10,633,228 of record NC_143038.1, on the reverse strand, counting down.
GTGTATTTTCTGGGAACGCTACCCTACTCCGAACCCCTTGGGATGTTGAAGACCCATCATTTACCATAATCAGGGGGTGGGGTTCTACCACAAACATCCGCTTTGTGACTGAAATAACCTAAGAGGTGCGAGTGCACGACCGACCTACCTAGCTACCTACCTACCTACCTACCTACAGGTGTGACCGGTAGACCCCTGCATTAGAGGCTATTTCCGAATGGAGGAGGATTAATTACACACACTCAGATTAGTGTCAGTGTGTGTCCTCATTCCCCCTTGTTCGCCCCACATTCTACATTTAACCCTGAAACACAACTCTCTTCTTCCCATAACCACACCCCGCTTTTCTCCTCTCTCTTCCTGGCGTATCCGGACAGAATTCCCACTTCAATCCCCCAACTCACATCGGAAGTCCCCAAGCCTCTGTCAGACTCGGTCTTTAGGAATGGACTCTGGCATTTCTGCCACTCCAACCACTCCTCAAACAATTTCCATTGTAATTCCAGCGGCTGTAGCTGGAAATTGGGATCAGAGACGATTAGAGGAGAACGAGAGAAAAGAGGTGGATTGGGCAGCTGACAGCTGAGCCCGTATGAAGAGAGCTTTACTGGACCTCTGTTCTGAAGCTGTTCACTGGAGCTATGTACCAAAATTCTCAAATGGCTTCCTGGTCCAACTAGCTGTATTTAGACTGGAGCTGGCTATGGTATATTGATGGGTTATTTGTGTCTGAGGTAGAGTTATGTGATGCCAAAGGGCTTAGCTGTAGCGTCATGGTCCTGAGGCGCTAGCTTTATAGCATACAACGGTGAAGGTAGAGATATATGGTAGCGTCTAGTTGTATTTAGCCCAGTGGCCATGGTAGAGTTATGTGATGCTGGCCTTCACGGCAAAACAGCAGAGTTATGTGGTGCTAACAGTGCCAGCTGCATAATGTACCCTGCCAACAGAGTTATGTGGTGATTACATGGTGGCCTGTGGCCCCTGTGGCTGACACACACCACTGGTGGACGGAGGTTTCCACAGCTCATTTTGCTGGCCACCCCTACTACATCAGCTCCCGATCATCCCAGTCTGTAACAGCACAAGCAGCACGCATTAAGTGTTGTAGTGGTCTAAGGCACTGCATATCAGTACTAGCTGTGCCACTAGAGATCCTGGTTCGAGTCCAGGCTCTGTCACAGCCGGGGAGATGCACAATTGGCCCAGCGTCGTCCGGGCTAGGGTAGGGTTTGTCCGGCCGGGATGTCTTTTGTCCCATCGCGCTCTAGTGACTCTTGTGGCGGGACGGGCGCGTACACGCTGAGACGGTCGCCAGGTGTATGGTGTTTCCTCCGACACATTGGTTCGACGGGCATTGTGTCAAGAAGCAGTGGGGCTTGACTGTGTCATGTTTCTGAGGATGCACTGCTCTCGACCTTCACCTCTCCCGAGTCTGTAGGGGAGATGCAGCGATGAGACAAGACTGTAACAACCAAAAAGGGAACAAGGAAAGAGAAACCCTTGAATGAGTAGGTGTGTCCACGTTTTTGACTGGTACTGTAGATGGTTGGATGATTTATGAAAGTTAGGCTATTGATTTATAGAGCTAATTAAGTTGGTTTCCTCTCCTCGCTTTTCTTAGACAATTAAGGCAAGGGCTGTTTGCTCATCTAACTCTGCCGCAATATGCTGGTTAACTTTGCTATTATGCACATAGCAACATGGTCTAGGAAAAGGCGTCAATTCAACAGCGCACTGTGTTTCTGAACCGCGGACACCGACTGCTTTCTAACGCGGGAGAAAACTAATTTGTTATAGTATCATTTGTATTAGTGTTCCACCATTGCTCTTACATAAAATATCCATATACAATTTCAGTAGCACATGTCTTAGTGACGGGGGGTGCCATTCCCACAGCCTCCACAATGGATCAGTCTGCTTAGACATGCTATCCCACACCTACCCACACAAACAACAAAATCATTTTATTATATCAATTATTTTCAGGTCAACACACTATACACACTTTGAACTATCTTCCCCCACTACACATTGCAACTGACACAGAAATGGACCCTCACAAATTGCCTGTGTGTTTACTCTAGGGAATTGGGCCCTGTGTCTGAAATGCATTACAGGCAAAGCCCAGTGTTTGCTCACTAGATTGACTTGAGTTCAAAGGGGCAGGGTATGTCTGTGGATCCTAGTGACCTGTTATCGTTCATTTTCATCCTGAGTGGTACACACACACACACACACACACACACACACACACACACACACACACACACACACACACACACACACATGACTGAGCAGCTGCAGATTACAGCCCACAGGGCATCTGACAACAAGGAAAACGCCAGATCAACTGTCTGTCCACTTACCCATACTGACCAGGAAGTGATGTGTCATCCTAAACCTGTCATTACTCAGTGGCCTTGCGCTGGTTCATGAAACGTTGAATTATAAAAATAAAAAAATCTTCTTACACATTATAGTCTAATACAGGGGTTCCCAAACCTTTTCACTCAGGCCTCCCTCCAGTATTGGGGAACATCCAGTGATCCACGCCTATTTCAATGGGCACAAGCACTGTTCATGACACTGTTCACACCCCTCTTGTTGGTGGAGAGAGAATTCTGCAGGTTTAAAGCTTATTTTCTTGCAATTCAATACATGTTGCCATGTCTGTATTAATGTGATATTTGAGTGACTCCAACGGTACAACAATCTATGGGCTAAAAAACCTTACTAAAAACGTTAGCTGACATGGGTTGGTTGATCTGGACATTTCTTGCAAGTTGTTAATAGCTCTCTAAAGGGATGCAATGACTGATATGACAAGGAAAACTGATTCCTTTTAATAAAAATAAAAAAAACTGTAAAAAGCAATTCTAGTCCCCCTCGCTATTTACAGCTCACTCTGGATTAAAGACGTGATCCAGAACTTTGGTGACTAATAAGTATTTTTATACCTCTCACTTTGGGCTGGATGTGCCAATGTGTAGTTCATTCATGCATTATCTACGAAGATAACTATTGTCTTAGACACGAAATCCCTAGTTTGAAAGTGACTGTTTACTGAAAGCTGTGCTGCGCTAGCAATTCGAGTTCCAGCCAATGAGGTTCAGACCCTTCACTATTTGAGGCAGCAAAGAGAGAGCGAGCAAAAAGTTGTGCACAAAATGTATCTGTACATATGACGCAATTTTCGGGGGCCACTTTTGGCTCGTGAGCACTACTTTCAGAACTACTGGCAAAAAAAGTATACAGAAGTTCGGAGAATCTCTTTAAAATCATTTTACAAGGTGATACGATTCTGTCATGACACTTGCATCATGGTACTCAGTCTGGCAAGGACAGTACCCTCCATAGAAATATAATTGCTTTTTACATGGTTATAACCTTTACTGTGACTAGAATGTGTCTGACTGAGTGTCTATAAACAGTAGTAACATAAGGGTCTCTTCAATTTCCTGAGGTGTGAATTGGAAGAAGACAATTGATCTAAAGTAAAGGAGCCCCTTGGCTGACTTCGCACCGACACACGTCATCACTGACAGATCTATGAATGGGTGTGTGTGTGTTTTTGAACATGCAACGAAAGTGATCAGAAACATAGGCCTGCTCATTGTGTGTGTGTGCGCGCACCATCAAACCATTGGCATCATTTCTCCTCAGCGGTATTGATCTGAAAGCAGGAAGATGATACAGTGCTTGAGAAATGACTCTATTTCTCTTACTCTTTCTCTTCCTCCCTCTCGCTCTGCCTATTAGATTTGTGGTTCTCCTTCTCAGCCAAACAATCCCAGTATTTGTAATGAAATGTTAACATAGCCCTCCCCAATGACAGGAAACGGCACAGCACTCAACAGATTTGCCTTCATTGACAACAAGTTGGGGTGCCACTGCTGCTGTCAACTATACAAACTGTCTTCAGACATTGTCTATCCTTGCTTGTTCTTTGGAGCTTATAGAAACAAATGTATCTGTAAAACGTATGCAAGTACATTTTGATTTTGCATAATTTATTTTGCTTGCATGCTTTTGGTCTGCAACTTCAGTCTGTTAGATTATCAGCTTTCAGTCTTTCTGGTAAAAAAAGTGGTGACAAGCTTACTACTATAGGCAGATTGTATCTCCTCATTCTCAATCTCATCTTTCTCTGTGTCATGTATTTTTGTTACACAACATTTATGCAAGGCTGGTAATACCATCCATCTTTTCCTTTGTAATCAGAGTGAGTTTAGTCTAATGTCCCTGTGGGCTTACCATCCTGCACCCCTCAGTGTTGAGAATGGCTTTAGGAAAGGTTTAGTGTGTTAATGATGTGGCGCTTTTTTTCCTTCACTCTGGTTCCATCCCAAATGGCACCCTATTCTGTATGTCGCGCACCACTTTGGAGCTTGCTCTGGTCAAAGGTAGTGCACTACATAGGGAATAGGGTGTCATTTGAGACATATGCTCTTATTGTTATGGAGCAGATCAGGGATGAGAGGTTGGTTACGCTCTGTGCTTTTCCTTGTTCTAGTACAGGGATTATCCCCAGTCCCACAGGTCCACCATCAGTGGAAAATGTTTGTGTGTCCCCGACTGCCTGTGTGTGTTCCTGTGTGCCCGTGTAAGCTATGCCTGTATGTGTGTGTGTGAGAGAGAGCAAGTATTTGAGTAGCTTATCAGTATGTCTGAGATTTTAAGAGTGTATTTTCGTGTTCTTGGTTATCTGTATCCTTCCCTGGTACCTGTTCCTTGAAGCAGACAGGGCAGGGTTCAGGTTGATGTGCGCCAGGCACCATATCTGTCCTGACATTGACAGAAACAACACAACCACTTCATGCACCAATGGAGTCAGTCAGATTTTTTTGTAAGGAGTGATGGATCAATTCATGGACACCTCGATAGAGCCAACTAAACAGAGACGGACAGAAACTGAAAGGGCAGACGCACATCAAATTCCCAGCTCAGTGCCAATGGGACTGCTCAGACACTGCTGGGCATTGGGAGCTAGCTGCAGAGATGTAGGATGGGAGGAGGACTTCCTGGGAGTATTGACTTACCTGCAAGGAGAGTCCCAGTGGGGTACCAGGGCTCCCCCTTCAGGGAAAGATAGGAAACAGCATTTGAGTGTGTGATGGGCACATGTACACAAACACGCTTTCACTCTCACTTTCTCTCCTTTTTTCCTTTCCTCTTCCTCTCCTTTTCTCTCTCTCCATCGAACACACTCGCTTGAGGAAAGTTTAGTCAGCCTAAACTGATCAAGTTTCCGCCCCATCTCTCCTCACTCACATTTCAGTGTACATCCCATTTGTGAAATCCCATCTCTAACACAATTAGCAGCTGCTGATAACACTTAATCTCATAAGGACTAACATTGGATCGTTGAAAGTGTCTATCCGCCAGGCAGTGTTCAGACTGCGGTCCTATCTGATTGCACCAAACTCAATCAGCAACTTTAGCTTTCAAGGCATGCTCACTGTGTTCTGAAGCCGAATGAGGAGACTGGATGACGTCGTTGAATACGAATACATATTGAACTGATTGGTTCATTGCTATTTAGCTTGGTGTTTCTAATGATTGTGTGGGTTAAATGCTGAAGTCCTTGAATGGGAACTGATGGATTAAAAAAGTTAGGTTCATACTAGGTTGAATTGGAACTGGTTTATTCTAGGTTGAATGGGAACTGGTTTATTCTAGGTTGAATGGGAACTGGTTTATTCTAGGTTGAATGGGAACTGGTTTATTCTAGGTTGAATGGGAACTGGTTTATTCTAGGTTGATTGGGAACTGGTTTATTCTAGGTTGAATGGGAACTGGTTTATTCTAGGTTGAATGGGAACTGGTTTATTCTAGGTTGATTGGGAACTGGTTTATTCTAGGTTGAATGGGAACTGGTTTATTCTAGGTTGAATGGGAACTGGTTTGTTCTAGGTTGAATGGGAACTGGTTTGTTCTAGGTTGAATGGGAACTGGTTTGTTCTAGGTTGAATGGGAACTGGTTCGTTCTAGGTTGAATGGGAACTGGTTCGTTCTAGGTTGAATGGGAACTGGTTCGTTCTAGGTTGAATGGGAACGTTCTAGGTTGAATGGGTTCGTTCTAGGTTGAATGGGAACGTTCTAGGTTGAATGGGGACGGGTTCGTACCAGGTTGATGTAATATTGTGCGGTTATGAGAAGGGCTTACCACAAACTTTCTAAAGGACTCTTGAGGTTTGAACATAGTTGGAGCACTCAAAAAAACAAAACAAAGAAACCCCATTGATTTCTTATTGCTCACTTTAATCCATTGTACAGGATGCGGACAGGTGACTGACGTTTCGATGTTTTGTGTGTCTTGTTTGAGAGAACCTGTGTTTGACTGTTAGTACGCACGTGGGAATCATACAATGTACACCGTCTAAATTTGTATGACGACGTGTACACACAAAGCAGGCCATTGTCCCACTCTGCTCTCATTGTTAAATGACCTCGAGGCCTGTTTCACTAATTAAAAGCAGCAGGAGCATTATTTAAATATGCCACTGAAGCCTATTACAGCAAACACAATAGTCTATTCTATTCTCCCCAGGTAGGATAGCAATGACGCAAATGCACCTCCTTTCTCATAGAAAAATATTATTCAAATAAATATAAACAACAAAAAAGACATCAACAGTAGCCCTAACCTACTTTCAGCACCGCTATTCAGTTGTATCTAGTTATTTCTAGTCCTCTAGGCATTGGCCTGTAAGGACGGTCAATCCACATGCTCTCTGTTTCTCCAAAGTTGTTTAATGATGAATGAAAGAGGGAGTTGAATTGAAAAGACCTGTGTGTTTGGCCTGCTTCTTGTTTCACCCCCTTTTCATATTTCTACACTCGCGTCTATCTATTAATCGATACACTTTAAACTATGGTGTATGTGTCTGTCCACACTCTCAAACTGAAATGCGTCTCTTTCCTTCTCTCTCACCTCTCATCGAATGCGTGTTGTCAGATCAAATGAGGGGCAGGTAGTTGTAGCAACGTGATAACACAACACAATATCAAATTATGTTAACGCTCTTCCACTCTTTCTCTCGGTTTCTCTGTCTCTCGCTCAGGCACGTTACAAGCAGAGTCTGGACCCCACCGTAGACGAGGTGAAGAAGCTGTGTACGTCCTTGAGACGCAATGCCAAGGAGGAGCGTGTCCTCTTCCACTACAATGGACACGGGGTCCCCCGACCCACCGTCAACGGAGAGATCTGGGTCTTCAACAAGGTGAGAGAAACACACACATGCAGAAATATATATATACACACACACACACACACACACACACACACACACACACACACGTCCAATGATGACTTCCACTTCTGTCTCTACAATCACACTAAGACTCACAAATGAAGTCCAATCGTTGAATACACACGAACAGGTCCATTGGCTCCACTGATTTTAGACTTAAACAAGTTATCCCACACACACCCCCGCACCAACAAAAATAGTTATTACAGAAATACATTATTTTATGGACAACTCACACAAGGAACACCCACTCTAAATGACACACGGCTCCTGTCTTGGTTTGGGCGCTGCCTCTGCCCAGTACACCCCAGAGCGCCTCCTCCTTTCCTCTTCTCTTCCTCTCTTTGTAACCCTTAATGATGAGTCCTATAAAACTAGCCCTGCTGCCGACTCTCTGCTACGGTGTGCCAAGGCCCCATTGATCCCTCTGTTCCACCTCCTAAAACCACCACCACAGAGTATCTCCCAGTACAGTAGTCAGAAACAACACCAGGACTTTCATTGCTTCCCCACATCCAATCCAAAAAGTGAATTGGGACGCAGATGTACAGTTAACCCCCCCCCTCTTTCTTTCATTGTTAGTATTGAAAGAGGATTGAAGGATCTGGCAACATCTTAAACAAATTTTGAACAAATAATTGCTAGTAGTACAGAACATTTCTATTTGCTGGCTTGTAGGTGGCTATAACATGGCATCTAATGTTGTCTACCAAAATGTTTAATAACCCCCTTCCTGTTTGTCCTGTAGAACTACACCCAGTACATCCCTCTGTCTGTGTACGACCTCCAGACGTGGATGGGCAGCCCCTCTATCTTCGTTTACGACTGCTCCAACGCTGGCATCATCGTCAAGTCTTTCAAACAGTTCGCCCTGCAGAGAGAGCAGGAGTTGGAGGTGGGTGGCAGAGATATACACTGCATTCGGAAAGTATTGAGGCTGGACTTTTTCCACATTTTGTTACGTTGCAGCCTTATTCTAAAATGGATAAAACATACCTTTTTCCTCATGAATCTACACACAATACCCCATAGTGACAAAGCGAAAACAGCTTTTTAGAAATATTTGCAAATGTATACATTTAAATAAAATTAATACTTATTTACATAAGTATTCATACCATTTGCCATGAGACTCGAAATTGAGCCCAGGTGCATCCTGTTTCCATTGATCGCCTTTGAGATGTTTCTACAACTTGATTGGAGTCCACCTATGGTAAATTCAATTAATTGGACATGTTTTGGAAAGGCACACGGCTGTCTATATAAGGTCCCACAGTTGACAGTGCATGTCAGCAAAAAACCAAGCAATGAGGTTGAAGGAATTGTCCGTAGAGCTCCAAGACAGGATTGTGTCCAGGCACAGATCTGGGGAAGGGTACTAAAAAATGTCTGCAGCATTGAAGGTCCCCAAGAACACAGTGGCCTTTGTCTTTCTTAAATGGAAGAAATTTGGAACCACAAAGTCTTCCTAGAGCCGGCCAAACTGATCAATCAGGGGAGAAGGGCCTTGGTCAGGGAGGTGACCAGAAACCGATGGTCATACTGACAGAGCTCCAGAGTTCCTCTTTGGAGATGGAAGAACCTTCCAGAAGTACAACCGTCTCTGCTGCATTCCACCAATCAGGCATTTTTGGTAGTGGCCAGACGGAAGCCACTCCTCGGTAAAAGACACATGACAGCCTGCATGGATTTTGCCAAAAGACACCTAAAGGACTCTCAGACCATGAGAAACAAGATTCTCTGGTCTGATGAAACCAAGATTGAACTCTGTAGTCTGAATGCCAAGTATCACGTCTGGAGGAAACCTGGGACCATCCCTACGGTGAAGTATGGTGGTGGCAGCATCATGCTGTGAGGATGTTTTTCAATGGCAGGTACTGGGACTAGTCAGGACATTATTATTTTTTTTAAATACAGAGATCCTTGATGAAAACCTATTCCAGAGCACTCAGGACCTCAGAATGGGGAAAACAACCCTAAGCACACAGGCAAGACTACGCAGGAGTGGCTTCGGGACAAGTCTCTGAATGTCCTAGAGTGGCCCAGCCGGAGCCCGGACTTGAACCCGATCAAACATCTCTGGTGTGAACTGAAAATAGCTGTGCAGCAATGCTCCCCATCCAACCTGACAGAGCTTGAAAGGATCTGCAGAGAATAATGGGAGAAACTCCCCAAATACACGTGTGCCGAGCTTTGTGTCATACCCAAGAAGATTCGAGGCTGTAATTGCTGCCGAAGGTGCTTCAACAAAGTACTGAGTAAAAGGTCTGGATATTTATGTGAATGTATTTCATTTATAAAAATAAAAAGTGCACGTTTTTTGTTGTCATTATTGGTTATTGTGTGTAGATTGAGGGGGGAAAAAAACTATTTATTCGGTTTTAGAATAAGGCTGTAACGTAACAAAATATGGAAAAAGTCCAGGGGTCTGAATAATTTATGAATGCTCTGTACACACACATACAGACGTACACATACACACACACAACCACTCCCCCAGCGAGACCAAGGTATGTGTGTGTATAATGTGCCTTGAATTCCGAATGGCAAGCCAGCTAATTATTTTGAATGAAAGAAGCGTTTCACAATCTCCTCTCTGTGATCCCAGCCAGCAAATAGGCAGCTGGAGCTAAATGAATTAATGATAGTGTTTTGGTTTGGTCAGGATCTCCCCTCCCCCTCCCTGCCATCCCTCTATCCCCTTTATTCCACTGTTTTCTTCTTCCCGGCTGTGGCATCTCAAGTGAATTTACAACACGCAGTTAAATTATTCATGGAGGAGTTTGAGCGCACTTCAGATTATATTGAATACAGCAGAAAGAAAGAGGACGAGCGAGAGAAGGACAAGGAGGGTTGATGAGATGTGGAGAAAGGGGTCAGAGAGGTGAAGAAGAGGGCGAGCAATAGAAAGGGGGAGGAAGAGGGGGAAAAGAGAGGTGGGAGAGGAAGGGATGGCAGCGAGGCGATGAAAGTGTTACAATGCAGTCTAGAGAGGCTGAGAAAAAGACAGATACTGTGAGGAGATTCATCCTTCACCATAAAGTCACGCTAACTTCAATACCAGCAACACACCTTTTCTCCTTTCCTCCCCATCCGTCCATTCAGGCTCCCTCTGCCCTGCTCCCTATGTGTCCAACTCTTACCAGGCTGAGATAGCAGGGGTCACGGCCCAGATAGAGGAAGGAGCGAGAGAAGGCCCAGCGGCCCATCAATAACACTTAAAGCTGTCAGTGCGAGAGAGGGAGCGGGGAAGGAAGAGCGAAAAAAGTGAGAGGAGAAATGGATCAACAGAGGTCTAGAGCGAGATGGAGAGGGATAGAGAGTAGCCTTTGTTTCTCAGCTGTTAAAAGTGTTGGTGTAATTGACCACTCTGGGTTCTCTTTGGGTCACTGTGGGGAAAAGCTCTTAGCTGCAGCCAGCTGGAACTGTTGAGAAACACCACTCTTCCGTGCTAGCCTAGCTATCCACTCAAGTGTAAGGTTGTAGCCACTGACCAGTGAGTTTGTGAACAAACTATTTAAAAATGGGCCATATAACAACATGGGCCATGTGATACTTAGGTTATGCCACATTCAATTCCATTGTATGTGCCTTGGTTGAAAGTAAACGTGATATTTTAAACAAACCTTATTCATCAGAAAATAATGTGCCAATATGCAAAAGGAATTTATGCTCTGTTTGGAGTGGGTCCTTTTTAGTGGGTCAGTTTAAGGCCGATGTCTTCGTGTTTTCTGGGTCACGGCACAGAACAGTTGGGGTTACTACTGTGTTAGACCACACTGCTTTCAGCTTCATAGCACTCTGTGTTAGTACTAGGCCAAGTTAAATAATGGCGGAAGGCAAAATGGCTCCACTTTACACCTTGGTGCACCTCTCCCCCGCCTGCACAGCAACAGGAAGAGAGGAATGGGGGGAGTGATGGAGAATGAGAGAGTTGGAGGATGGGGATGGAAAGATGAATGGTAGTTGGGAGGGAGAGGAAAGGGAGAGAGGGATAGATGAAAGAGGAATATTGAAATAGGATGAGGGAGGTAGGGAAAGAGAGGAAGGAGAGAGGTGGAGAGGTAGTTCCGGAAGACTATTAAAGATGCATGATAGTACCCAGGCAGGGAGTCCCTGTGCTCTCCACCTCCTCTCCATCCCTGTTTCCGCTACAGCATAACGCTCTGCAGCAGAGTGCACGTAGAGGGTGGCCCTAGTTCACGCCCACGCCTTCTCACACGCACACAATCCTTATATGATGTATTCATAAACACACACGGACAGACTTGATCCCACTAAGGGCCTTAACATTTTTTTTTTTTACTGGGAAATAGGGGGAGTGGTGCGGAAGGACGGGGAGGTGTTCTGTCTCGCTCACTCACTCGCGCGCACACACGCACGCAACCATCAGTCAGGGGTGTGGTGTCTGAGTGCTCTGTTATGAGCAGTCCGCTTCCTGCTAAATATTTCAGACTTACTGTATGGAGTCAGCAATATGATGCTCACTGCATTGACTGTGTGTCCGTGCTCTTGTCTTTTGGGCGGAAGGAGTCTGATTGTTGTGCATTTGTCTGTCTGGTATATCTGTTCTCAGCCAATGCACACTCCCGTGTGTGTCTGTGCATATGTGTATTGTAAAGGCTGTGTTTTGAATGTGTTTGTTGACTCCTTGCTGTGTGTGTGTGTATACACCCCGCTCCCCATACAGTACAATTAGTTCTGTGAATTAGTGCCAGTAAAAAAAAATCACATACCCAGTGTGATGACAATAAAATCCTTCCATGCTGATTGTAATGCAAATTCCTGAGATTATGATATGCTAATATGTTAATTACCGAAAAGCAGCCGGGTTTAGGCAGTAGTGTGGTATTTACCATAAGGTGTATTGTATCACAATATCCCAAATGACTTGTGTAACAACATTGTTCCGCCATCGTTGATCCATCATCATGTCTTATGGACTAGTTCAAATATACATGTTGCGTTGGTTAGTGTAACATTCCCCATTTCATCATTAAGAAGTGACAGAGAAGATGTAATCGTACGAGTCACGGACATGCACAGTGTACAAACGCAAGCGCACACGTCCCTATTAATCCAGACAGGTCTGAGCAGAGCTGCAGGTTTAATAGTGGTATTTATGAAAAGCAATGAAGACACACATGGATCTCACACTGAGATGTTGGCTTGCTGCAGGTCCTGCATTTAGTTTCCTTTCTCTGGAGTCTCCTCATTATAACAAGCTACAATTAGAGAGGAAGGCTCAATATCCATAAGGGGTTTCACTGTGGTTCTACTGATTTAGAAGGGACTTATTCCCGGTGTGTTTCTAGAGCTGGGAGGACTCATGCTGTCTCATCATGTAGTGTTGAGGTTGTTTCAGTGTATCTGTTGTTTACACACACACACACACACACACACACACCCACACACACACACTTTTCATGCCTCTGTTGATTTCAATTGAAAGTTTTGGAATGTTGTATTTGCTCCTCACCAAGGGGAAAAATATGGAGAAAATGCTGGTCTGTCTGGTTGCATTTTAGAGTGTGTGTGTGTCTACCAGCTAGCCCTTAGTAAAATATGACCAGCCTTCCATCATCTGCACTCTGCCTTAAGTGGTGTTAATAAGCCTAGGTTTACCATGCCTTGCATCAGATGTTGAGGAGTTGACTGTGGGGAGAATTGAGCTATTTTCACCTCACAATTCCCAGATTGTGTGTGCTGTGTGACACTTGTCTTTGAGTGCATGTGTGTGCGTATGTGTGCATCCCACGTTCCCTTTTCTCCCTATAGACTAAGGAGATGTGAGGACAGAGAGCAGAAGTTCTGTGTCTGATTGACTGGGCATGTGTCCCTGGTCTACTGCACTGTATGTAAGTGTTTGGGTTGACACTTTGGAGAAGATCTTTCAATTCCTCCCTGCACAGCAGTTATAGCCAGCTTGACAGTGAATTTAAAAAAAAACAGGAAGTGGTTTTAACACTTAAAGCAGAATTTCCCTCTTCTCTCATGGATGGGATGGTACTAGGAGTGGTAGGTAAATCTCAGTCTCCTGGGTGCAATGAAGAGTCCCACTCTTCAACACGCGGTACCATCCATCTACCGTGATGCTTGCTATCATAACGCTAGACAAAGTGCTTTAAATTGTATTGCACCCTTCCATCATATGCTTCAGCTATGCCATCAGTACAAAATGACCCCCAAGGGCCAGATCAAATCTCCTTGCCTGAAACTCGGCCGTATTGCTAGTCATTGGGAGATTTAGGGTGCACCAGAACTGTAGAATTATGGCAGAACTCACATTTTGAAGCTCAAAAGTACAAGCGCTTCAGTCAAGTCTGTGAAGTATTTATAAGCATAGGGAGTCCATGGTACACAGCCTTGGGTAAGGAGGGGAAGGGAGCGCACCGAGGTCATCAAATGAAATGTGGAGCTCACCTCCGCAAGCTGCCTAGAGGCAGGCTGACATTAAACCAGGTCTGGGTGGATCTATACACCCAGACAGGAGGAGACGCGCGTGCGTGTACACACATGCACTCAGACATAAACACCTGTGTATTCCACACACACTCAGTGTCTCTCACACCTTTGTATTCATGGCATTGTACAGGCGGTCCATTTCCCCAGAATGATAATATCACATTAGCCAATATCTGCTTCGGAGGCTGTTTGTTCAGAGCACACTGTCGAACACGGCCGCCGCCCTGAACTTCAAAAGCTCTCTTCCACATCTCATTACCGCATGATAGCAGAAGTTTAGAGCAGTGAGAGAATCCAATGACCTAAAGGTTTTCACTCCCTTTCTCTGACCTGCACGCCCATCTGGCCTGTTATCGGTCTCCTCTTTTCTGTCGATTCTGTTCTTGTTCTTTTATCTGGTCCTCTTTCTCTTGCTCGGCGTTACCACCTTGGTTGGTTTTTCCTTCTCTTCTTCTGTCATCTTGTTCTTTGTCGACTGTTATTTATCTTTCCTTTCACCTCTTTTCTCTCTGACTTTACTTACATTGGAGTCATTTAGCGGACACTGTTATCCAGAGCGACTTAGTTAGCGCGTCCATCTTAAGATGGCTTGGTGGGACGGCCACATATCACAGTCATAGTAAGTACATTTCTCCTCAATAAAGTAGCTATCAGCAATGTCAGAACCAGTAAGGGGGGAAAACAGTCAAGTGCGAGAGTTTAGTATTACATATTTTCTCTATTTTTATAGTATTCCCTGGTGTTCTCTGTTTGTCTATACCTTTTTTATTTTTGAATAAAAACGTATTTCATTCAGACGGGGATAGCATAACATCGGTGTGTCCGTCTGTGCAGCTGATCTGTTAGACCTGTGTCTCTGTATAGCCTGTCCCTCTATTAGCCTCATCTCCAATCTAAGTATTTTTGTCCTCTTCCAGGTGGCAGCCATTAACCCTAACCACCCCCTGGCCCAGATGCCTCTCCCCCCCTCCATGAAGAACTGTATCCAGCTGGCTGCCTGCGAGGCCTCGGAGCTACTGCCCATGAACCCTGACCTCCCCGCTGACCTCTTCACCTCCTGCCTCACCACGCCCATCAAGATCGCCCTGCGCTGGTAAGAGCCACAGTGGACCAGCCAAAAGATGGATCACTCCAACTTAAAACTCCTTATTCTCAGACACCCTGTCTAAATGGCGTACTTTCCTTGTTCAATTATATCCAATGATATTGATATTAGTACGCCAAATGAAAACTATTTAGATATATATTTTCCACATAAGTATGGTCATTAGTAGTGTTAGGGTCAAATTTTTCAGAGTAAATAACTCACGGACACTAGAGAAGCTTAAACAAGTTTAATTCTTCTCAAAGGGTCGACACGGCTGTATTCAGACAAAATACATAGCTTCCTCTGTGGTTGTATTCATACCCCAGTCTCCTCCGTATCTCTAAACATTGCATCCTTCTTACTAAGCAGGGAACTAAGTGATATGAGCCTTCAACGGTTTCTCCCCTTATCAGTACTGTCACATGCGATTTGTTTTCCCTGCACTCAGCACATTCCAAGCTTATTGTCTTACTTCAGAGAACCATTAACTTCTCACTCCTTTATAGACTATGCATCTGATCCATCATGTCTTTAATATCTCAATGTTAAGAGTTTACCCAGAATCCAACCGTTGACATCCCTGCTCTCTAAAGCGTTGATGCGTTATTAGTTTTCAACATATTTGAACATACTGTACTTCGGAGGAATACATCGGCATAGCCTTCATTTGACATACTAATATAATTGGATATCATTCCATGTTCCTTAGTGTTCTTTTGGCCTCTAGTGTTGTCTCTGTGGTACAGCCAATTTAGCATGTAGATCACACTGAGGGAGGTCTTGCGTACCAACCAAAGGTGATTTCAACAATATAGTATGGTGTTTGCCAGCTTTACTGGGTCAATGTCTGGCAGAGAGGTGATTCAACTGGGTCGCTAGCACAGGAATCCTCTTGGAAAAGGGTCACGGTCAGTTTATAAAGGGGAGAAAATGGACATTGAATTAGGTGGTCACCAGTGTTCAACTTCATGGCGTGGGTTTTTTCCTAATGAACATGACTCTGGCATTGCGGTGTTCTCTGTAGTGTGTTTCTCTGTTACTCATGAGTGGAGACCTCAGACGTCTCTATCTATCCAACCATCAGTGTATTTTCTGTGTGATTGCCCAGTTTCATATTCACAATGGGATTAGGCCACGGACCCCAATCTGTGCATATTAAACGTGATGCTTCATAAACCGGAACATCTCTCTCCTCTATCCTCACTGTCTATCAATTCAATTCAAAGGGCTTTATTGGCATGGGAAACATATGTTTACATTGCCAAAGCAAGTGAAATGGCTAATTAACTCAAATGAAATAAACGATAAATGAACATTACACTCACTGAAGTTCCAAAGGAATAGACATCTCGAATGTCATATTATGGATATATACAGTGTTGGAACGATGTGCAAATTAGAGGTCGACAGAGTATGATTTTTCAACACCGATACCGATTTATAGAGGACCAAAAAAAATATAATACATAAATAAAATCAATTTAGTCCCAAATAAATAATGAAACCTGTTCAATTTGGTTTAAATAATGCAAAAACACAGTGTTGGAGAAGAAAGTCGAAGTGCAACATGTACCATGTAAAAAAGCTAACGTTTAAGTTCCTTGCTCAGAACATAGTGTAACGACCCTTGTTTTTTTACGCGCGGATATCGACTGCCGCACGAGCATGTTTTTGCGGCACAGTCGATAGCACGCTGGACTTCGGGCGTAGAAGGTTGAGGGTTCGAGACCTGCTCCCTGCTGTTTCATTACAATTTGAAAGCTGGTGGTTCCTTTTAACATGAGTCTTCAATATTCCCAGTTAAGAAGTTTTAGGTTGTAGTTATTATAGGACAATTTCTCTCTCTACCATTTGTAATTCATATACCTTTGACTATTGGATGTTCTTATAGGCACTATGCCAGCCTAATCTCGGGAGTTGACAGACTTTTTATTTATTTATTTCACCTTTATTTAACCAGGCTTGAAGTCATAAACAGGGCAATGCTTGAAGCACAGCGAAGAGCTGCTGGCAAACGCAGGAAAGTGCAGAAGGGGCATAAAACCGATCTGGGGGTGCCTATATAGGGTGTGGCTAGAGTTTGTTTGGGGAGTTGTTGACTGGTTGGGGTGGGGATGTAACTGTTGGTGCTGTGGTCTGGGTGTAGGTCCTCTTGCTGTGGATCCTCTTGGTGCAGGTCCTCCTGGGGGAGGGGTCTTGCTGGTCTGGGTGTAGGTCTTCTTGGTGTGGATCCTCTTGGTGCAGGTCCTCCCGGGGGAGAGGGTCTTGCTGGTCTGGGTGTAAGTCCTCTTGGTGTGGATCCTCTTGGTGCAGGTCCTCCCAGTCTGGGTGGGGTGTCAGTTTCTCGGTTGCTCCTGTGTGAGGTGCTGGGGCTGTGGTTGAGGGTGATGTCCTTCAGGGTCCTGGCAAAGGTGGGGACTGCTGCCTTATAGAGGTGGACCTGATCATAAAGGCTGTTCAAGTCCAAGGTGGAGTGGTGAGCCAGGTAAACATTTGGTTTTGAGGCACAGGCCCAGGAAATGCTTGCGTTCACCCATTGTATGGTGGCAGGGCAAAATTATTTTCCTGGTAGCAGGGTGGAGATAACCACTTGTGCATTGGGGAAAGTGGAAAATACTTTTCTAATCACTCTAAGTGCTGTGGCCACCCTTTCCTGCTTTGGCTCTGTTTGTTTGTGCCCGTCTCTATTATAATGTGGCTGGGTGACCCTAGTTGGTCCTCTGACAGCAACTCCAGGGCTCGCCGAGTGTTCAGAGACCAGATTGTTAGCCACTTGGTGTTTTGGAGAAAGTTTCCTCATCATTGACACAAATGGGAAATACATTTTAGAGCACACTCTTTGCCTTTTGTGTGTCCACAGTTGGTGTGGGAGTGTTGTCAGGAGAGATATCTGGTGTGCTGACAGGGGGGATGCCAAGAGGGGGTCGTCTGCTGGGTTGGTGGATCCTGCCTTGTCTGTCCTGCTGTGGTCAATGTCTGAAGTGGACTGTTCTGTTGGCTTCTTCGTGGGGGTAGGGGCTAGCTCTCATGACTGGTTGTTTGTCGCACCTCTGCTTTCCCACCTCCTCCTGCAGTGCTGTGCCATGTGTTCCTCTCTCTCCTGCTTCGGGTCTCTCACCTCAGACCGAAGTGCAGCCAGCTCTCTCAGACAGCAGTCCATTTCCACCTTCAGCCCTCTGGGTACTGTAGGGGGGTGGTGTTGTGCTGGTCTAATTTGTGTGTCTGTGCTATCTGGAGAGTATGTGGACTACCTCTCTCCCTGAGTGCCACCATATCTCTCTCCTTCTCAGTGAGTGTATCCCTCTGTGATGGAGGAGCAGTGCAGTTGTGGGACCTGGGTGTTATGTCCTGGGGGGGTACAGTGTGACTATCCTTGTCTGCAGGACAGTTTGAAGAGGTGTGATCAGACTCGCTCGAGGTGGGTGGAGACGTCACCCAGAGAAAGCTTCTCCTGCCGTGCTCTCACTGTGATTCAGTCCTTTTGGAAATGTATGACGCCGCCCTGCAACACCACTGTTCCATTCTTGTACAGGTTGACAGATGGTGTCTCAGTCTCAGGGTCCTCATTTTCCACTATTCTGTTTTTCCACCCTCTGCCAATACCCTCTCTCTTAAAAGCAGGGTAGTGTGCTCTTATAGCTGTGTGACATGCCCAGGGATGGTCTGTGTGGAAGATTAGGTTGCTTACGTTCACATTTGTATAGCAGTCAGCAAATAGTGTCTCTGGATTGTCCATGAGGAGCTTTTCTTTCTCTTTCCGTGCCTTGGCATTTTTAATATCGAAGGGGTACTGTACTGTGGTGACCTCTGCACAGAGGGAAGCCATGGAGCAGGGAGGGCCAAGAGGCCTCTGCATTTGGGTGGGGGAGGAACTCTGCTGGATGAAAGCTCTCTCGGAGTGGCAACATGCAGGCCAGGCCCTTTCATGTCAGGTTGAATGTCTTTGAATACCATAACTTCAATTAGTAGACCAGGCATTTATTGGCTTCATCACTGATCACAACCAGCGTTTATTAGAGCCTGTTCTGTCTTTTTCCTTTCCTTTTTCCTCTCCCCACCTCGCAGTCTCGCCCTCTTCTGATCCACCTCATAGTCTCGCCCTTGAACTTTGACTTTTTGACATCCTCGCACTCGTTTTGGATCAATTCCAAAATGCCTGGCTGTTGCCTCGCCGGAATTTTGCTCTATGAATTTGGTTGTGCCATGGCTTGCGACGTTGACAGATAAAAATAATAAAGTTTAATGCACATGACCATGGGAATATCAGAGCTGTGTCCATGGTAACCTCATAAACAATTAATTTAGACCCAGTGTTTATTTGAAACAAGCGTTTGTTTGCTGAAAAGGGACTGTGTGCTTGTTCGGGCAAGTAAAATAAAAAAATGTCAGACAGAAAAATATAGATTTAAGTTGTTGGAATTGACAAAATCACGCAGAAATCACTATCAAATAATGAGGCTACTCCGATCAGAATTGGATCAGTGTCATCCGGAAGCAATTTGTTGCACGCTGTCCACCCAATCTCTGCAGAACACATCTGAGTGTAATTATTGTAGGCTTGCATAGACAGTCTTTCAATCATGCAGTTGCCAAATGCGTTTTTGAGATCAATGCGACACTAGCCGCGAGTGCACATTTGTTGATATTTGTTGCTAGTTAGTGAGTTATTTGCCTAGTTATAGCAAATTCTTTGGTCAGCAATAAATCCTGGAAAAGTCATGGTGTGTGCATCACCTGCGTTTGTCAGTGGGCTGTTACCGAGGGGGGGAGGGAGAGATTTGTGCTGCTTGTAAAACAATGATAGACTGTAGTATATCTACATAACCAGCCAAACTACACAATGTTTTAAATTCGCTAGTTAACTATTTATCAGTGTGTATTAATGTCATTGTCATGTCCCATGTCCTAAAATAACTTGCCACAGGCACTCGTGTATAACCGCAAATGGCCGACACGCAGGTCATACGGGTTCATAGTTGATGAAACCAATGCTGCGTACTCTGGTTGAAAATCCCTACGTCTCTCACACGCTCAAAATTAGTTAGGATTGTCCTCTGTTCAATACTGGCCATGTAATTCTGAAAAAGTAAAACAAATATTCTTAGAATGGCCTTATTGACAAGTAACTCCTATGCTGCCAAGATCTCCCCTGAACACTGAATATCTTAGCTACCTCGCCTTCCTTAGCCATTTGATCCCTGGTTCATGGAGGGAATTATTTTAGCAAGTATTTGGTTGTAATTGTAATGTTGCAGGGTGGCCAACCATCCTCCAGGAGAGCTACTAGGTGTGCAGGCTTTTGATTTAGCCCTGCTCGAACATAACCGATTGTGTGAGAAAAAAGAAAAATAAAACTTTTTTTTTAAAATCACCTGCTCAACAGGACCTTGGTAGGCTGACTCTGGTGTTTGTGCAGGGCTGGATCAAAAGCGTGCCACCCAGTAGGTCTCCAGATGGAGGGTTGACGGCCAACATGTGTTTTATACAGTGGCCTATTAGTGCAGTATTGTACTTTGTGGTGGGCTAAGTGCCTTGCTCAAGGCCACAACGGCAGGAGAGACTTTATAATACATGGGATCAGAGAGTAGCATCCTTTCTTTGTCAATACCAATGATACTGTAATAGTGAATATTATTTAGTGACATGGTTCCTTGCATCAAAGACAATTTTCAGTCACATCTTTGGCCCGTGGTGTTAGGGGGCGGCGGCGCGCAAGTGATTTGAGCTTTCAGTCCAACTTGTCCGAAAGATAAATGGCTAAAAAAGTTAATGTCAAGCCCTCATATGGAACTGGAGTTCCTCGATCCAGAATGGCTGTCACAATGTCCGATTGATAGAATAAATTGTTCTTATGGTAGTTGCCGTTCTCCATTTGACTCCTTAGAAATGACAAGGTCATGCCAGTTTGAAGTTTTCCGAGTAGACATTGTATTTGCAAAGCACTGTTTGCCAGATTGTAACATCATAAATGCTTTAGCAGGTTGCGAGCCCTTTGGAAATATCGTTGACAGATGACGCTGAGATATGTGGGTGAGGAGGATGGGCAAACTTCAAGATGTACTCATAGGACATTTTAAAAAGTAGTTGTTTTTGTCATAAACACCATGGATTTCAATTTTCCCCTTTCTCTATTCTATTTCTACTGAAGGTCAACATAATACTTACACTGCATCCCAAATGGCACCATATTCCCTATATAGTAGACTACTTTAGACCAGAGCTCTATGGGGGCCCTATTTTGACCTTCAGTTTTAATGAGGTCTATGTAGTGTCATAAATATTAATGACTTTTAAAATGGCAATTTCTGGACAATCGGGAATAGATTGGTACTGAAAAACCACTGCAGAATCTGATCTCTTATCCTGTGAACAACAATACCCAGCACACCCTCTCTCCTTATGCCCTAGTGTTGTAGTTTGAGGGGATATGCATCTTAGCGTTTGGCACTGTTCTGAGTTCAAACAGGGCCAATTCTAGTACAAATCGAAGGTATTGGCAAGAACTCGTCAAGGTCTCAGATGTGTACGTGCACATGACGTACAGACACACGTCACTCATGGTTTTTCTATCAAAGGATGAAGTATAGGCTAATGGGTACTTCAAATGGCAGTTTGAGGAAAGTGAATAGCCATTTTCTTTTTCAACTATCTTTTCATGCTCCAAAGATCCGTTATAGTGGGATGTATTGGCGTACAATATTACCATTGGGGAAGGACATTTTATAGGCATATAATTCCCAAAAAGTGTCAACTCTCATTCTTTTGGTTGAGACATTAAAGGTCTCAGTGGTAGGTTTTCTGTTTCCCCTTCATTATACATCTCTTGACATTTGTTGCAAGAATATTGTGTCTTGGCTAAATTTCAAACCCAACATCTAATATTATCATGGCCACCTAATCCTTATTTCCCAATTGACTAATTTGACCACTCAACTTCTGGTAAAAATAAAGGTTAATGATGAAGTAATATAATGGTAGATAATATTTCTATAGCCAAGTCTTATTGCTTAAGGATTTGATAGTCTTAGAGTGAACATCATTGGATTGGTCATAACAATGTTTTCCAATTCTAGAAATATCTACTATCAGCCCTATCTCGAGACTGCAGTGAAATCTGCCTATTTCGCTCTCTGGCACTCTTTCTCTCCCTCACTCTCACCCTGTCTCCCTTCCATGCGGAAAGAGACGTGCTTCTCTCCTTAGCTAATTGCATTCAGCCCGGAGTGAGAAAAGGGAGTGAAAAAAACAGACTAAGGCTCACAAAGACGCCAAGGCCTCTGCTTCCAAACCTGCAAAAAAAAATTGCATGGAGGAAAGTGAACGAAAGAGGGAGGGGGGTGGTGAGCGGGAGAGAAATGAATATAGGAAGAGTGAGAGAGGGCTTCCTTGCTTACCAGAGCAAGAAAATCATTTCTGATTTCCCCGATGCGGGGGGAGGCTAAGGTGATGGAGGGGGGAAAGAAGTGTGGAAAAGAGGGGATAAAAGGTATGAGGCAGGCAGGCGGGAAGGAAGGGAAGACTGAGGCGGCTGGCAGGTAGGGAAAGAGGCTGGCAGGGGCAGGGAAAGAGGCTGGCAGGGGCAGGGAAAGAGGCTGAGGGAGGGGGAGAGGAGGCAGGCAGGAAAGGAGAGAGAGGGAAGGAGGCAGGCATGCAGGGAAGGAGAGGGAGGGAAGGAGGCAGGCATGCAGGGAAGGAGAGGGAGGGAGGCTGGCAGGGAAGGAAAGTGGGAAGGAGGGAGGCAGGCAGGCAGGCAAAGATGGAGGTTGGCAAGGAGAGAGAGCAAGGGAGGCAGGCAGGCAGGGAAGGGGAGGGAGGGAGGCAGGCAGGCAGGCAGGGAGAGAGAGGGGAGGGAGGGAGACAGAGATTGAGGGAGGCAGGCAGGGAAGGAGGCAAACAGGGAAAGGGAGGGAGGCTGGCAGGCAGGGAAGGAGAGAGGGGGAAGGAGGGAGGGAGAGCAAGGGAAGGAGGCAGGCAGGCAGGGAAGGAGGCAGGCAGGCAGGGAAGGAGGCAGGCAGGGAAGGAGGCAGGCAGGCAGGGGAGGAGGCAGGCAGGCAGGGGAGGAGGCAGTCATGCAGGGAAGGAGGAGGCAGGCAGGCAGGGAAGGAGGAGGCAGGCAGGCAGGGAAGGAGGAGGCAGGCAGGCAGGGAAGGAGGAGGCAGGCAGGCAGGGAAGGAGGAGGCAGGCAGGCAGGGAAGGAGGAGGCAGGCAGGCAGGGGAGGAGGAGGCAGGCAGGCAGGGGAGGAGGAGGCAGGCAGGCAGGGGAGGCAGGCAGGCAGGCAGGGAAGGAGGAGGCAGGCAGGGAAGGAGGAGGAGGCAGGCAGGCAGGCAGGGAAGGAGGCAGGCAGGCAGGCAGGGAAGGAAGGAGGCAGGCAGGAAAGGAGAGGCAGGGAGGCGGGCAGGCAGTCAGGGAAGGAGAGGGAGGGAGGGAGGCAGGCATACAAGGAGAGAGAGAGAGGGAGACAGAGGAGGGGAGAGAGAGGAGGGAAGTAGGTAAGAGAAGCGGATGAGAAAGTTCTGAGGGAGAAGAGGAGGGTTAAAATAAGGAAAAGTGAAGGAGGATTGTTATTCTTGAGGAACTCAGCATGCTTATCCATAGCCAATAGAAGTAGGGGTGCTGAGGGGGTGTGTGTGTGTGTGTAAAATATATATAGATATTTTTTTATCCCACTCAGTGCGTTTGGCCTTTATTACTTGTGTATGAGCGGGAAATAAATACTTGTCAGCAGAAGGTGGAGAAAACCTTCCAGTGGCCATTTGCTTATCAGTTAGTTGGGAGCATCATATGGCCTCGTGTGACTGTAGCTCCATCTTCCAAGTACACTGCTGTTCTGCTGCTCCTTGGCAGGTCACTGCCTCAATCTCCTGGAATGTTGGTGCTTCCGACCACACTCCTCATGCCAACCCTGCCACCTGGGCATCGTGTGTGTTTTCACTAAGGAAGGTCTCACATACACGCACTTGCACAAACATAAGCAAGCGTGCGCACACACACACACACGTGCACATATACACAGGCATGCACTTATGTGTGTGCATGCATGTGCAGGGTTTAACGTTAAACATTTCTCACTGGCACAGTTGGCATGTTTTCTCTATATTCAGCTGTTAATAGGCTATATTTGGTTATTATAATATACAGTCGTGGCAAAAAGTTTTGAGAATGACACAAATATTAATTTTCACAAAGTCTGCTGCCTCAGTTTGTATGATGAAAATTTGCATATACTCCAGAATGTTATGAAGAGGGATCAGATGAATTGCAATTAATTGCAAAGTCCCACTTTGCCATGCAAATGAACTGATTCCCAAAAAAAACATTTCCACTGCATTTCAGCCCTGCTGCAAAAGGACCAGCTGACATGTTAGTGATTATCTCGTTAACACAGATGTGAGTGTTGACGAGGACAAGGATGGAGATCACTCTGTCATGCTGCTTGAGTTTGAATAACAGACTGGAAGCTTCAAAAGGAGCGTGGTGCTTGGAATCATTGTTCTTCCTCTGTCAACCATGGTATCATCAAGAACTTCAAGGAGAGCGGTTCAATTGTTGTGAAGAAGGCTTCAGGGCGCCCAAGAAAGTCCAGCAAGTGCCAGGACCGTCTCCTAAAGTTGATTCAGCTGCGCGATTGGGACACCACCAGTACAGAACTTGCTCAGGAATGGCAGCAGGCAGGTGTGAGTGCATCTGCACGCACAGTGAGGCGAAGACTTTTGGAGGATGGCCTGGTGTCAAGAAGGGCAGCAAAGAAGCCACTTCTCTCCAGGAAAAATATCAGGGACAGACTGATATTCTGAAAAAAGGTACAGGGATTGGACTGCTGAGCACTGGGGTAAAGTAATTTTCTCTGAATCCCCTTTCCGATTGTTTGGGGCATCTGGAAAAAAAGCTTGTCCGGAGATGACAAGGTGAGCGCTACCATCATTCCTGTGTCATGCCAACAGTAAAGCATCCTGAGACCATTCATGTGTGGGGTTGCTTCTCAGCCAAGGGAGTGGGCTCACTCACAATTTTGTGAGTGAATAATATATATCAATATATAAATATATTGACACAGCTTAGCCTTTTGTTAATCACCCTGCCATCTCAGATTTTCAAAATATGCTTTACAGCCAACGCGAGACAAGCATTTGTGTAAGTTTATCGATAGCCTTGCCAGCAGCAGGCAACCATGTCACGGAAATCAGAAAAGCAATCAAATTAAATTGTTTACCTTTGATGAACTTCGGATGTTTTCACTCACGAGACTCCCAGGTAGATAGCCAAAGTTCATTTTCCCCCAAAATATTATTTTTGTAGGCGAAACAGCTCCGTTTGTTCTTCACGTTTGGCTGAGAAATCGCCCGGAAATTGCGGTCACCACAACGCCAAAAAATATTCCAAATTAGCTCCATAATATCGACAGAAACATGGCAAACGCTGTTTAGAATCCATCCTCAAGGTGTTTTTCTAATATATATTCGATCATATATCCGTCGGGACAATTCATTTTTCTCTAGGACCGATTGGAGTAATGGCTACCTCTGTATTTTACGCGAGAATCTCTCTTGGAGCCACCATGTGACCACTTACTCAATGTGGCTGCCTGCGGCTATTCTTCAACAGAAATGTGTAAAACTACGTCACAATGCTGTAGACACCTTGGGGAATACGTAGAAAGCGTAAGCTCGTTTATGGTACATTCACAGCCAAATAGGGAGTCATTGGAACGCAGCGCTTTCAAAACCTGGGGCACTTCCGGATTGGATTTTTCTCAGGCTTTTGCTTGAGTTCTGTTATACTCACAGACAATGTCTTTACAGTTTTGGAAACGTTAGAGTGTTTTCTATCGAAAGCTGGTGCAGCGGTCTAAGGCACTGCATCTCAGTGCAAAAGGCGTCACATCCGGCTGTGATTGGGAGTCCCGTAGGGCGGTGCACAGCATTGTCCGGGTTTGGCCAGGGTTGGCCGTCATTGTAAATAAGATTTTGTTCTTAACTGACTTGCCTTGTTAAATAAAGTTTCAATAAAAAAATATTCGTAATAGTGGGATGCATTGGTGTATAATATTACCATTGGGGAACAAGGACATTTAATAGGCATATCATTCCAGAAAACTAGCATACTCATTCTTTGGTTGAGATATTAAACTGTGTTCGAAGTGGTCACTATACAGCTCTTGGTATTTGTTGCAAGTATATTGTGTCTTATGTAAATTTCAAACCCAACATGTTATATTACCTTGGCCACCTAATCCTTATTTGCCAATTGGCTCATTGGGCCACAACTTATCTGGGAAAAATAAATGTTGATATTTCTACAGCCTAGTCTCAAATTGCTTAAGGATTTGATAGTCTTATAGTAAAGGTATTAGATGGGTCATAACAAAGAATGATTTCCAATGCTAAAAATATCCATTATCAGCCCTGTCTCGAATTTAGTGAACTCTGCCTCTTTCTCTCTCTTTTTCTCCGTTCCATGCTGAAAGAGGCATGTGCTTCTCCCCTTAGCTATTTGCATTCAGCGCCGCAGTGAGAAAAAAAACAGATGCGAAAGCTCACTAAGACAGGCTTACCTCGGCTTCCAAACCTGCATAACATGCACCGAGGGAAGATGATGAAAGATGGGGATGAGATAGTGAATACGAATATAGAGGGAGAGAGATTCCTTGCTCACCAGAGCAGAAAATCATTACTGATAGAGCACTGTCTTCAAGGGATTTCCCCCATGTTCAGATATAAGGTGGCTATGGTAATGGAGGGGGAAATGAGAAGAGCAGAGATGGTGAGAGGAAAGGATGGAACAAGAGGGGATAAAAAGAAAGGGAAAGGAGAGAGGGAGGGAAGGAGAGAGGAAATGAGGAGAGGAGAAGAAAGATCTGATGAGCTTGGAAAGGGGAGAAGAGGGTTAAATAAGGAAAGGAAATGAGGATAGTGATTCTTGAGGGACTCAGCATGCTTATCAGATGGTTAGGAGCCAGTCATGGCCTTGTGTGACAATGAGGAGCTGAAAAGCACCATCTTCCTGCTGAATATTTAAGCAAGACTCCTGTTCTGCTGCCAACTCCTTGACAGGTGACTGCCTCAATATCATGCCACTTGGGCATCGTGTGTATTTTTTGCTAAGGAAGCTAAGTTCTCACACATATAACAGAAAAGAAAGCGTGTGTGTGTGTGGTGTGTGTGTGTGAGAGAGAGAGAGAGCCCTTCCCTCCTGGAAACTGAGACAGCCTTTCCTGTCACCTCTAGTAGCTTATTGTCATTATCTATGATGTTGTGAGTGACAAGTACACCTTCAAAAGGCACATCACTGATCAATTCTGAATGAAAATGTGTCGGCAAACTAACTAATTCTCTCTGTCCTCACATCTCCTTTGTCAATAGGGGGAAGGAGGAAACATGGGAGGAGGGTGTAACACACACGGAGTATAATGGAAATGTAGCTGTTGTCCCGTCTCTGTGGTGACTTCACAGTGGGGAAGCAAAGCATTGTGTAACCTCACATGTTCAATCAGACTGCTTCTCCGATGTCATGGTGACGTTGGCTAGATAAGCACAGAAACTCCTCGTCGGGTCTAACGGTCGTCTCGCGCTGAACTGCGCATGTGCAGGCTGTCAAATCAGTCACTCCTTTGATATGAAGTTGTTTTTGACCAAAATGGAAACGTGTCAGTTTGTCACTTTCACGATATTGTATAAATAAGATGGTCATCTACTTAAGCCATTGGCTCCAATCCAGGTTGTGCCTTCAGATTTCTAGAAAATTAACATAAGGGAAAATCTTTCGCTTCTCGTTGACTTTTCAAACGCCAAACCCCGGCTTGGTCTGTTTTGCAAGCGTTCCCGGAATTCTCACGATGTTGCGCCTCTGGGTTTCGAAACTCTGTGACAAGGGTTTATCGTTGGCTTTTCTGTCGTAATGTTTGGTGACTAACTAAAAATTCCTTGAAGATCGACTAGTCGATTGGTTGGTGACAACACCAATAGAATTGATCAAACGCAGAGTTATATTCAAAACGGCAGTGCATTTTAGCCTAGGGTCTTCAAGGCATTCTGAGGTAGTTTCAAAGTATTCTAAGGTACTCCACGCTAGGGATCTACACTGGACGGATTTCTTCATCCCACTACCCCCTTCACACCTGCAGCGTTACATACCGCACCTGCTGGCTTTCTGTCCGACTGCACCTGATACGTCAAGAACTGGTCCCAAACCAGTTATTTTAGGTGTATGTGACACAGCTCACTTGCCAGCCATGGTCCTGTTAATTTTGCGCCCTATAGGCAATATCAAATGCGCAAATATAACTTAAATAGGTTAAATTACCAGAGCTTTTCATGTGGCCCATTTTATATTGGTCTGTATTACTGGCCTGTATCAGCCAATATGATAGATGTAGTTGAAGAGAGCGGAGTTGGAGACTTGCACTTTCTCTTGAGCTATTTTTATAGCCTACCTTTTAGGAGTGTGAAGATTTTCAGACAGAAATATGGATGATCAATATTTATTTCTACGAAATGTAGTAAACTACAGCCTAATCATATTTAGGAAGTACATTTCCTTGGAAAGATAACTGCCCCGTGCTTCTCCGCCCGTGCATAGGCTATTGCCTACTCTATTAAATTGAGACCACACCCACACCTGATCTCGCAGGTGTGTGTGTGTGGAAGCAGCAAGAATGATGACAACACTTGCTACATTTTGAAAGAGGATACAGCCTACACTACATGACCAAAAGTATATGGACACCTGCTCTTTCGAACATCTCATTCCAAAATCATGGGCATTAATATGGAGTTGCCCCCCCCCCCCCCCCCCCTCGCTGCTATAACGGCCTCCACTCTACTCGAAATCCACTAGATATTGGAATATTTTTGCAGGGACTTCTATTCAGCCACGAGCATTAGTGAGGTCGGGCACTGATGTTGGGCAATTAGGCGTCATATTTTCAAGCATGGTGGTGGCTGCATCATGCTATGGGTATGCTTGTCATCGACAAGGACTAGGGAGTTTTT
This sequence comes from Oncorhynchus mykiss, assembly GCF_057628025.1. Lineage (NCBI taxonomy): Eukaryota > Metazoa > Chordata > Actinopteri > Salmoniformes > Salmonidae > Oncorhynchus > Oncorhynchus mykiss. The sequence continues at coordinate 10,604,431 of NC_143038.1, read as the reverse complement.
TTTGTTGATAAAAAAAAACAAGATGAAGGAAAAAGGAAACTGCACACTGCTCTTGATAGTATCACTGATATTTAATAAGCTTACGTATCGGCCTCACGTCAGAGCTTTTGTGTATAAAAAAAGTGTATAAATAAGACGTATTAAACACGTCTGTAAAACCACAGCAAGTTTTCATCAATCATTGGGTACATCATACGAAAAACAGAGTAATCTTAAATAGGGACAAATTCACAACATAACATACACAGGCATTTCATCATTAAGTCCTTTAGGAAATAATGTCTGGAGGGTGAAAATACAAAAGCATTCTCTTTTACTCATATTTATTGATATCCCCTCCCCTGTCTGGTATCTTAACTTTCTCTATGCCACAAAATCTAAAAAGGTAGAAATGCCATGCTTTAGGTCATTATTAAAATGTACTGCGACTGGATAATCCCTGTCATTTCTCCTGATTGAACTTTTATGTTCACTAATTCTCTGAGAGAACGAGAGGTTTTACCGACATAGCAGATCCCACGTGGACATTTAATAATGTAAATAACATGGGTGGTGGAACACGTAATAATGTCATTTATTTGGAAATATTTTCACTCTGCACTCTGAAATCTTGTAAATATACACAAGAAAACGTCGTACCAAGTATACAATGGATCCACTACGAGAGAACAACTCACTTACCACGCATTGTGCGAGTACCCTTTCATTCACACAAGAAGACGCCAACAAGATTATTTTCCCTACCTCCAACATGGACAACCCAGTTCCACACTCGATTGTCAAACGTAAAATCCAACTCCAGAGTCTCCAAGAGAAAGAAACTCATTTGTTCCTGCATGGCACCACTCTTAGCGAGTATTGGCGCAATAAGCTCATTCCAAGAGGACTGAGAATACAGAAAGAGCCTACAAACTTTCGTTCAGCAATGGGGTGAAATACTCAAATGTTCTTTAGATTTAATGCTATTAATCGTTGAACATGTCGAAGGAAGTAAAAGAAGTTGAAGTTTAGATTAGCGAACATGAGGTTATAATGGAGATTCTAGGCCCAAATTTTACAGCCATAGACGACACGATCAACCAGTCTATTGGGAAATAGGGACTTTCTACAAGCAACAAAGATCAAGAAATATCGGCGACACACAGAGGACTACCAGCTCAACCAGGTGTATGAATGGGAAGGCCCAAGGACAGGAGCACAGAGGCCGATGTAGGGACGCACCGCTGATCGGGGGACACAGATACGCAGCAGCGGGAGGACATGGCCACAGAGGATTCCACCGAGAGCCAATTCCCTACAGACAGTGACTCCAGCTACCATGGCACACAGTCAGTTTTTCTAGCCCAGAAGCAACACAAGGCTCCACGAAAGAAAATAAATGTAGGAGAGGCAAGCGGTCGAAGATGAAACCAGGAACACAGACCGTGGACACGGAGCTACAGCAAGACGCGGTAATTAATCTCTCCAAAAAAGACCTTACTGATGATCAAGTCTCAGTCTTATCTAAGGGCCTCTCTTTTTTACCGACATGTACAGATAAACCATTCGATACGAAAGTAGATCTGTTTAAATTGTTTCGCAAGATTAAATTTAAGCATGTGTTTTGGCAAACCACTGTTTTGGGCCTAGAAACACATCAAAGAGCTGGTACCCATTTTAAGAATAAAAGCAAATTATGTCCCATGGATAACAACTCCTCGATGAATACCTATAGTAGGTTAGTCAAACAAGAAGCCATGTCAGGGTACACAAGACAAACAAACCACATTCAGAAGAATCTCACTAGAACAGAAGAACTGGCACTTAATGAATTAATGAAAGATTCATCTTTGGTTCTAAACTATGAAAAATATAAAGAAGAAATTCAGAGACAACTCCGCAATGATCGTTTCTATAGAAAACTGAGTGTTGATCCCACACAGGTGTTCCAAAGGGATATATGCTCTAATCTGGAGCAAGGCCTATTAAACCACCTTATCTCAAAACCTGAATATTAATATCTTTGCTGCAAATGTGCGATACGTCCATGCCCGTACATTTGACCGAAATTACACAAACCTAAAGCACAAGGCAATTATCCAGGCAGAACAGTGGTTGCAGGAATAGGCTCAATGCTAGAGCCGTTGTCGAACTTTGTAGACTCTTTTATTAAAACTCATGTGCAAGCATTGCCATCATATGTAAAAGACTATAGACTTCATAAACAAGATCTCACCAATAACGGGTTTAACAGAAGACTGTATTTTGGTCACATTAGATGTCGAGAGTCTATATACCAGTATTCCCCGTGGGGGGCTGGCAGCACTAGCACACTATTTGGACAGATACTAACGAATATCCACCAACAAACTTTATTCTAGAACTGGCTGAATATGTTTTGACGTATAACTATTTTAGGTTTGATGATGAATACTACCTCCAAACGAATGGAACATCGATTGGCTCCACATTTGCTCCGAGCTATGTTAACCTCTATGGGTCTTTTTAAAGAACGTTTTGTTAATAATGAAAACGAACATTTTTGAATAAAGTCCTGAAGTTGTATCGCGAGACGACAACATTTTTTGCATATGGGAAGGAACGGAAAAAGAGCTGTCAGATTTTATGGCACAACTCAATGACATTGACCCCAATCTCAAGTTCACTGTTGAATGAACACGTTGACTCAACGTGTTCATTACCTCGATATGCGGATTGAGAAATCAAATGGAACCCTGTTTACAACTCTGTATAGAAAATAAACAGACAGAAATACTATTACAGGGGGACAGCTTCCATCCTGAGCCATTAAAAAGGGGACTTCCAAGAAGCCAGTTTCAGACTGCGTTGTATATGCCACTCCACAAAGGATTATCTAGGAAAAGCAGAGGAGATGCGCATTAGGTTTCTAAAAGGCTATTCGCCACTGTGTGGATGAAGCTCTTAATTTGGCTTTGGGGAAAAACACGAGATGAACTGCTACAAAAAAGACTAAAGCTAAAGAACACTCCGTAATATTCACAACCACATATACATTGAATTTGTGAAAAGTGGGAGATGTGGTCAAGAAACACTGGCAAATTTTATCATCGGACCCAGCTTTGCCTGCTGAATTTAAAAATCCACCACTTATTGTGTATAGGAGAGGTCACAATTTACACGATAAATTGGTTAATGCCAACTGCCAGCCACAAAAGAAAATCAGCCAGGCCCTTTTACGCCCTCTACCAAATGGTAGCTATAAATGCAGAGAATGCACACAGTGCAACAATATGATGAAGTGTGAATATTTCTGCCACCCACACACAGGAAAACAGTTCCAAATAAATGACATTATTACGTGTTCCACCCAGGTTATTTACATTATTAAATGTTCATGTGGGCTCTGCTATGTCGGTAAAACCTCTCGTTCTCTCAAACAGAGAATTAGTGAACATAAAAGTTCAATCAGGAAAAACAAGGATTATCCAGTCGCAGTACTGTCATAACGTTGGCCTGAACTATATTCTTGCAATCCGATCAATGGAACATATGCGGTAGTACTTAATGAATATGATGTCAGTTCGGTTGTCATCTGAGACATTCTCATCAATGATAAGATGACAAACTCTACAGTGGAAAGTCTACACATCAGAGTTATCAGATTCACATGGAATTGTTGTTCAATTTAAATGTTTGAATATGAAATTATTGGTGATGGGATGAAATGTGAGTTTAGCTTCTAAAATGTGAGATTTGGGTTTTCATAAGGGTTTTCATCTGCTCAATCAGTGGCCCGCCCCTGTGAAGGGACATGGGCTATAAAACATTTCAAACACGCCCTCCTCTCCCTTCCTATATAAGCCCTTGACGACAATATAACTTCCTGTTCCAATGATGTGAGGATGACGGTCCTTTGTCAGAATGGTTCAGATAATAACTACAGAACGAAGCCAACATCAGCGTGAGCTTTGGTTGCGAATGGTATGAACTTTGAACTCTTATTCACTACAGAAGTGATACCTCCACACCGTTGAGTTAGCAACAGCAGATCCCGTCTACCACACAACGACGTTACGAAAACATATCCAATTGACAACCAGAGACATTCTTCAAAGGACTCGGTTGGGCAAGACGGCCTTCCATCTACCACCAACCTACCGAAGCGCAGCTCAGAGTAAATATTTATTGCATTTTTCTTTTGCAAATGGGCGGTAATTTAGAATGCATCAGATACTGTATTTACGATAGCACAGCTTCTCCCTGTGTCCCTCAGTCTTCCCGCTCTTTCACTCAAACCCAGTCCTTTTCCTTTGTGTAACCAGCTGTCATCTGTTCCGCCCACTAGGGACGTTTTCCTTTATGACGTCATTTGTAATCAAATTATGATTTAATTATGTGTATGTGTAATTCTGTGTGATTAGTTAGGTATTTAGTAAATAAATAATTAAACCATATTTTGTATTACTGATTCAGCCAGGGTTTGTGCAGATAACCAAGAATTTACAACGTTCAGATGAGACTGAATTAAGATAAGGATTAATATTGACTGCTATTGATGTAAAATATTACTAGGTCTTTAAGAGTTTATTCGGAAGATAACAGCTCTATAAATATTATTTTGTGGTGCCCGACTCTCTAGTTAATTACATTTACATGATTAGCTCAATCAGGTGATATTAATTACAGAGAAATTATTTTATAGAATAGCATGTCATATCACTTAATCCGGCATAGACAGTACATTTTAATGACCTAAAGCATGACATTTCTACCTTTTTTTAGGTTTTGTGGCATAGAGAAAGTTAAGATATCAGACAGGGGAGGGGATAGTAATAATAGTCTGAGAAAGAGAATGCTTTTGTATTTTCACCCTCCAGACATTATTTCCTAAAGGACTTAATGATGAAATGCCTGTATGTTATGAATTTGAACATGAATAATGTCCCTATTTAAGATTACTCTGTTTTTCGTATGATGTACCCAATGATTAATGAAAACTTGCTGTGGTTTTACAGATATGTTTAATACGCCTTATTTATGCACTTGTAATATTTTTGAAATGCATATTGTTATATTTGGTAGCACTTATTTGTTTTTCCTTTGCCTCCAACCCCTTTCGATGCGTGGAACGGATGTGGGTGGGGCGAGGTCTACATAAGGATGCACATTTTTTTTTATTCACAAAAGCTCTGACGTAAGCTTATTAAATATCAGTGATACTTTTGAATTCAGGTTGTAGAATAAATCAAGGGGGATGAGTATTTTCTGAAGACTAACTAGTGATTCCAGGTTACTGGTAAAAAAGCTGCGAGATATTAGCTTTTTCTTCATGACCAAAACATGACGTTCCATTTTTAGATGACATGGGTGTCAATTCATTTAAGCAGCATATCAAATTCGGATAACATTGTCGGTTACACCAGCACCTCCGGCTGCCTAATTCCAAACAGTGAGAAAATTAAAATAAATGATTTGTATGTACAGTTGAAGTCAGAAGTTACATACGCTTAGTCATTAACTTGTTTTTCAACCACTCCACAAATATCTTGTTCTTTGGGATAGGGGGCAGCATTTTCACTTTTGGATGAATAGCGTGCCCAGAGTGAACTGCCTCCTACTCAGTCCCAGATGCTAATATATGCATATTATTAGTATTGGATAGAAAACACTCTGAAGTCTCTAAAACTGTTTGAATGATGTCTGTGAGTATATCAGAACTCATATGGCAGGCAAAAACCTGAGAAAAAATCAGGAAGTGGGATATCTGTGGTTTGTAGTTTTTGAACTCAGCCCCTATCGAATACACATTGAGATATGGGTTATTTTGCACTTCCTAAGGCTTCCACTAGAAGTCAACCGTCTTTAGAACGTTGTTTCAGTCTTCTCATGTGAAGGGCGGCCGGATGGGAGCTGTTTGACTAAGGGGTCTGCCAGCAGCCTCGTTCTCAGTCACGCGCATTTCACATGAGGTATCTCTCGTTCCATTGCTTTTCTACAGACAATTCTCCAGTTCGAACATTATTGAACATTTCTGATAAAAACATCCTAAAGATTGATTATATACTTAGTTTGACAAGGTTCTTCGACCTGTAATATAACTTTTTGAACTTTTCGTCCGACTGGACCTGAACTCGCTTTTGGATTTGTTTACTAAACGCCCTAACCAAAGAAGCTAACAAAAGATTTGGACATAAATGATGGACATTATCAAACAAAACAAGCATTTATTGTGGAACTGCGATTCCTGGGAGTGCATTCTGACGAAGATCTTCAAAGGTAAGTGAATGTTGATCATGCTATTTATGACTAATGTTGACTGCGCAACATGGCGGATATATATTTTGGCTGGTTTGGGCTCTGAGCGCCGTTCTCAGATTATGCTTTTTCCGTTAATTTTTTTTTTGAAATCTGACACAGCGGTTGCATTAAGGAGAAGTTTATCTAGATTTCCATGCATAACACTTGAATTTTCATCAACATTTATAATGAGTATTTCTGTGAATTCATGTGGCTCTCTGTAATATCACTGCATGTTTTGGAACAACTGAACAACACGCCAATGTAAAATGAGATTTTTGGATATAAATATGAACTTTACCGAACAAAACATACATGTATTGTGTAACATGAAGTCCTATGAGTGTCATCTGATGATCATCATCAAAGGTTAGTGATTCATTTTTGGCTGGAAAAATGGCTGGGTTTTTCTGTGAGTTGGTGGTGACCTAGCATAATCGTTTGTGGAGCTTTCGCTGTAAAGCATTTTTGAAATCCGACAATGTGGCTGGATTAACGAGAATTGTATCTTTAAAATGGTGCCTAATACTTGTATGTTTGAGAAATTTGAATTATGAGATTTCTGATGATTTGTATTTGGCGCCCTACAATTTCATTGGCTGTTGGCGAGGGGTTCCGCTCGACAGGTTAACAAACTATAGTTTTGGCAAGTCGGTTAGGACATCTACTTTGTGCATGACATGTCATTCTTCCAACAATTGTTTACAGACAGATTATTTAACTTATAATTCATTGTATAACAATTCCAGTGGGTCAGAAGTTCACATACACCAAGTTGACTGCGCCTTTAAACAATTTGGAAAATTCCAGAAAATTATGTCATGGCTTTAGAAGCTTCTGATAGGCTAATTGACATAATTTCAGTCAATTGGAGGTGCGCCTGTGGATGGATTTCAAGGCCTACCTTCAAACTCAGTGCCTCTTTGCTTGACATCATGGGAAAATCCTGAACCTGAAACGTTTGAAACGTTTGACTGAAGTTATACAATTTAAAGGGTATGCTAACAAATACTAATTGAGAGTATGTAAACTTCTGACCCACTGGGAATGTGATGAAAGAAATAAAAGCTGAAATAAATTATTCTGACAATTTACATTCTTAAAAAAAAAGTGGTGATCCTAACTGACAGGGAATTGTTACGAGGATTAAATGTCAGGAATTGTGAAAAAGTTTAAGAGTTTAAATGTACTTGGCTAATGTGCATGTAAACTTCCGACTTCAACTGTATGTGTGTGTGTCTATATGTATGTATGTCAAAGACGTATAAAGTTGTTAAAGTAGCAATAATTAAAACGTCAATTACAACGCCCGGAAAGCTTTTTTTATTTATTTTAAAAATCATACAATGTGATTTTCTGGATTTTTGTTAATGTTAAGTGTTATTCACCCCGCTTTATTTCCTATTATATCCTATTCTGTTGCTGACAGCTTGAGACCATGAAAACAATACCTCACTTTTCTTCTGGATTGTCTTTCCTCCATAGCAACTGGATCTGCGTTAATGTTTTGTTTGTACCGTGCAGCCCTCTCCTTATTAGACAACCGCATCTACAGTATAAAGATAATGTACCTTGTAATACCTTAATGCCATAAAATAGTTTTAAAATTATAATATTCTGTATTCATACAAGTAAATTTGAATTGCATGATTAAATGTTGTAAACTAGTGAAAACATGGGATAACAAAGCTACTGTCCTTCAGCGTAACGGGTGACATTGTGGTATAACAACTTTTGTTGTGCTGAAGGAAAAAAGCGTGATATGGATTTCATACATAAACATATTTAACAGGCAGTTCCTCTGCCACCTATATAAAGTAACCTTGACCTATGAAGATTATCCTTCTCATATTTAATATAGCTTTTTATATATAACATTTATATATAACATTAAAAGTATGTTTTCTGTGTTGTGCGAAGAACATGCATTTTTGTTACAAAATCATCAAATATTTTAGAGATTACCATCATGTGATATGCTTTTTACCTTTGTTATACTGAATGACATTGAAGCGCAGAAGTCCTGAAACAAGTTATTAAATAATTTGTAGATACAGTATGTCGCCCATTCTATATATTGTTGCAAACACTAACACAATTTTGCCATGGGTCTTCATTTATATTTTTAAATCACTTTTGTCATTCAAATTTTTACCCGAACAGTTACATTGAAGGACATTTTGACACGTTAAAGCTCAATAACTCCCTTAATTTAATAGTTTTCAACACAAATATTTCTGGGTCAAAAGAAGGGAAATAGTTGAATGATTTATTATTATATCTATGCATATCTTTTTATGTTAAATGAATGGCCTTCGGACAACAAATTTACACGTCTCGTCTTTGACCCATATATAAAATACGTTTTCTGGATGGAAAAATGCTTTCAGTGTAAACCGTAATGACAAAAAACAGATATAAAGTATGTCAAAGATAATGGACCTATATATTTTATAATAATATCATCTTTGAGAACTACCAATTACCAAAATAAAAGCTAGACAGTCAGGGAGAATTGAACATTCACCAAACAATGAATTTCCAAGAATGGGTAGATCTATGTGCGCTATATCTATACTTCCAATTTGTAAGTTATATTTTTGGATTTTACTTTCGGTGTTGTACGCCAGCTTCAAACAGCTGAAAGAAAATGCTATATTTTTGGTTATGGAAAATATATTTCAGTGGTTTATTAGTGACGCAATGATTATCTACACTACACATGCTTTTTTTGTCACGTAAACTGGAATGAGGTGAACCATTTGAAGTTTTGCAACCAGGAAATGGCGGTGCAATTTACATGTTACATGTTACATGTTACAGTACAGTCACTGCGTTCCAATTTAGGTGCTTATCAATTACAAAATCTGCATATTTTTTTTTACCCGTATATGGGAAAGGGCTACCAATCAGGAAGAGATCGGTACTGAAAGACCACTTCATTATCTGATCTCTTCTGTGAACTACAATACCCAGCTTACCCCTTTTCATTTCCTGCTACAGTAGTAGTGTTGTTTGGGTGGGATATTTGTGTGTGTTTAGTTTTTTTCTCTTAGTGTTTGGCATTGTTCGGAATTCAGACAGTGACAATTCTTGCACAGTTCTAGTGTTAATCGAAAGTATTGGCAAGGTCTCTCACTCGCACACATGACGTACAGACATGTCAGTCTCACAGATTTTTTCTATCAATGGTGTAATATAGCTAATGGGTACTTCAAATCGCAGTTTCTGAGGCTAAGTGAGACTGGAGTAGATGTTTCCTTTGTCAATTTTTTTTTCATGCTCAAAGGATCCATTATAGTGAGTGCGACGGATTGGCGTACAATAATACCATTGGGGTAGGAAGACATTTGATAGGCATATAATTCACATTTCTTTGCAATCTTCATTCTTTGGTTAAGACATTAAATTGGGGTCTCAGTGGTACGTTTTCTGTTTTCCTTTCATTATACATCTCTTGGCATTTGTTGCAAGTATATTGTCTTGGATAAATTTCAAACCCAACATCTAATATTATCATGGCCACCTAATCATTTGTTCCCAATTGGCTCGTTTGACTTAACTTATTTTTTTAAATAAAGGTTAATGATGAAGTAATATAACAGTAGATAATATTTCTACAGCCAAGTCTCAAATTGCTTAAAGATTTGATAGTCTTATAGTAAAGGTATTAGATGGGTCATAACAAAGAGTGATTTCCAATGCTGGAAATATCCATTATCATCCCTGTCTTGAGACTGCAGTGAACTCTGCCACTCTATCTCGCTCGCTCTCTCCCCCTTCCATGCTGAAAGATACATGTGCTTCTCTTCTTAGCTAATCGCATTCAGCCCTGCAGGCTCACTAAGATGTGATGGCTTACCTCGGATTCCAAACCTGCAACACAAAAAAAGCACAGAGGGAAGAGAATGAGAGGGAGGTGAGAAAAAATGAATATAGGAAGAGAGAGAGGCAGAAAGAGGGTTTCCTTGCTCACTAGAGCAGAAAATCATCTCTGATAGAGCACTGTCTTCAAGGGATTTCCCCCATGTTCAGATAGAGGGTGGCTATGGTAATGGAGGGGGGAAGGAGAAGAGCAGATATGGTGAGAGGAAAGGATGGAACAAGAGGGGATAAAAAGAAAGGGAAAGGAGAGAGGAGAAAGATTTGATGAGCTTGGAAAGAAGGGGAGAAGAGGGTTAAATAAGGAAAGGAAATGACGATAGTGATTCTTGAGGGACTCAGCATACGTATCAGATAGTTAGGAGCCAGCCTTGTGTGACTGTGAGGAGCTGAGAAGCACCATATTCCTGAATCTTTAATCAGGACTCCTGTTCTGCTGCCAACACCTTGACAGGTGACTGCCTCAATATCCTGGAACTTTGGTGCTTCCGCACACTCTACTCATGCCAACCCCACCCCCTGGGTATTGTGTGTGTGTTTTAGCTAAGGAAGCTAGGGTCTCACTCTCACCAAGCACACACCGACATACTCAGTCACACACACAAATAACAGAAAAAGAAAGCACAAAAATGTGTCTGCGCACGTGAGACCTTAGCTTCCCTCTTGAAAACTTGGGACAGCCTTTCCAGTAACCTCAAGTATTTTCTTCTCATTATCTATGATGCTTTGCATGACGGTACACCTTCAAGAGGCAAAACGCTGATAAATTCTGAATGAAAATGCGTCAGCACGGAGCTGCATTATCCTGTCTTAGATTCCTTTCGTTTGCCAAGATATCCCATGACACACACCAATGTTTTGCACTAGTTTAAAGCTAAAACAGCTAATTCTCTCGGTTCTCACATCTCCTTAGCCTATAGGGGGAAGGAGGAAACATGTGAGGAGGGTGTAACACACACACACTTCCTGTACGATCGCTGGAGCGTGGACACAACGCTACTGTCCCACCTGGCCAACATCCAGTGAGATTGCAAAGATTGCAGAGTGTCAAATACAGAATTATACTCAATTATACTCATTATAATAAATCAGGAAAGATGCAACTATTTTACATAGGTTTAAAGATGAACTTCTTGTGAATCCAACCACGGTGTCAGATTTCAAAAATGCTTTACGGCGAAAGCATACCTTACAATTATTTGAGAACATAGCCCAGCAGACAAATCATTACAAACAGTAACCAGCCAAGTAGAAGAGTTACACAAGTCAGAAATAGAGATAAAATGAATCACTTACCTTTGATGGTCTTCATATGGTTGCACACAGAAGACATTCATTTATTCTATAAATGTTCCCTTTGTTCGATAATCTCTTTATATCCAAAAACCTCAGTTTTGTTCAACAAATGATACTTCCTGAATGGATTTTTCTCAGGTTTTCGCCTGCCAAATCAATTCTGTTATATTTAGACACTATTTTAACACTTTTGGAAACTTGAGTGTTTTCTATCCAAATCTATCAATTATATGCATATCCTATCTTCTGGGCCTGAGTAGAAGACAGTTTAATTTGGGCACGCTTTTCATCCAAAATTCCAAATGCTGCCCCCTACCCTAGAGAAGTTAACCTTTCTGATCTCCCCATCCCGGATCCGGGATCGTGAATACAGAGTCAAGCTCATTACCATAACGCAACGTTAACTATTCATAAAAATCGCAAATGAAATAAATATGCCATCTCTCAAGCTTAGCCTTTTGTAAACAACACTGTCATCTCAGATTTTCAAAATATGCTTCTCAACCATAGGAAAACAATCATTTGTGTAAAAGTAGCTAGCTAGCGTAGCATTTAGCGTTAGCATTAGCGTTAGCATCCAGCACGCAACATTTCAACAAAAACATAAAAGCCCTCAAAAAAAATAATTTACCTTTGAAGAACTTCGGATGTTTTCAATGAGGAGACTCTCAGTTAGATAGCAAAGTTTTTCCAAAAATATTCTTTGTGTATTAGAAATAGCTCCGTTTTGTACATCACATTTGGCTACCAAAAAAAAACGAAAATTCAGTCCTCAAAACGCGAACTTTTTTCCAAATTAACTCCATAATATCGACTGAAAACATGGCAAACGTTGTTTAGAATCAATCCTCAAGGTGTTTTTCACATATCTCTTCGATGATATATCGTTCGTGGAAGCATGGTTTCTCCTCTCAATCAAATGGAAAAATACTTGCACCTGGCTTTGCGCACCAGTTTCGACGCAGGACACCAGGCGGACACTTGGAAAATGTAGTCTCTTATGGTCAATCTTCCAATGATATGCCCACAAATACGTCACAATGCTGCCGACATCTTGGGGAAACGGCAGAAGGTCTAAGCTTATTCCTGTCGCATTCACAGCCATATAAGGAGACATTAGAAAACAGAGCTTCAGAAATTCTGCTCATTTCCTGTTTGACGTTTCATCTTGGTTTTGCCTGTAGAATGAGTTCTGGGGCACTTACAGACAAAATCTTTGCAGAGAATAATACATAGTCGAGCATCTTTTCATGACAAAATATCGCGCTTAAAACGGGAACGTTTTTTATCCAAAAATGAAATAGCGCCCCTAGAGATGCAACAGGTTACCCTCATGTTCTATTTCCTTTTGGTACTATTGTACATTCCGCGTTGTTTCAACACACCTAAACAGGAATGTAATGGGCACAGGAAGACGTTTTACCCCATAAAATCTCATAATACATCAGAATACTTTAACTGCCTCAGACTACCTTGAAGGCCCTGTGCTAAAACACATCTCCGTTCTGAATACATCTCTGCGTTTTATAAGTTCTATGGCAATGCATAGACCTTTTGAAATTACATATATTTTCTTCCAACCCGAGTGCCTTGAACCAGATCCATTAATATACATATACGTCTCTGCCATTGAACCATAGAAATGAATGAAGATAGGTTATGCCTTGAACATCCTTGAGACGTAAGCTCTGAACCTACTGTGACTGTTTCTCTGTCTGAATAACCACTTAGCTTCTAATAGTGTAGATCTCAAACATTAAGAGGAATCCACAGCTTAGGGCAGCAGAGCAGAACATTATATACAGGTAACCGCCAAAATAAAGGAAACACTTGAGTAAATGAGGGATATAAGTATATTGAAAGCAGGCTTCCACACAGATGGAATTCCTGCGTTAATTAAGCAATTAACATGTCATCATTCTTAGGGTCATGTATAAAAATGCCCAGTTGCCCATTATTTTGGCTACCATGGCTAGAAGAAGAGAGATCAGTGACTTTGAAAGAGGGGTCTTAAAGGAGCGTAGGGGGTTTAAAGGGTGTCACCAGATCTCAACCCAATTGAACACTAATGTGAGATTCTGGAGTGGCGCTTGAGGGAAAGGATGGAGCGGGGAGACGGAAGAGGGAAAGGATGGAGCGGGGAGACGGAAGAGGGAAAGGATGGAGCGGGGAGACGGAAGAGGGAAAGGATGGAGCGGGGAGACGGTAGAGGGAAAGGATGGAGCGAAGAGACGGAAGAGGGAAAGGATGGAGCGGGGAGACGGAAGAGGGAAAGGATGGAGCGGGGAGACGGAAGAGGGAAAGGAATTAGAGGATAGAAGGAGAAAAGAACAGGAGAAGGGAAGCAGACGGTGAAGGAGAGCCAAAAAATAGGGGGATATAGAGAATTGGAAACTTGGTACACGATGAGGACTTGGGGTTGGGAAACGTGTCAAATGGATAGGGGGAGTGGAGGGCAGACTGAGGGAGTTGGGAGACATGCACATTCAGAATGATAGGGGAGAGGGAGCAAGAGAGACCGAAGGACAGAGATTGGAATTGAAGGAGAGAGCCGCATAGAGGGAAAGATGGAGACAGAGGGAGTCTGGGGAGGACTGATTGGGGGATGTAATGAGCTGTAGCAGACAGTCGGCTCCAAGGGGACCAACAGAGAAGCTCCGCTCCTCCCTCTACGACCTAGTTTGTGATCCCACCGAGAGGTAGCCGTCGCACACACAAGACCCCACACACACACTTCCTCACTCTCTCTCTCGTTCTCTCTCTCTCCCAAGCACTTACGCACAGACAGTCACATGGATCCCCAGTACCACTCCACAAGTTCTCGCTGCTCCACTTCTCTCTCTAGTACAGTATGTCCTCTGACACCCTTCTCCATCTCTTCTCTGTTTGTTTTGGCTGTGGATCAAAGTCTCTTCCTGCTTCTCTATCTCTCGTTCTGTCTACATGGCCTTGTCTCTATTCATGTTCCATGTCCTGTTTGAGAAGACTCTCGTGTGCCACTTTGACCTCTGTCCTAAAAGTTCATTACCACAACAAACACAGTGGGAGATCTGAATGTAATGGCCAACTGAGGTTTGTTGTGGGGAGTTATTACACGGTGTTAGTTTGGACTTTGTCTGGGTACATGCTTGAATGTCCAGATGAGAACACGTGTGCTGGACAGCTGGTGGTGAGGTTCTGCATAATTCAAGCATTGGATTTGTGTAACGCATGCGCGCCCGAGTGCACGCTCACAGAATACACACACACACCCCCCACACACACACAATCCCCACACCTGTGTTCCCCTTGATAATAATGACTAAGCCCTATCTGAGATCTCAACCCAGCTGCTATATTTGCTGCCTCAGCAGTGCTATATCGTGCCTTGCCTCTCCTCTACCTTTAAACATCACCCTGCTGGGAACGCACTGGACATGCTACCAGCCGGGCCTGTCCAAGCACGATAATACCCTCTTCACTGTGGGAGTCACAGTGCGGTCCAAATAGACCTGGATGTACCCTGCGTGTATCCCTTTGTGACCTGACCCTCACCTTATGCAATGTAATTGAAAGTTACTTATTGTTTCTGTGACAGCAAAAACAAAATTCACTGTGAAAACAAACATATTTCTTTGTGGTTGACACGGCAGTGCTTCCACACATACTGTCTGCAAACGTTCAGCGGTTTACAGATGAAACATTTTTATAGCACTTTTGTTTGCTTTCTTGCTGCCCTGATTGGACTGGATCTCTGTTTGTGCCCCCAGGTTTTGCATGCAGAAAAGTGCCAAGCTGGTGCCAGGAGTGACGTTGGACCTCATTGAGAAGTAAGTACTGCTGTGGTAACTCTCCCGCTTTCATTTCTGCTTTCTTTACTTTATATTGCTTTTCTTTTGTTCTTTCAGCGAGTAGTGTAGTTTGGACCAATTTAAAGCCCTACTTTTTCTTTTGTAAAGATTTGTTGTTTTTTTCTGGATGGATTTGAGTATGTTCTTGTTGTGAGTGATACAAATATGCCAGATAAAAGGACGTACAGATGCAATTCCACTCGTTTTGAGAACATAAGGCAGCTTACAGCCCCTAGAGCTCTCTCTACCCCAACTACACAGAGACTATGTTCACACGCTCACATAACAGGAAAACAACAGACTACGTTCACACGCTCACATAACAGGAAAACAACAGACTACGTTCACACGCTCACATAACAGGAAAACAACAGACTACGTTCACACGCTCACATAACAGGAAAACAAATCAAATCAAATGTATTTATATAGCCCTTCGTACATCAGCTGATATCTCAAAGTGCTGTACAGAAACCCAGCCTAAAACCCCAAACAGCAAGCAATGCAGGTGTAGAAGCACGGTGGCTAGGAAAAACTCCCTAGAAAGGCCAAAACCTAGGAAGAAACCTAGAGAGGAACCAGGCTATGTGGGGTGGCCAGTCCTCTTCTGGCTGTGCCGGGTGGAGATTATAACAGAACATGGCCAAGATGTTCAAATGTTCATAAATGACCAGCATGGTCGAATAATAATAAGGCAGAACAGTTGAAACTGGAGCAGCAGCACGGCCAGGTGGACTGGGGACAGCAAGGAGTCATCATGTCAGGTAGTCCTGGGGCATGGTCCTAGGGCTCAGGTCCTCCGAGAGAGAGAAAGAAAGAGAGAAGGAGAGAATTAGAGAACGCACACTTAGATTCACACAGGACACCGAACAGGACAGGAGAAGTACTCCAGATATAACAAACTGACCCTAGCCCCCCCGACACATAAACTACTGCAGCATAAATACTGGAGGCTGAGACAGGAGGGGTCAGGAGACACTGTGGCCCCATCCGAGGACACCCCCGGACAGGGCCAAACAGGAAGGATATAACCCCACCCACTTTGCCAAAGCACATCCCCCACACCACTAGAGGGATATATTCAACCACCAACTTACTATCCTGAGACAAGGCTGAGTATAGCCCACAAAGACCTCCGCCACGGCACAACCCAAAGGGTTGGGGGGGGGGGGGCAACCCAGACAGGATGACCACATCAGTGAATCAACCCACTCAGGTGACGCACCCCCTCCAGGGACGGCATGAGAGAGCCCCAGTAAGCCAGTGACTCAGCCCCTGTAATAGGGTTAGAGGCAGAGAATCCCAGTGGAAAGAGGGGAACCGGCCAGGCAGAGACAGCAAGGGTGGTTCGTTGCTCCAGAGCCTTTCCGTTCACCTTCCCACTCCTGGGCTAGACTACACTCAATCATATGACCCACTGAAGAGATGAGTCTTCAGTAGAGACTTAAAGGTTGAGACCGAGTTTGCGTCTCTGACATGGGTAGGCAGACCGTTCCATAAAAATGGAGCTCTATAGGAGAAAGCCCTGCCTCCAGCTGTTTGCTTAGAAATTCTAGGGACAATTAGGAGGCCTGCGTCTTGTGACCGTAGCGTACGTGTAGGTATGTACGGCAGGACCAAATCAGAGAGATAGGTAGGAGCAAGCCCATGTAATGCTTTGTAGGTTAGCAGCAGTAAAATCTTGAAATCAGCCCTTGCTTTGACAGGAAGCCAGTGTAGAGAGGCTAGCACTGGAGTAATATGATCACATTTTTTGGTTCTAGTCAGGATTCTAGCAGCCGTATTTAGCACTAACTGAAGTTTATTTAGTGCTTTATCCGGGTAGCCGGAAAGTAGAGCATTGCAGTAGTCTAACCTAGAAGTGACAAAAGCATGGATTAATTTTTCTGCATCATTTTTGGACAGAAAGTTTCTGATTTTTGCAATGTTACGTAGATGGAAAAAAGCTGTCCTTGAAATGGTCTTGATATGTTCTTCAAAAGAGAGATCAGGGTCCAGAGTAACGCCGAGGTCCTTCACTTTTATTTGAGACGACTGTACAACCATTAAGATTAATTGTCAGATTCAATAGAAGATCTCTTTGTTTCTTGGGACCTAGAACAAGCATCTCTGTTTTGTCCGAGTTTAAAAGTAGAAAGTTTGCAGCCATTCACTTCCTTATGTCTGAAACACATGCTTCTAGCAAGGGCAATTTTGGGGCTTCACCATGTTTCATTGAAATGTACAGCTGTGTGTCATCTGCATAGCAGTGAAAGTTAACATTATATTTTTGAAATAACTTCCCCAAGAGGTAAAATATATAGTGAAACCAATAGTGGTCCTAAAACGGAACCTTGAGGAACACCGAAATTTACAGTTGATTTGTCAGAGGACAAACCATTCACAGAGACAAACTGATATCTTTCCGACAGATAAGATCTAAACCAGGCCAGAACTTGTCCGTGTAGACCAATTTGGGTTTCCAATCTCTCCAAAAGAATGTGGTGATCGATGGTATCAAAAGCAGCACTAAGGTCTAGGAGCACGAGGACAGATGCAGAGCCTCGGTCCGATGCCATTAAAATGTAATTTACCACCTTCACAAGTGCCGTCTCAGTGCTATGATGGGGTCTAAAACCAGACTGAAGCATTTCGTATACATTGTTTGTCTTCAGGAAGGCAGTGAGTTGTTGCGCAACAGCCTTTTCTAAAATTTTTGAGAGGAATGGAAGATTCGATATAGGCCGATTTTAGTTTTTTATATTTTCTGGGTCAAGGTTTGGCTTTTTCAAGAGAGGCTTTATTACTGCCACTTTTAGTGAGTTTGGTACACATCCGGTGGATAGAGAGCCGTTTATTATGTTCAACATAGGAGGGCCAAGCACAGGAAGCAGCTCTTTAAGTAGTTTAGTTGGAATAGGGTCCAGTATGCAGCTTGAAGGTTTAGAGGCCATGATTATTTTCATCATTGTGTCAAGAGATATAGTACTAAAACACTTGAGCGTCTCTCTTGATCCTAGGTCCTGGCAGAGTTGTGCAGACTCAGGACAACTGAGCTTTGAAGGAATACGCAGATTTAGGAGGAGTCCGTAATTTGCTTTCTAGTAATCATAATCTTTTCCTCAAAGAAGTTCATGAATTTATCACTGCTAAAGTGAAAGTCATCCTCTCTTGGGGAATGCTGCTTTTTAGTTAGCTTTGCGACAGTATCAAAAAGGAATTTCGGATTGTTCTTATTTTCCTCAATTAAGTTAGAAAAATAGGATGATAGAGCAGCAGTAAGGGCTCTTTGGTACTGCACAGTACTGTCTTTCCAAGCTAGTCGGAAGACTTCCAGTTTGGTGTGGCGCCATTTCCGTTCCAATTTTCTGGAAGCTTGCTTCAGAGCTAAAACAACAGACTACGTTCACACGCTCACATAACAGGAAAACAACAGACTACGTTCACACGCTCACATAACAGGAAAACAACAGACTACGTTCACACGCTCACATAACAGAAAAACAACAGACTATGTTCACACGCTCAAACAACAGGAAAACAAGAGAACACGCTCACATAACAGGAAAACAAGACAGAGAGACTACGTTCACACGCTCACATAACAGAAAAACAAGACAGAGACTACGTTCAAACGCTCACATAACAGAAAAACAAGACGGAGACTACGTTCAAACGCTCACATAACAGAAAAACAAGACAGAGCGACTACGTTCACACGCTCACATAACAGGAAGACAACAGAGACTACGTTCATACGCTCAAACAACAGGAAAACAAGAGAACACGCTCACATAACAGGAAAACAAGACTGACTACGTTCACACGCTCACATAACAGGAAAACAAGACGGATACAAACTTTTCTATACTTTAGATTTGGCCCTCTTGCCTAGTCTTTGTCTGACTCAGACGTTCTCGCTTTCCCTCCAAACATACATGCTGACGTGTAAACGCACACATGACTTTGCCTCCAGCTAATTGTGACTCAGTCAGCACATGGCCATGATTCCCTCAGTGTTAACCAGGCCAAAATGGACACACACACACACACACACACACACACACACACACACACACACACACACACACACACACACAAGTCTAGTCCTCTAGAGGTTAATTAGTGTGTTTGGCTTAGGGCTAGTAGAGGCTGAGGGTGTCATGGTGCACACTCACTGAACGTGTGTGTGTGTGCACGTGAGTGTGTGCACGTCGGGGCTCAAAGTTCATCTAGAACTCTTTCCAGTGTGACGCAGATAGTCACGTTTCACTCCTCTCTCTGCCTACTCCACACCTCCCAGATAGTCACGTTTCACTCCTCTCTCTGCCTACTCTACACCTCTCCAGATAGTCACGTTTCACTCCTCTCTCTGCCTACTCTACACCTCTCCAGATAGTCACGTTTCACTCCTCTCTCTGCCTACTCTACACCTCCCAGATAGTCACGTTTCACTCCTCTTTCTGCCTACTCTACCCCTCTCCAGATAGACACATTTCACTCCTCTCTCTGCCTACTCTACCCCTCTCCAGATAGACACGTTTCACTCCTCTCTCTGCCTACTCTACCCCTCTCCAGATAGACACGTTTCACTCCTCTCTCTGCCTACTCTACACCTCTCCAGATAGTCACGTTTCACTCCTCTTTCTGCCTACTCTGCCCCTCTTCAAGACTGGAAGTGGGTTTAGGATTGGATCCAAACCACAGAGTTGCCTCCCCTGTGCCCCATAACTCCTCAGGTACCTCTGCCGAACCGCAGCCTATTCCTCTTTCAAACAATCCCCTATTCCAAAGGAGAGGATACAAGAAGTCTCTCTCTCTTCAGGTGGATAAGGTCCTTCACTCATGCTCACTATCTATCTCTCTCTCTCCCTTTGGCATCATGTCTAACTCTCTTGCTTTCTTCCCACCTTCTCTGTAGCGTTCTCTTCTCTTCCTCTCTCTCTCTGACGTTTGGAGATGCCTCTGTGGAGGATAAAAACTGCTTGAGAAATAACCAGGTGGAAGAGAACCTTTCAACTAACAATCAGAGCGAGATCTCACTCACTACGCTTCTCTCTCTCTCTCTCTCTCTCTCTCTCTTTACTCTCCTTCTGCCATATCAGTACATCACGGGCCGGTTTTGACAGCTTTGGCACCTCTCCCTCCCTCCTTACATCTCTCACTGGACTGGAGTGAGGGCTGCGGCGAGAAGACATGTAAAGGCACGTCAGGAGGCTCATACGAGCGTCAGTCTCTTATCGTGGGTTTGCGTCAGAGGTTGAGGTCGTGCTGGGAAAAGGCTCCCCTCTGGAAACGGAGCTACCTTCCTAGTGTTTTAGTGTGACGGCATTCCGACTTGATACAGACCCAAAATAAATCAAAATGCAGGTTGCGTTTGAGAGCTTTGCAAGTGTGAGGATGTTTTTGGGAGTCTTCGTCTCAACTGAATGTATAGAGTGTATTCAGCAGTGGACTTGTTCGGTATAGCCTCAAGAGAGTTGGACACCAGCCGACCCAGTGTAATCAGTTTGGGTCAAAGTTTGTGCTGTGTAGGGCCTCCCGGGTGGCGCAGTGGTTAAGGGCGCTGTACTGCAGCTCCAGCTGTGCCACCAAGAGGCTCTGTTCGTAACCGGGCGCGACCGGGAGGTCCGTGGGGCGACGCCCAATTGGCCTAGCTTCGTCTGGGTTAGGGAGGGCCTGGCCGGTAGGGATATCCTTGTCTCATTGCGCACCAGCGACTCCTGTGGCGCGCAGTGCACGCTAACCAAGGTTGCCAGGTGCACAGTGTTTCCTCCGACACATTGCTTCCGGGTTGGATTCGCGCTGTGTTAAGAAGCAGTGCGGCTTGGTTGGGTTGTGTATCGGAGGACGCATGACTTTCAACCTTTGTCACTCCCGAGCCCGTACGGGAGAAAAAGGGCTAAAATTCAACAACAAAAAAACAACAAAAAAGTTTGTGCTGGGAAAGGCTTCGCTTCGGAGTGACGACGTTCAGATCTGACCCAGATGCAGACCAAAGCTCTGGTTTTTCAGAGTTGCAGTACAGCGCCCTTAACTAGTTCAAAATCACCTCACAGTTGGACTTCACGGGCTAAGTACTGGAGATCAGTGCAGCAACAGAAGCGCTAATTCATCATGTAGTGTAGCAGTTCCTACAGAATCACCCAGCATCTTCACGTGTGTGGTTTCCAATGTGCTGCAATGGCAGAAATACCCCCTTTCAGTGTGACAGAAGGTTTTTAGACCGGTTGCTCTGTCCTCTGACAGGCCAGTTCTGTTGGGTCTCATAAGAACCTGTCCATAGCAGAGTTCATACCTTGTCACAACACTCATTTATAGGACCTTCTCATTTACCTCTGTCTGGAACTTTAAACACAGCTAGTTTTGGTGGCTGTCTCTAAAATGGTTACTGGTTACTGTTTTTTAAAATTATATCTGAATGCTATAATGTTGCAACCTCCTCAACAGGCCCCAGGTGTATTAGTGCTGAGTTGGACCAAAACCCTGAACACACACCCTGTGTGGTTCTCCAGGACCGGGGTTTTAGACAGCTACAATAAGGAGTGGTGCTGAAGCGTTAGCTTCTGGAAGGCTGAGCTGTGTCAGTGTGTGTTTCAGCGCTGGGCCCCAGGAGATGGTGACATTTACCTCCCAGCTGAGTTTGTGACTCAGTCAGCACATGACCATGACTCCCTCCGTGTGTTCAGTGTTAACCGGCCATAATGGAGAGAGACACACACACTTTCTGCTCAGAGGGCCAAGATGTTACATATCAACAGCCGACCCCCATTACATAAGACTAAGTCACTGCAAAGAACTTGGACCAACCAGTAATTACATGATTTACTTCTTCTCTACCTCCTACACACACACACACACGCACGTACGCACACGTATTGCAAAAGGATCTTAGATAAGAGATTTCGAGTCACGATTCTAAACCATGTCAGTTATCATGACTAATACTCTACTTCACTCAGATGCAATATAATGGATGTTGTTTATTTTCTCTTTTGACTTCACTCCTACATCCGCCAAGCCCTGCCTCCTGAACAAGGATGATCCTTTCTTATCAAGAAACACAGGTCTTTTTTCATCTCCCCTGAACTGTTTTCCTACTGGATGGGAATAACATGGGATAATAACATGAGCTTTGAGCTTGGATTCCAATTCCAATCCCGCAGCCTATTGAAACGGTGTCTCCCAGACCCCCTGGAAGGGTGCAGTGCTAGTCTAGCCCCCTGCTGGGTCTCTGAGTTGGGTAGGGCTGTGCTCATCATGCCTTGTCACTTGGCTTATGGGTCATTATTTCATGTGACAAAGTCACCTGAGAGACTTGGAAACTCAGCAGTGACACTGGCGCACTCTACCTTCTGGGAAATAAATACATGAAAACGAATCCATGAATAAATGGAAAACACTTGTGTGACGGGTAACAATTAGGGTTGGCCAGGGATATTATACTTTGACCAGGATATCCATCCATCCATCCATTCCTTACCTCTGTATCCCCTCTTAATCCTTGAACAAAGAGGGAAACCAATTTACCTCGCCACTTTTCTGGGACACAGGTTGTCCTGTCCGGAAGGATAAATGTTTCATCTTTGGTGCTTCATGGTGTTGCCAGTCATTGTTGACCGGAACACCCAGTACTCAGTGATTTTACTCCACAAAGCCACCAGCCTTTGATCTAAACAGTAATAGGATGTTATAGGTTGTATTGTTTTAGCCAAACAAACTTTGGAAATCCTGTCGACGTGTTAGTGAATAATATTGGTAGGTTTTACGGAATTGTTGATAAGAAATAGTTTACCTCAAGCAGGAATCCTGAGAAAACATGTCTTTACTCACCAGTGCCCCCAGTCGAACGGAGTCAAGGTTATGGCAGAAACATGTAGTCCTCTTTTTCCTCCATTCTAATACATTTAGCTGAGTGAGCATGTGTTGTCTGTACTGACTGCTCATGTGTGTTAGGCCAGATGAATGGGAGCGGTGGGTGAGCTCTTGTGGGGTTTAGCAGGTCTGAATGGGAAAGAGAAATGGTGTCTCTTTGATGTTGTGACACGCTGCTCTTTCACATGAGCGATGGCTTGTTGGTTCAGTGCAGCCCCTCAGCGTCCTCTCTGGGCATTGTGTGTGTGTGTGTGCTTTCTCCATGTGTCTCAGGATATACCTAGGGAGATGGGGGAAGCCATTTGTCCCCGTTCCTCCTTGTACTCCTCTCCCCCACTGAGGGGGTCATAAAGCATCATGGGGTGGGGGGCGGTGGTCTGGTCAACACATCACCATCAACACAGCCAGGCCTCTATTGATCTACACTACACACACGGGTGCTTTCAGGAGTCATCATTCGACCACACACACACCACATGCGCGCACACACATACTGTACATTGTTTTACATTTAGTTACTTTAGCAGATGCTCTTATCCAGAGTGACTTACAGGAGCAATTAGGGTTAAGGTGCCTTGCTCAAGGGCAAATGTGACCAATTTTTCCATGTAGTCGCCTCAGGGATTCGAACCAGCAACCTTTACTTGCCCAACACTCTTAAACGCTAGGCTGCCTGTCGCCCCACAGACTAGGCCACACACATGCTACCTACTGGGGACACCTGTTCTGGCACCACATTCTGGGGACACCACTTTCCTGACAGCCTAGAGACAAGATGAAAACATCAACAACAAAATCTGTAATAAATACAATTGTATTTGATTCATTGAAATAAGAATAGATGACATTGTGATGTATCGTGTCTTTGGCTATGCCAGATTAAGTGATATGACATGCTATTCTATAAAATAATTTATCCGTAATTAATATTACCTGATTGAGCTAATCATGTAAATGTAATTAACTAGAGAGTCGGGGCACCACAAAATAATATTTATAGAGCTGTTATCTTCTGAATAAACTCTTAAAGACCTAGTAATATTTTACATCAATAGCAGTCAATATTAATCTTCATCTTAATTCAGTCTCATCTGAAAGTTGTAAATTCTTGGTTATCTGCACAAACCCTGGCTAACAAGTTGAATCAGCAATACAAAATTGGGTTTAATTATTTATTTACTAAATACCTAACTAATCACACAGAATTACACATACACATAATTAAATCATAACTTGATTACAAATTACGTCATAAAGGAAAACGTCCCTAGCGGGCGGAACAGATATGACATCTTGTTACACAAAAGAAAAGGGCTGGGTTTGAGTGAAATAGCGGGAAGACTGGGTAACAAAGGTAACAAATAGCTGTGCTATTGTAAATACAGTATCTGATGCGTTCTAAATTACCGCCCATTTGGAAAAGGAAAATGCAATAAATTACTCTGAGCTGCGCTTCGGTAGGTTGGTGGTAGATGGAAGCCTGTGTTGCCAAACCGAGTCCTTTGTCCTTTGAAGAATGTCTCTGGTGGTCAATTGGATACGTTGTAGTAACGTCGTTGTGTGATAGACGGGATCTGTCTGTTCCTTCCTAACCCTCGTTTGCAGCGGCTGTTGCTAACTCAACGGCTAGGAGGCATCACTTCTGTGGTGAATAAGAGTTCAAAGTTCATACGATTCGCAACCAAAGCTCACGCTGATGTTAGCTTCGTTCTGTAGTTATTATCTGAACCATTCTGACATCGGACCGTCGTCCTCACGTCCTCGGAACAGGAGGTTATATTGTCGTCAAGGCTTTATATAGGAAGGGAGAGGAGGGCGTGTTTGAAATGTTTTATAGCCCATGTCCCTTCACACAGGCGGGCCACTGATTGAGTACCTTATGAAAACCCAAATCTCACATTTTAGAAGCTAAAATCACATTTCATCCCATTACCAATAATTTCATATTCAAACATTTAAATTGAACAACAATTCCATGTGAATCTGATAACTCTGATGTGTAGACATCCACTGTAGAGTTTGTCATTTTATCTTTGAGAATGTCTCAGATGACAACCGAACTGACGACATATAGTACCACCGTTCAATTGGTCGGATTGCCAGAATATAGTTAATTTCCCCCCATCTTCTGATATTCCCAGAATCTCTATGTTTGCAAATGTAACATCAGTAGGGTAGAGAGAGGAAAAAGGGGGAAAGAGGTATTTATGACTGTCATTAACCTACCCCCAGGCCAAGGTCATGACAGATGACTGGGCAAAAGGAAACTCCTTATTTGACATCAACAGGAAGTCCTATCTGACCAACTAGTGCCATCAGGGAACTAACTAGTGTAGGCTATTGTTTAGGGCACAAGGGGAAGATGGATCCTAATCTAGATTACTGGCAAAGTTTGTATTGGTAGAACCGCCTGGCCTTTCAGCCTATCAGTACCCGCTAGAGAACGTTGCCGGGCATACTCTTTAGCATATGCATCAGATGCATATCAACCTGTAAGGTGTGCAAACATGCTTGATAAATAGTGCATAAACTATTGTAAATGATTAATTGCGTGAAGAAATATTCAGTATAATCAATTTGATCAACTTAATTTGTACAGTTATAGTAATTAAGTCCAGTTACAACTTCTGACAGCAAGTAAAAATATAATAATATTTGCTGTATTCCTAAACAGTCACCAGTGCATCAGCAATTGTAAAGGGTGAATTGCGTAAATATATATTCATGACAAGATACAATCAACAAATTACAGTTTTTTTTTATATCGGACACTGTATTGTGCCCTTATGCGAGTGTCTTTACGCATTAATCCATTTCCTCTTCTTTTTTGGGGGTCCACAGTCAGCACACAGCTTCGGGGCTTTGTGTGAGCAAGCCCCACAAACAAATTGGTTGTACTGCACACAGTTTTCATGGGCCTTGCTTCATATGCACCTGCCGCAGTATCACCTCAGAGTTGAACACCATCCAACCCAGTGTAATCAGTTTGCGGCAGCCAGCCCAGTGTAATCAATTTGAAAATGTCCGCCCCATACCGATCAGACCAAAAGGACTCCACGTCATGCTCTTTCCGCCGTACGCCCCGCGGACGTACAAGAGTTCAATAAATGCTTAGAGTTCATCCAAAGACATGTCCCACCTACTTTTTCCTTTTCTATGCACATGAGCAACAGTACCATCTCTGATGTGCTTCAACATCTGCATGTCACACAAACTCCTCCCTCTTTTCTACTCAAACCGTGCCGTCCCTCCCAGACTCCTGCCTCGCCGTGCCGTCCCTCCCAGACTCCTGCCTCGCCGTGCCGTCCCTCCCAGACTCCTGCCTCGCCGTGCCGTCCCTCCCAGACTCCTGCCTCGCCGTGCCGTCCCTCCCAGACTCTTGCCTCGCCGTGCCGTCCCTCCCAGACTCCTGCCTCGCCGTGCCGTCCCTCCCAGACTCCTGCCTCGCCGTGCCGTCCCTCCCAGACTCCTGCCTCGCCGTGCCGTCCCTCCCAGACTCCTGCCTCGCCGTGCCGTCCCTCCCAGACTCCTGCCTCGCCGTGCCGTCCCTCCCAGACTCCTGCCTCGCCGTGCCGTCCCTCCCAGACTCCTGCCTCGCCGTGCCGTCCCTCCCAGACTCCTGCCTCGCCGTGCCGTCCCTCCCAGACTCCTGCCTCGCCGTGCCGTCCCTCCCAGACTCCTGCCTCGCCGTGCCGTCCCTCCCAGACTCCTGCCTCGCCGTGCCGTCCCTCCCACACTCCTACCTCGCCGTGCCGTCCCTCCCACACTCCTGCCTCGCCGTGCCGTCCCTCCCACACTCCTGCCTCGCCGTCCCTCCCACACTCCTGCCTCGCCGTGCCGTCCCTCCCAGACTCCTGCCTCGCCGTCTGTTGGCTCTGAGTTTTTTCTGTGGCGAAGCTCAGGCATCAGAGGCGGAAGTCAACATCTGAATCAGATGAAGACTCTTCATCAGCAATGTTGAGTTCAAGCTCAATATATGATCCTCCATCCAACTCGAACTCATCTAAATTCTGCAGCATTTGCAATACTGTTAGTGTGTCCGTTCTTTTGGTTCGTCTTGCCATTTTGAACTACACACTGTATGTTGTACTCGGTGTCTAATTTGACTGTCACAGAGGGGAAATTATATACCATTTCCAGCCTCTCATAATAAAATAGACTGCCCACAATTCTTCATCAAAATTACAATATAGTTCTAAATTGAATGATGTCTGTGAGTATAACAGAACTCATATGGCAGGCAAGAACCTGAGAAGAAATCCAAACAGGAAGTGAGAAATCTGAGGTTGGTATATTTTCAAACCATTCCCCTAGATGTCAACCGTCTATAGAAATTTGAATGAGGCTTCTACTGTGTTGTGGGACTGAATAAGAGGGGAATGAATCAGACTACTGGCAGAGAGCCAGTTCCAGGTCACACGCATAACGCATGATATCTTCCTGCGTTCTGTTCCTCCTTAAGACACAAAGGAATTTTATTGAATTTATTGAAGATTTATGATAAAAACATCCTAATGATTGATTCTGTACTTAGTTTGAAATGTTTCTTCGACCTGTAATATAACTTTTTGGATATTGTGTCCGAAAAAATGGTCGACCAGCACCAGCGTTTGGATAGGTGTACCAAACGCACTAAAAAAAGTAGCTAATTGGACATAAATAACGGATATTATCGAACAAATCAAGTATTTATTGTGGACCTGGGATTCCTGGGAGTGCATTCTGATGAAGATCATCAAAGGTAAGGGAATATTTAGCTTGTCATTTATGGTTTATGTTGACTCCAACATGGCGGCTAATTTGACTATTGTTCTGAGCGTCATCTCAGATTATTGCATGGTTTGCTTTTTCCATAAAGTTTTTTTTAAATCTGACACAGCGGTTGCATTAAGGAGAGGTATTTCTATATCATCTCCCTTTATGATGAGTATTTCTGTTGAATTGATGTGGATATGCAAAATCACTGGATGTTTTTGGAACTAGTGAATGTAATGCGCCAATGTAAACTCAGATTTTTTTTAATATAAATATGAACTTTATCAAAGAAAACATACATGTATTGTGTAACATGAAGTCCTATGAGTGTCATCTGATGAAGATCATCAAAGGTTAGTGATTCATTTTATCTCTTTGTGCTTTCTGCGACTCCTCTCTTTGGCTGAAAAAATTGTGGTTTGGTGGTGACCTAACATAATCGTTTGTGGTGATTTCGCTGAAAAGCATATTTGAAATCGGACACTGTGGTGGGATTAACAACAAGACTACCTTTAAAACTGTATCAGATACATGTATGTTTGAGGAATTTTAATTGAGATTTGTTGTTTTGAATTTGGCACCCTGCACTTTCACTGGCTGTTGTCATATCATCCCGTTAACGGGATTGCAGCCCAAAGAGGTTTTAAGTCACATGCACCATTATCAGTTTCTATTGCCCATTCATCCATTGATGACAGAATAGCATATTTTAATTGTATTATGTTACTCGTTTTTACGTAGTAGGCATAGCAATGCTGCCACGTAAGTGGTAAGCAGGGATGTTCTTGGAAAAAGTGACATTTGGAAATGGAGCTGCAGCTCTTGAATTATGAGAGTTATTTGACAAAGGTAAGTGTAATAGAAACTGCAGAATATGCTCTTTCTGATACTATTTACAAATGTAAATGTTTTACTTGCATGTGACTCTGAAGGAGGATATGATAAAGTGATGCTCCTTTCCCTGCATGTGCAGTTTGCCAACTGATAGGCCTTAAATTGTCGCTCATCGGATTATAGTCAATTGAATCTTGTCTGTAGTCTAACTCTTAATCTGTGTGAAATTAGTTTGGGTATAGTTTAGGTGTAGTTTCGATGGGCCGGCTGGGCAGGCTGACTGGCATTGTTGTTTCCCGCTCATCAACTGAGATAGTCAAGGATATGTTTTGCATTATTCTGAAGGCCTACTGCACCATGTAGCATGTTTTAGTTTCCCTTACAGTAAATACAACAGTTCCATAACAGCTTCTGTTCACAAAGTAAAACTTAAAAGAGAACGGTATCAGCCCCGACAGTGATTTGCTGCTGATAAATAGGCATAACACCAACTCATCATTACACTATTGTCTTTCTAAATTAAATCAACCTCTTCACCCTCATCAGTAAGTTAGGCCTAATATGAATTTAATTCTGAATTAAGGTGCACAGTTTTTGCCCATTCATCCATTTGTCATTAATTTAGTGAGGAGAGAGTCGCATTATCACCTGGGTGGGTACCAATGTCCTACAGCACATTGACTTGGTGGGTTAAGTTTGGAATAGGTGTGGGAAAAACTGACCAGGTGAATCCAGGTGAAAGCTATGATCCCTTAGTGATGTCACTTGTTTAATCCACTTCAATCAGTGTGGATGAAGGGGAGGAGACAGGTTAAAGAAGGATTTTTAAGCCTTGAAACAATTGAGACATGGATTGTGTATGTGTGCCATTCAGAGGGTGAATGGGCAAGACAAAAGATTTCAGTGCCTTTGAATGGGGTATGGTTGTAGGTGCCAGGTGCACCGTTTGTCAAGAACTGCATCGCTGCTGGGTTTTTCACACTCAACAGTTTCCTGTGTGTATCAAGAATGGTCCACCACCAAGGACATCCAGCCAACTTGACAAAACTGTGGGAAGCATTGGAGTCAACATGGGCCGGCATCCCTGTGGAACGCTTTCGGCGCCTTTTAGAGTCCATTCCCTGACAAATTGAGGCTGTTCTGAAGGCAAAGGGGGGTGCAACGCAATATTAGGAAGGTGTTCTTAATGTTTGTGCACTCAGTGTATTCTTTATGGAATATACAGGTAACTGCCAAAATAATGGAAACGCTTGAGTAAATGAGGGATACAAAGTATATTAAAAACAGGTGCTTCCACACAGGTTTGGTTCCTGACTTAAGACATTTATAAATGTATAAAATGCTGGGCAGGCCATTATATTGGTTACCATGGCTATGCCTCCATAGGATGACAATGCCCCCTTCATCAGGGCACGAGTGTTTACTGAATGGTTTGATGAGCATGAAAGCGATGTATGATGCCATTGCAGTTTGTCACAATCTCAACCCAGTTTAACACTTATGGGAGATTCTTGAGCGGTGCCTGAGACAGCATTTTCCACCACCATCAACAAAACACCAAATTAATTTTCTTGGGGAAGAATCGTGTTGCATCCGTATATATAAATAGAACACGGCTTTATATCTATGGTCGCATTCCTCCAACAGAGTTCCAGAGACTTGTAGAATCTATACCAAGGTGCATTGAAGCTGTCCTGACTTATGGTGGCCCAACGCCATTAAGACATTACGTTGGGGTTTCCTTTATTTTTTGACAGTTACCGGTATGTTAATGTTACTGACAAACCTATGGTGTTGTGTAGGATACCTGGGAGACTGAATGACAGACGCACCCCACTGGGAGAGCTCAACTGGATCTTCACTGCTATCACTGACACTATCGCCTGGAACGTGCTGCCCAGAGGTACACACACACACACACACACACACACACACACACACACACACACACACACACACACACACACACACACACACACGAGCTTGGGAGCATATATGCATGCGCACACACTCATACCCCTGTGTCTACCTGGGCTGGCCAGACAAGTAGAAAGTCACTCACTCACACACAAACACTCATGTGAGTCGTGATGTGAGAGGAGAACAGTGGTAATGGGCTGATAAGCCCCAGAAACCATACAGCACTGCCATTCATTAATCAGCCTCCATCACAGTGAATCTCTTTCATGAAGGCACGGCACACCTAATCCAACCTCACCACACACCTCACTCTCACAAACTACGCTCACACAGACATACTCACACACAAAAGCACGTGAACACGCACACTCCAATCACGCCACAATCAAAACACTTATGCACAGACAGACTCAATCCCTCTCTCTCACACACACACACCAATTATTATCATTAGTTGGGGATAAACACTGGAGAAACCTGGCCCCATTAAACTAAATGAGATAATGCATGAATTAATAATACGAGTTGAAAATGTCACTACCGCCCCCTGCCTTGATCTATCTGGCGCTGCTACTGCACTCTGCCTGTCTGTCCACATTCAATACACACACACTACATACACACAATAGATACATACACACATACAGTGCATTCAATGCACAATACATGCACACCTACAGGGGATTCGGTAAGCATTGATCCCTTGACTTTTCCTCATTTTGTTACGTTACAGCCTTATTCTCATCAATCTACACAATATACCTCATAATGACAAAATGAAAACAGGTTTTTAGAAATTGTTGCTAGTGTATTAAAAGTTAAAAACATGCCTTATTTACATAAGTGAGTCTCATATGAGTCTTGAAATTGAGCCCAGGTGCATCCTGTTTCCATTGATCATCCTTGATATTTCTACAACTTGATTGGATTCCACCTGTAGTAAATTCAATTGATTCGACATGATTTGGAAAGGCACACACCTGTGTATATATAATGTGCCACATATGATAGTGCATGTCAGAGCAAAACCAAGCCATGAGTTCGAAGGAATTGTCCGTAGAGGTCCGAGACAAGATTGTGTCGATGCACAGATCTGGGGAAGGGTACCAGAAAATGTCTGCAGCATTGAAGGTCCCCAAGAACACTGTGGCCTCATCATTCTTAAATGAAAGAAGTTTGGAACCACCGAAACTCTTCCTAGAGAGAGAAGGGCCTATGTCAGGGAGGTGACCAAGAACTCGATGGTCACTCTGACAGAGCTCCAGAGTTCCTCTGTGGAGATGGGAGAACCTTCCAGAAAGACAACTATCTCTGCAGCACTCCACCAATCAGGCCGTTATGGTAGAGTGGCCAGACGGAAGCCACTCCACAGTAAAAGGCACATGACAGCCTGCTTGGAGTTTGCCAAAAGGCACCTAAAAGACTCTGGCCATGAGAACCAAGATTGGACTCTTTGGCCTGAATGCCAAGAGTCACGTCTGGAGGAAACCTGGCACCATCATGCTGATGGGATATTTTTCAGTGGCAGGGTCTGGGAGACTAGTCAGGATTGAGGGAAAGATGAATGGAGCAAAGTATAGCGAGATACTAGATGAAAACCAGCTCCAGAACGCTCAGGACCTCAGACTGGGGTGAAAGTTCACCTTCCAACAGGACAATGACCCTAAGCACACAGCCAAGACAACGCAGGAGTGGCTTTGGGACAAGTCTCTGAATGTCCTTGAGTGGCCCAGCCAGAGCCCGGACTTGAACCCTGTGCGGCAACTTTCCCCATCCAACCTGACAGAGCTTGAGAGGATCTGCGGAGAAGAATGGGAGAAACTCCCCAAATACAGGTGTGCCAAGCTTTTAGCATTTTACTGAAGAAGACTCGAGACTAATCACTGCCAAAAATGATTAAACAAAGTACTGAGTAAAGGGTCTGAATACTTATGTAAATATAAAACATTTATTTGTAATAAATTTGATAAATTATAAAATCATGTTTTTGCTCTGTTATTGTGGGCAGATTGAGGGAGAAAAAACAATAGAATCTCTCTCTTTCTTTGATGCTGTCTTATTTTCCATCAACCATGCTCCCTTGCCCCTATCGCTTTCTTTCTTTCCATTCCGTCATGTCCGTTCTTCTCTTCCTTTTTTCTCTCTCCTCTTACTCATCCTCCCTCTCTCTAGATCTGTTCCAGAAGCTCTTTCGTCAGGACCTGTTGGTGGCCAGTTTATTCCGCAACTTCCTGTTGGCCGAGAGGATAATGAGGTCATACAACTGCACCCCTGTCAGCAGTCCGCGCCTGCCACCTACATACATGCACGCCATGTGGTAAGACACACACACACACACACACACTCTCTCTCTGTTGGCCTTTTCTATTAAATCTTATCTGTCTGTCCATTCATTAGATTCATGCTGAAAACTGTCTGCAAAATCCTTTTGTGTGTTTTTCCACCTTCAGTTGCTAAAAGCATTAGTTGGGGGAGAGTGTTTTTGCTGAAAGCCTCTTGAGTGAGCGATCGCCTGTTTTCCTCTCTTATTGCCTCCATTATCTCTTCTTAAGAAGACATTAAATAGCACTGAATAATCTGGGGTGCACTTTCCCTTTGTTACTACACCCCATCACAGCTCTAAAGAGATGCTTGAGCCAGCAAGAAAGGAAGCACAGAGCGAGAGAGAGAATGTGGACGGAGGTCAAAGGACAAGCTGGATAGCAGTAAAGAAGGAAGGAAGAGAGTGGAGGAGAGAGACTGATAGGAAGTGTTGAGGTAGTTAGATATCAGTAAAGAAGAGAGAGACTGATAGGAAGTGTTGAGGTAGCTAGATAGCAGTAAAGAAGGAAGAGAGTGGAGGAGAGAGACTGATAGGAAGTGTTGAGGTAGCTAGATAGCAGTAAAGAAGGAAGAGAGTGGAGGAGAGAGACTGATAGGAAGTGTTGAGGTAGCTAGATAACAGTAAAGAAGGAAGGAAGAGAGTGGAGGAGAGAGACTGATAGGAAGTGTTGAGGTAGCTGGATAGCAGTAAAGAAGGAAGGAAGAGAATGGAGGAGAGAGACTGATAGGACGTGTTGAGGTAGCTAGATAACAGTAAAGAAGGAAGGAAGAGAGTGGAGGAGAGAGACTGATAGGAAGTGTTGAGGTAGCAGTAAAGAAGGAAGGGAGAGAGACTTATAGGACGTGTTGAGGTAGCTAGATAGCAGTAAAGAAGGAAGGAAGAGAGTGGAGGAGAGAGACTGATAGGAAGTGTTGAGGTAGCTGGATAGCAGTAAAGAAGGAAGGAAGAGAATGGAGGAGAGAGACTGATAGGACGTGTTGAGGTAGCTAGATAACAGTAAAGAAGGAAGGAAGAGAGTGGAGGAGAGAGACTGATAGGAAGTGTTGAGGTAGCTAGATAACAGTAAAGAAGGAAGGAAGAGAGTGGAGGAGAGAGACTGATAGGAAGTGTTGAGGTAGCTAGATAACAGTAAAGAAGGAAGGAAGAGAGTGGAGGAGAGAGACTGATAGGAAGTGTTGAGGTAGCTAGATAACAGTAAAGAAGGAAGGAAGAGAGTGGAGGAGAGAGACTGATAGGAAGTGTTGAGGTAGCTAGATAGCAGTAAAGAAGAGAGAGACTAATATAAAGTGTGTAGGAGACATAGAAAATAAGAAAAATGTGTAAGTGTGGAGGTGGAGAGAAATAGTGAGGGTTTGGGGAAATATTTTGATTGATGGTGGCCATACACAACCAGCAAGTGTTATTAAAATGCTCTTGTTGTCTTTATTAGTGGGTCATTATTAGGATATAAATTGGCTGGGGACAGGTGTGCACGAACAAGTGTGATGGGGATGTATGACGCTATGGCTGCACCAAGCTCTGCTGCAGGTAGAAGCTATAGCAGTGTCAGCAACTAGATACACATTCCTCATACACACTTAAAGGTCCCAAGGTCCCGAACTGTCATTCTGAATCCCATGTAAAATAGCCTTTTGAGTGACTAAAATATCACCCATAATATTTGTTTTGGATAGAAATGCTCAAAATGTGTGGAAAAAGTATGTTTATCTCAGGAAGTTTGAAAAGACAGGCTTTGTGGGCGGGGAGTTAATTATTCATGAGCTCACCTTGACTGACAGCTCTTTGAAACGCCTATGTCAAGCAACTTGGATGCGGTAAAATCATCTCAAGCTAATTTAGTGATCCACAATGCAGCTCAAACAACATTGAAGTTGCATCAATGATGTCAATGTTTTATACATCCTTTCTTTGGCATCGCCCTTGTGATGCGGTTCACAGCAGCAATGACAGATGTGTTGACTTGACAACTGCGCCAGTGTTCTGAACGACGGCTCGGGGATTCGAACCAGTGACCTTTGGGTTACTTGCCCAACGCTCTTAACCGCTAAGTTACATGCAGCCATCACATACCCCTCACTCCTATCAAATCCCAATCACGTTTCATGTCACTTTTCACTCACTTCCCAAACTAATACTAACAACAAGAGATACATGTTTTTTTTTGTTGTCGCCAAACAAATGTTTGTCTGCTTGTTTCGACTGATTCCAGATGTTTCATATATTTGATATATTCATGCACTGGGATTACAGATATTTATACCTGATATGAATATTGAATGCACACTGTGTTATGTGAATGATATGATGATTTGTATTCTACATAGATTATAACTAGCATCTAGGATCCTTTGACTAGGGAAATGTCTTTCTCCCTAGAGAATTGTATTCTAGTCATTTATCTTGGTTTCCTCTATTACCTGGATGGAATAGGCAAAGGCAGTGTTCTTAGTTTCGTTCAATGACTGGAACCAATCTGTAAAGTTGCGTATTGTTGCATTCTTCAACCAAATGCCCAATTCCTGCATGCACTTTCTAACCAGAGGACAAACCCCTTAGCTGCAGACCCCAAGTGCTGCCTCAGAGCAAATAGGGAGGAAGGGGAGTTGGTGGATAGGGGAAGAGCGGGGGGTTGGTGGATAGGGGAAGAGCGAGGGGAAGGGGGATTGGTGGATATGGGAAGTGCAGGGGGAAGGGGGGTTGGTGGATAGGGGAAGAGCAGGGGGAAGGGGGGGTTGGTGTGCAAGTGCAGCAGTAAAGGGGGTTTGATGTGTGAAATGTAACAGTGTGAAATAAACATGATGACCAGGTAGAACAGAGTTTGGGATGGATCAAAGCCTCAATGCTGCCCTCTCTAGGACTGTGTGTGTGTGTGTGTGTGTGTGTGTGTGTGTGTGTTGGACATTTGGGTTGTTGATGCCTTGTGTGTGTGTGTGTGCACCGTTCCTCTACAGGCAGGCATGGGACCTGGCTGTGGACATCTGTCTCTCTCAGCTGCCTACCATCATTGAGGAGGGCACCGCCTTCAGGGTGAGTGTGTGTTTTTTCCATTTATCAGTACCTTTAGGACTTAGTCATGGCGTGTGTCTGTCTATGTCAGGGGTCTCAAACTCATTTTGCCTGGTGTCCAAATTCTGTCTTCACCAAGGTCCTGCGGGGCCACACTGCCAAAGGCTTTTTTCCCTTCATTTGATTAGCCCTCAGGCGTTAAGATATATTGCCCTGTATGCTGTGGATACAGTTTCTGTGTGTTTGACATCTCACTGAGAAATAACCCCACTAGCTGACGGATGGCTGTCTGTCACTTCAGGTTGACTAGTCTGACGCGTTCAGTTCTTTCACTTTCATTGTATTGACCCTGGTAACTTTGACCCTGGCACTTCTATGAGTTAAAATACTATTTTATTTCCACTGAGTCAATAGCAGTGATAGTAGCTGTGGTAAGTGTATCACTCTATCCTGTTAAACCAGTCTTGGACTACTTGTCCGGTCAGCGTATCACTCCATCCTGTTAAACCAGTCTGGGACTACTTGTCCGGTCAGTGTATCACTCCATCCTGTTAAACCAGTCTGGGACTTCTTGTCCGGTCAGTGTATCACTCCATCCTGTTAAACCAGTCTGGGACTACTTGTCCGGTCAGTGTATCACTCCATCCTGTTAAACCAGTCTGGGACTACTTGTCCGGTCAGTGTATCACGCCATCCTGTTAAACCAGTCTGGGACTACTTGTCCGGTCAGTGTATCACTCCATCCTGTTAAACCAGTCTGGGACTACTTGTCCGGTCAGTGTATCACTCCATCCTGTTAAACCAGTCTTGGACTACTTGTCCGGTCAGTGTATCACTCCATCCTGTTAAACCAGTCTGGGACTTCTTGTCCGGTCAGTGTATCACTCCATCCTGTTAAACCAGTCTGGGACTTCTTGTCCGGTCAGTGTATCACTCCATCCTGTTAAACCAGTCTGGGACTTCTTGTCCGGTCAGTGTATCACTCCATCCTGTTAAACCAGTCTGGGACTACTTGTCCGGTCAGTGTATCACGCCATCCTGTTAAACCAGTCTGGGACTACTTGTCCGGTCAGTGTATCACTCCATCCTGTTAAACCAGTCTGGGACTTCTTGTCCGGTCAGTGTATCACTCCATCCTGTTAAACCAGTCTGGGACTTCTTGTCCGGTCAGTGTATCACTCCATCCTGTTAAACCAGTCTGGGACTACTTGTCCGGTCAGTGTATCACGCCATCCTGTTAAACCAGTCTGGGACTACTTGTCCGGTCAGTGTATCACTCCATCCTGTTAAACCAGTCTGGGACTACTTGTCCGGTCAGTGTATCACTCCATCCTGTTAAACCAGTCTTGGACTACTTGTCCGGTCAGTGTATCACTCCATCCTGTTAAACCAGTCTGGGACTACTTGTCCGGTCAGTGTATCACTCCATCCTGTTAAACCAGTCTTGGACTACTTGTCCGGTCAGTGTATCACTCCATCCTGTTAAACCAGTCTGGGACTTCTTGTCCGGTCAGTGTATCACTCCATCCTGTTAAACCAGTCTGGGACTTCTTGTCCGGTCAGTGTATCACTCCATCCTGTTAAACCAGTCTGGGACTTCTTGTCCGGTCAGTGTATCACTCCATCCTGTTAAACCAGTCATGGACTTCTTGTCCGGTCAGTGTATCACTCCATCCTGTTAAACCAGTCTGGGACTTCTTGTCCGGTCAGTGTATCACTCCATCCTGTTAAATCAGTCTGGGACTTCTTGTCCGGTCAGTGTATCACTCCATCCTGTTAAACCAGTCTGGGACTTCTTGTCTGGTCAGTGCAACTCAATCATTCATTATAAGATATTTTCAACACACTCACTTGAAAGTTTCCCACTGTGATAGTCAGTGCTAAACCATCATCTTTGGGGTCAGTTTGGGTGGTATGAATGGTGTAGTACAGTACATGCTGCCCTGCCATATACCGCCTCTGTGCTTTTCGACAAAAATATAGAGATTGAGATGGTCATTAATGATGCATTGTTGCAGCTCCCTGTAGAAATAGTCGGTCTGTCCAGACGAGCTACAAAAGTTTAGCATCCCGTTATGGTGTAATAATCCACCGCGATTGTAATATTGAATTCCCTATCTCTCTGGGGGAAAACCCTGGGCCAGGCAGGGGTAGAAAAGCTGATTGTGACATCATCAGATTATTACCAGGGGTTGTGTAAGGGCTCCTTAAGCAGTCTACTGTCATCTTCTGAACTCGCCATCTCTTTTCCTCACTCTATCTATGCCGTCTTTACTTGAACCTCCCTCGAACTCTTACTTTAGGCGTGTCAAACGTACGGCCCATGGCAAGAAAATCTAACATTTCAGTGCAGCCCTCCCGACCCCGGGGAAGACCGAATGCAGCCCGCAGGCTAAATTAGCTATGAAATTAATTTCAGGCACCATATCTCGCAGAGAGCAATGCACTGCCATTGCAAAAGTTTGTATGCAAAACGTTGAATGAATCTCTACAGAGCGTGACTCCCTCCTTCCAAGTCCTATCAGTTCTCCACCTGGCCTGTTGAGGTGTGCCTCTTCTCTACCACTTCTGAGAGAACATTCCTCTTCCCTCTCTCTCTCTCCATTCTCTTCCCTCTCTTCCTTCAACCCTGCATGCTAAATGGAACTATAATTGACCCACCTGGGTCCTCTACAAATGTTCCCCCCTCTCTCTGCCTTTTGAGAGATAAGAGACTCGTTCTCTCTCTCTCGCTCTCTCGCGATAATATCTAGTAATATCATCAACCATGTGTAGTTAACTAGTGGTTATGATTGTTTTTTATAAGATAAGTTTAATGCTAGCTAGCAACTTACCTTGGCTTACTGCATTCTCGTAACAGGCAGTCTCCTTGTGGAGTGCAACAAGAGAGAGGCAGGTCGTTATTGCGTTGGACTAGTTAACTGTAAGGTTGCAAGATTGGATTCCCCGAGCTGACAAGGTGAAAATCTGTCGTTCTGCCCCTGAACAAGGCAGGGGCCACCGTTCCTAGGCCGTCACCGTTCCTAGGCCGTCATTGAAAATAAGAATGTGTTCTTAACTGACTTGCCCAGTAAAATAAAGGTATAAAAAATATATATTTAAAAAAATCTGCAAATCGGCGCCCAAAAATACCGATTTCCGATTATGAAAACTTGAAATCGTCCCTAATTAATCGGCCATTCCGATTAATCGGTCAACCTCTAGTGTGTGCGTGTTCGTTCCTCGTGTTTGAGCGTGTGAGTGTTGAGAGAGCATCGCGTGGTGCTTTGATTATTCACAAATTCACTTCCTCAACCAGTGGTAATATTTCCCTCTACTCTCAGCAGCGGGAGAGTCTCTGTTGTAATTCCCTCTGCTATATTAATGGGACGACGATGATGAAACTGCTCATGGCGCAGTTAATAGCGGCAGACACATCGTCATGACAGCCCTGCTCTATGTGGGGCTGAAGGGAAGCAGGGAAGAGAGGGGTGGTACATTATGAAGTGACACATGTTCTCACACACTACTGCAGCTGGTCGTCAAGGCTACAATAGAGGCTTCCTTATGTAAGGGTGTTATGTAATAGACAGATCGGTGTAAGAATTGACTCTGTTCAGTTGGGGGGGGGGTGTGTGACAGTGTGACAGAGAGAGGTGTGCTGCATTAGTTTCATGATTACTGTGTGTTGCAGATTGTATGAAGATTAGTATCTGCGTGTTGCGTTGTAGACGTGCTGAGTTGCCGTGCACATGATTATATAACTTACACACACACAACCTAAATAAATAAAACATTGTTACAAAGCTCGTTCTACAATGAGATGTATGGTATTGTGTGTACAGTTCATTATCGATGCATTAAGCCTAATTTGTGTGTGTTAGATAATGGTGTTCTAGATCAAACTATTAAATGGATAATGTTATTGTTGAGTTGCTATTGTTGAGAGGTTACAGCTGTGTTTGTATGCAGGTCAAGATACACTGCATGACCAAAAGTATGTGGACACTTGCTCGTCGAACATCTCATTTCAAAATCATGGGCATTAATATGAAGTTGGTCTCCCCTTTGCAGCTATAACATCATCCTCTCTTCTAGGAAGGTTTTCCACTAGATGTGGGAACGTTGCTGTGGGCACTTGCTTCCATTCAGCCACAAGAGTATTAGTTAGGTTGGGAAATTAGGCCTTGCTCGCAGTCGCAGTTCCAATTCACCCCAAAGGTGTTTGATGGGGTTAAAGTCAGGGCTATGTGAAGGCCATTCAAGTTCTTCCACACTGATCTCGAAAAACCATTTCTGTATGGACCTTACTTTGTGCACAGGGGCATTGTCATGCTGAAACAGGAAAGGTCCTTTCTTGCCACAAAGTTGGACGCAGTTGGAAGCACAGAAGCAATTGGAAGCACAGAATCGTCTAGAATGTAATTGTATGCTGTAGCTTTAAGATATCCTTTCGCTGGAACTAAGGGGCCTAGACCAAACCATGAAAAACAGCCCCAGACCATTATTCCTCCTCCACCAAACTTTACAGTTGGCACTATGCATCACGGAAGGTCAAATTCTCTTGGCATCCGCCAAACCCAGATTTTTCCATTGGCTTGCCAGATGGTGAAGCGTAATTCATCACTCCAGAGAATGTTTCCAGAGTCCAATGGCGGCGAGCTTTACACCACTCCAGCCGACAGCTTGGCAGCTAGGCATTG
This sequence comes from Oncorhynchus mykiss, assembly GCF_057628025.1. Taxonomy (NCBI): domain Eukaryota; kingdom Metazoa; phylum Chordata; class Actinopteri; order Salmoniformes; family Salmonidae; genus Oncorhynchus; species Oncorhynchus mykiss. The sequence goes on along the minus strand of NC_143038.1, from coordinate 10,563,791 downwards.
CGCATTGTGATCTTGTGTGCGGCTGATCGGCCATGAAAACCCATTTCATGAAGCTCCAGAAGAACAGTTCTTGTGCTGACGTTGCTTCCAGAGTCAGTTTGGAGCTCGGTAGTGAGTGTTGCAACCAGGGACAGCTTGTGTGGCCTACCACTTTGCGGCTGAGCTGTTGCACCTAGACTTTTCCACTTCACAATAAAAGTACTTACAGTTGATCTGGCCAGCTCTAGCAGGGCAGAAATTCGACGAACTAACTTGTTGGAAAGGTGGCATCCTATGACGGTGCCACATTGAAAGTCACTGAGCTCTTCAGTAAGTCCATTCTACTGCCACTGTTTGTCTACGGAGATTGCATGGCTGTGTGCTCGATTTTATATCCCTATCAGTAATGGGTGTGGCTGAAATAGCCGAATCCACTCATTTGAAGGGGTGTTCACATACTTTTGTACATATAGTGTATGTACTCTGTGAGTGAGATCAGTATCAATGTACTGTATGTTTTTAGATGTATATTCATCATAGATGTATTTAAACGATTGTATTTGTTTCATCCCAATAGCACAGTCCGTTCTTTGCAGAGCAGCTGACAGCGTTCCAGGTGTGGCTGACCATGGGAGTGGAGAACAGGAACCCCCCCGAACAGCTCCCCATCGTACTGCAGGTGCACAAACACACACACTCACACACGGGCATAAAATATCTACCCTACCCGAAAAATATCTTTCAGTTTTCGGAGTCTTTCCCTTTAAATCGCCATAGCAACATCCCCTTTCAACGTTGATTGACTGGGTTTCGAGGAATAGAAAGTCACGGATCTGGAGATGAAAATAACAAGGGTATCGAGTTGAATTTGATTGGTCCGAAGTGTGGAAACGCCTCCTGATCTTACCACTTCCCAACGCCGAAATATGGAAGATATAAACTAGCAACGATTCCAACAAACTAATATTCTTATTTAATTATTAAGCATATTAAGGTTATAATATTGTAGAGAACATTCTGAATCATTGTATGTGATTCGTAATGACATGGACTAAAGAGAACTACATTTCGACTAGGGCTGTCAAACGAATAAAATTAATTGCAATTAATCACATTAAATTCTGTAGTTAATCGCGATTAATCGCAAGTGTTGTATTTGCTCAAATGTGGTGCTAAATAAAGATTTTTCAATTTAAAAACAAAAGCTGTGTATTGAGTTGTAGGCGTGTAGGGACTGAAACACAAAAAAATATTCTTAATGGCATATTCAACATTAAAAATTCCTGTAACTTACTAATGCTCCCAGTAGGCGCCACACACACACACACACACACAGTTAAAGCTTTAGCCATTCAAAATTATTGTTCTCCCAATTAATGATTGGCTATAAGAAAAAATAACTTGCTCTATGGATACGAAGAAAAAACAGCATAAACCTGTCCCACAATGCCATGAATTCCACAGAACATAAACCTGTGACCATACACTTCAGTCATCCTCCTATTTCCTTTCACTGAGCCAGTTGCTAAGAGACAAACAAGCCTGTTGACATTTTGAGATGATAAAGCTACTTCTTCTGTACGATATGCCCAGAGAGTGAAAACAACCTCTCACGAGGGACTGATGTGGCAGGCGTTGCCAGGGACCTTCGCACAGTGCAGGCCAACTGGTGTGCCCCTGCATGCTGTGACCACCACTGTCATGGACAGTCCTCCATGCTGATGCTGGGCTCTGCTTTGTAACGCTCCACACATTTTTCAATGGACGACTCCTCTTCATCAGACTCAGAAGAACTCAACAAGAGGGCAGCTTTCTTTGGTGGCTCTGACTGTGTTGCTTCATCAGGTTGCTGTGCAGGCCTCTCTTTTTTTTCAGCAAGCTGACCAAAGCCCACACCTCACTCCTCTCAGGTCTGGGAAAGCACTTCAGGTCCTTAAACCTTGGGTTAGTGCTGTGGCCATGTGAGGTTGGCGTTTTCCTTGCGTTTCTCCAGGTCTGTTGTGAGTGTCAGCTTGAATCTTACCACGTAGGCAGGGACGTCATTGGAGCTCTCCATCACCCAGAGGAGGTGGCACAAGACAGGCTACACCACTGAGCAGGAAATGTACTTCTCTCCTACCGGACAGTCAGTCATGTACCTGCAGTAGAAGATAACACAATCACTTCAGTCAATTATGAGAGACTTGTTATACACAGACATATTCCCTCATTCACACAGACACATACTCTCTATCACGCTTTCTCTCGCTCGCTCTCACTCACACACTCACAATTTACACTCTCACACACACACACTCTCTCTCTCTCTCTCTCTCTCTCTCTCACACACACACAGATTACCACTACAGGGCTCCAGTAGTGGTTGTTGACTTCTGTGGACACGCTTCCCCATTTCCAGAGTGGAATCCCATCATGTTGTGACATCTTGTGCGAGTGACTCCTTTTGCCCATTTAAGCGTCCATTTAAAGTATTTCTAGATATTATAAGACACAGATAACCAGAGCAACATACAACAGGAAGTTCCAATATGATCAGAAAACTACAGACGGTAGGAAAGCTGAATATGATTTAATGAAATGTATTCGTCATCTCAGGAATCCTACTTGAAAACATCACAGAGGAGTCAATAACCATGAAGTCATAAAATTACACAAACTGTGTAGGACATCACTAAATACTTCATAATAGGGGTCTAACGGTACACTAATAGGTTTTCAAACGGTTCGGTATGAGAACCTTGGTTCCGTCCGCACTGTGAACCTGAATGGATACATACAAATAAAATAATTCTGTTTTTAAACTACTCCTCTTGAGTAAATTTGATCTGACAAAACATTCAGGCTATTCCGTTAAAACAACTAGAGGCTATGCCCACATTGTAATCAACATTCTAATAGGCGCATTTCAACCTGTCCTGTTGTGAGGCGCAGCCGGGAACTAGCTCTGTACGATGGCGAGTGGTGGGGTCGATATTCCAGGAGGATACTCCATCGTTTCAACCTGTCCTGTTGTGAGGCGCAGCCGGGAACTAGCTCTGTACGATGGCGAGTGGTGGGATCGATATTCCAGGAGGATACTCCATCGTTTCAACCTGTCCTGTTGTGAGGCGCAGCCGGGAACTAGCTCTGTACGATGGCGAGTGGTGGGGTCGATATTCCAGGAGGATACTCCATCGTTTCAACCTGTCCTGTTGTGAGGCGCAGCCGGGAACTAGCTCTGTACGATGGCGAGTGGTGGGGTCGATATTCCAGGAGGATACTCCATCGTTTCAACCTGTCCTGTTGTGAGGCGCAGCCGGGAACTAGCTCTGTACGATGGCGAGTGGTGGGGTCGATATTCCAGGAGGATACTCCATCGTTTCAACCTGTCCTGTTGTGAGGCGCAGCCGGGAACTAGCTCTGTACGATGGCGAGTGGTGGGGTCGATATTCCAGGAGGATACTCCATCGTTTCAACCTGTCCTGTTGTGAGGCGCAGCCGGGAACTAGCTCTGTACGATGGCGAGTGGTGGGGTCGATATTCCAGGAGGATACTCCATCGTTTCAACCTGTCCTGTTGTGAGGCGCAGCCGGGAACTAGCCCTGTACGATGGCGAGTGGTGGGGTCGATATTCCAGGTTGGATACTCCATCGTTTCAATCTGTTTGGGAACATTTAGTTTCCCCCAGTAATTACCCTATATGTATTAAGCCACCGCTGCTAAATCGTGGCCACTACACAAAAAATATATAATTATAATAACATTTCAAATGTTTAAAGTGGCGTGGCAGAGTTACCCTTTAAATGTCAAGCAGTTGCATGCTCTCTGTAAGCCTGGCTCAGTTAAATCATGGTCTGCTCTCTAACTGCACAAATAATGCATTTATCTGCCTTGCTAGCTCCTCCAGCCCCCCCACCCCACCCCACACTCTCTCGCTCTCTGGTTCTCGCTGCTCTTTCTCGCCTTCCCTCACTCTCTCCCTAAGCCCCTTTACGTCAGGCTGTGTTTTCTTGAAAGTGGCACTTCACAGCAGCAGTGGCCCCATGTGTTGTTGTGCTGGCCTAGCCCCTGTGCTGTCCGGCTCCATTCTGTACTCAGCGTGATCATTTCCCCCTGACTCAGCAGAGCTGAGAGCTGCAGCTTTCCCTCACACGTCCACTGGGGAAAGAAAGGCAAATAAAAACCAGGAGGCTGTCTGGGAGAACCATCGGGGAGGGAAAGTGTGGAGGGGTTTTCTTTTGAGCGGAGCGGGTGTGATTTTGTGTGGGTGTGCGCATGTAGAGCGTTGTACACACCCACATAAGAACAGACAATCTTACGTTGATCTCTAATATATAAAGCTATGACATTGCATTCTCCGAGATATAGCGGGTGATTGTGTGTGAACTATTGATGAGGAGCTTTGGGAAAATGGGTAAAAGAGAGGGGTCAGAAAGAGAATGTCGTCATAGTAACATACTTCCCATTGAAACAAAAGGATTGGGAAAGGTGACTGTCATTAAATTGTGATGTCCTACGACTGCTAGCTCAGAAGGGTTGGAGTTCTAGGGGAGACACATTCTCACAAAGCCCATTCAATCATTACGACAATCTAGTGAATCAGTGGGTGGCTGCAGATTGAACATCTGTACTGGTTGACTCACTCCCCGATGACTTGTAACGCGTGTTACTGATGATCACCCACATGCTATGAGAGAGTAAAATGCGCGCGCGCATGTGCCCACTGATTCTGATTTGTCACTGTCACTTGTCTCAGCAGTTGGGACAAGATTGATGAGCGACTTTGCTATTCTGTGTGTGTCATTAGTGGCTGCTTATATAATCCCATCGTTCAGAAGTATACTTTTTCATCCCTCCTCTTCCAACCGCTCTTCAATCGCTGAATATTCCTCCTCTTGTATAACATACAGACCACAAATTCCCAGGCTCTCCTTTCTCACGTTCCCCTGAAGGGTTGAGGGGTAGCCCTGGCACGGTCCAACCCCGGTCTCCTCCTGCGTTCGCTCACAGCTGCTGGGTTGAGGTCACACTGCTCTAATAATACACAAAACTATGCTAGAAATAGCAGTGTGTATGGGTTGATCGGGGGGGGGGACGCGTGTGGAATCCGCTCCCCCCCGTGCGCGCATGTCCTCGCGCCCACGGCACACGGTCGCATGGGGACACGCCAACGTCCGGAGCTGGTGGTGCCAAAAACACGCACAATCTGTTAACATTACACCCCACCCACATGCACACAAATGCAATGTCATATACCGCAGGGAACCAGTGGAGGCTAGTGGGAGGAGCTATAGGAGGACGGGCTCATTGTAATGGCTGGAATGGAGTCGAGCGGTTTCTAGATGTTTGATCTGTTTGATACCGTTCCATTGATTCCATTCCAGCCATTACAATGCGCCCATCCTCCTATAGCTCCTCCCACCAGCCTCCACTGATGGGAACACACCCATACACATGTATTCATATTCACCTCATTACTCTTATGCTAATATGGTATGTACACCTGAAGCAGCCAAAACACACACACACACACACACACACACACACACACACACACACACACACACACACACACACACACACACACAGAGAGAGACAAACAACTGCCAGTGCCAGCATGTTGGTGAGTGGTGTGAGCCACCTGTTCCACCTCTCCCGCTCTCCTTTTGCTCATGATGCCACTAAACACGTCGAACACACCACGGTATTGACCTTGGCCCCCTCCCTGGTCTCCTTCAGGTCCTCTTGAGTCAGGTTCACAGGCTGAGAGCGCTGGACCTGCTCGGCCGCTTCCTGGACCTGGGTCCCTGGGCCGTCAGTCTGGTGAGAAACTATGCAGCATTCTGGTCTACCAATACACAAACACATGGCCAAAACACAAGTTTAGCTAGCACAGATAGCTGATTATTGTAGATATACAAGCTCTCATCTACTGTCAGGTCTGAAACAATCTATATCAACTAGTAGACACTACAAATAAGAACTCATGTAAAATATACTGTCTGTAAAATGTATATAGTACTGTATGTATGAGCTGGAAGTAGAAGCTAAAGTGTTGTCATCCATTAGTTTACTCCATTTAGGGAAGGTGTATTTGGTATATTTATTTTAAAATAAATATACACAGATTTAGGGCCTTAGGGGCCTCTTAATCTTCTCATTATTATAGAGGTGTTGCTAGAAAGACACAATAGTTAAAGCCAGTTCTGATTTCTTTAGGTTGGAACTTTAAAGTGAATAATATCCCATGTGTGTTTTCAGGCCCTCTCAGTAGGGATCTTCCCCTACGTGTTGAAGCTGCTACAGAGCTCTGCGCGGGAGCTCCGACCCCTGCTGGTCTTCATCTGGGCTAAGATCCTGGCTGTGGACAGCGTGAGTACTAAGGCACACACATACACACTAGCACACTACAGTTGATGTCGGAAGTTTACACACACTTAGGTTGGAGTCATTAAACTCGTTTTTCAACCACAAATTTCTTGTTAACACACTATAGTTTTGGGAAGTCGGTTAGGACATCTACTTTGCATAACACAAGTAATTTTACAGACAGATTATTTCACTAATAATTCACTATCACAATTTGTGGGTCAGAAGTTAACTTAGTGTATGTAGACTGTGCCTTTAAACAGCTTGGAAAATTCCAGAAAATGATTGCTTTAGAAGCTTCTGATAGGCTAATTGACATAGTTTGAGTCAATTGGTTTACTAGTGGATGTATTTCAAGGCCTACCTTCAAACTCAGTACCTCTTTGCTTGACATCATGGGAAATTTTAAAGAAATCAGCCAAGACCCCAGCAAAAAAAATTGTAGGCCTCCACAAGTCTGGTTCATCTTTGGGATCAATTTCCAAACACCATGGGACCACGCAGCCGTCATACCGCTCGGGAAGGAGACGCATTCTGTCTCCTAGAGAAGACCGTACTTTGGTGCGAAAAGTGCAAATCAATCCCAGAACAGCAGCAAAGGACTTTGTGAAGAAGTTGGAGGAAACGGGTACAAATGTATCCTATATATCGATATAGCCTGAAAGGCCGCTCAGCAAGGAAGAAGCCACTGCCCCAAACCGCCATAAAAAAACAGACTACGGTTTGCAACTGCACATGGGGACAAAGATCGTATTTTTTGGAGAAATGTCCTTTGCTCTGATTAAACAAAATAGAACTGTTTGGCCATAATGACCATCGTTATATTTGGAGGAAAAAGGGGAGGCTTGCAAGCCAAAGAACACCATCCCAACTGTGAAGCACAGGCATGGCAGCATCATGTTGTGGGGGTGTTTTGCTGCAAGAGGGACTGGGGCACTTCACAAAATAGATGGCATCATGAGGGAGGAAGGTATGTGGATATATTGAAGCAACATCTCAAGACATCAGTCAGGAAGTCACAAATGGGTCTTCCAAATGGACAATGACCCCAAGCATACTTCCAAAGTTGTGTCAAAATGGCTTAAGGACAACAAATTCAGGGTATTGGAGTGGCCATCACAAAGCCCTGATCTTAGTCAGTGTACACATTCAGTGTACACATTACAATAACCAAACCATACCAGACTTCTACCGTCATAGCAAGCTACATTTTAATTGTTGCACTTTATTTTAAACCAATTTCACTCTCCCTACAGAATAGTTGATATGTGTCTATATAGGGACAGTCAAGTCATATCCGTCACATGGAGCAGCTCTGTGTAGCTGTACAGAGAAATGATTGCCATGAAGTCAATAACAGTCCCAGATAAAAGCAGAAAATGAACCCATTCAGTCAGTTAATGTCAGTCGATCAGTTTAACGTCAGTTGACGTTAATGTAGAGTAATCATCATCAGGAGATTGAGTTGTGAGAGGCGGCTGCCTACATACAGGCTTGAAATCGTTGGCCACTTTAATAAATGGAACACTAGTCACTTTAATAATGCCACTTTAATAATGTTTACATATCTTGCATTACTCATCTATGTATATACTGTATTCTATTCTACTGTGTCTTGGTCTATGCCGCTCTATTGCTTGTCCAAATATTTATATATTCTTAATTCCATTCTTTTACTTAGATGTGTGTGTATTAGGTAGTCGTTGTAAAATTGTTAAATATTACATGTTAGATATTGCTGCACTGTCGGAACTAGAAGCACAAGCATTTCTCTACACTCGCATTCACATCTGCTGACCATGTGTGTGTAACCAATAAGATTTGATTTGTGCTACTTATTTTACTGATTCCTCACCCAACTTAAGTATTTAGCTAGATATTGGATATCAATAATGGGTAATGTTCGTCGAGGCCATAAGTACGTGATAACCTACCCTGGTAGGGTTCAGTGTGCACTATAAACATGGCTATCTGTAACACAAAGAACATTGTCCTTTTGGCACGTTTTAGCTGTTGAATAAAATGGTGGCCCTAAAACTCACTTACACAAAGCATATTGCCTTTTTTTTTACTTACATGGTAGAACTTACCGTATAACCCTAAGGTAGTAGGACAGTCTGTATTATTCTAGTGATCCTTTAGCATCCAGACACCCGAGAGTAGTCATCAGTGTTTGTCAATGGTGAAGAATAATCAAAGGACTTTGAGATGAAAGGACAGGAAGAGAAGTCATTTTTCCCCCCTGTCAAATTAGTAGTGTGACTCAGGTATTGAGTTGCGTTATTCAATAATGTCTAGGCTATGTCTTTAACCTTGGTTATAAATATTATGTTGAGTAGTTGCATATTTGTCGCTCTGCAACATATGACACTTTTCCTCAAGGAGCACAATAAAGTAATCTACTTAAATATAATAAATATATTATTTAGGCTGAGTTGATTCTACTGTAAGGATGGCAGGAGACTGTTGTCAGTGAAGTGTCTGAGTCGTGTTTTGTTCATCACTCGTGTAATAACAGCAGATTAATGACAAGGTGACTAGACTGACGTACTGGATTGTTTTTCTCTCTCGCTCTCTCTCTCTAGTCATGTCAGGCAGACCTGGTAAAGGACAACGGACACAAGTACTTCCTGTCTGTCCTGGCCGACCCCTACATGCCTGTGAGTATCACCTAATCAGAGCATGAGAAAACCGAAAGCGCCACAAGGCACCCGTGGGTTACCCTTAACCATAGATCTAGAATCAGATTGCACTTCCCTCCGATCGTAACCTTTTCCATTCTAGCTGAGAATATATCTGACCCTGTATTAGTGGTGACTTCTACCTACTCAAACATGTGTGCTATGATCCATAGCTCCCAGTAATGAATGAGGTGTTGGTGAACGGAGTTGATACATGGCAGTTGACTGTGTTTCTTGTGTTTCCTGTTTCAGGCTGAGCACCGCACCATGGCTGTCTTTATCCTGGCTGTGATTGTCAACAGCTACACCACAGGCCAGGTGTGTGTGTGTGTGTGTGTGTGTGTGTGTGTGTCTTGTGAGAGAAAGGGGACACCAGAGAGATGTTAGGGGAGAATTATTCGATGAAGAAATCACTTTAAAGGTGACGCTATTATCAAGCAAGCCCCACATTGATTAAAACCCTTCAACAGACACAATTCTTAATTCTCCCCAACTCCCAGTAGATAGTCATATTTTTAAAAAAATCTCCCATTCTGCTCTCTCTCCTGACAACACTTTATCATGTATACTCCTCTATTCCCAGAAAACGATCCAGACCTCTTCACGCGGTTTTTGGTGTTTATTGAGTCTATCATAGATCCACATAGCCTTACAAACCCCCCTCTCTCTTTCTGCCGGTCCCTGTGTCTCGGTCCCGGTGCTCTGTCGGGTCGCTCTCGCCCTCGGGCTCTCTGTCGGGTCGCTCTCGCCCTCGGGCTCTCTGTCGGGTCGCTCTCGCCCTCGGGCTCTCTGTCGGGTCGCTCTCGCCCTCGGGCTCTCTGTCGGGTCGCCCTCGGGCTCTCTGTTGGGTCGCTCTCGCCCGCGCGCTCTCTGTCGGGTCGCTCTCGCCCTCGGGCTCTCTCGGTCTTTCTATCTATTAATCTTGCTCTTCATATTTTTTGCACACTCCTCTCTCTCTCCCCCTCCCTCCTCTCTCTCTGTTTACTTAATATTCTCCGTCTCCCATTGGCTCTGTGTTAATAATAGATGAGCTCCAACATTACAGAGACGTGCCGCTCGTTCAAAGTTCTCGCCGCCTTGTATTTATACCTCTCTGCCTTCCTTTTAACTAGCACTTCATCATTCCTTCCGTTTGTTGGATTGGTTGAAACACGTGGCCTAAACTTCAGGGGTTAGGAGTGATGGTACTCCTACTGGTAGGGTTCAGCTCCGGTGTGATCAAGTTACAACATGTACACTGAATCCCTGTGCTGCTCTAGTTGTCTGATGGAGGGTGGTTTGATACTGCCACAAGGCAGAGAGTCTGCCAAAATAGGTATAGGCTTTCAAATGGTGGCTTTTCATAGCCACAGGAACCAATACAACCCCACATAAAAGGTGACGAACTCTTAACAGTCAAGTATTGGACGTCGACCCTTCAGGTTCACAGTGGGAGGCAGAGGTTAGATCCCTGTTGTGTTTGCCCATAGACTTCCAGATGGGAAGCTCAGCCTAAAGCCAAGTCATAAAGGCCTTGGACGTGCGTGTGTGAATTACTGACATGGCCCCTCTAACACTCTCTCTCCTCCCTGCCTGCCTTCCAACTCCTTTCTCATCCTCCTCAACCCCCCCCCCCCAGGAGGCCTGTCTGCAGGGGAACCTGATAGCCATCTGCCTGGAGCAGCTCTCTGACCCTCATCCCCTGCTCCGTCAGTGGGTGGCCATCTGCCTGGGACGCATCTGGCAGAACTTTGACTCGGCCCGCTGGTGTGGTGTCAGGGACAGTGCCCACGAGAAGCTCTACAGCCTGCTGTCCGACCCCATACCTGAGGTGAGAGGGAAGGAATACACACCTTTCAGACGTACACAGACACCTTTGTGACGTACACACACACCTTTGTGACGTACACACACACACACACCTTTGTGACGTACACACACACACACACCCCTTTGTGACGTACACACACACACCCCTTTGTGACGTACACACACACACACACACCTTTGTGACGTACACACACACACCTTTCAGACGTACACACACACACCTTTCAGACGTACACACACACACACCTTTCAGACGTACACACACGCAGGCCTTTGGGACATACACTCGGTGGCTGTGTGTGTGTGTCACACCTAGCAGATTGAGGGTTCAGTGGCTCCTTTAGGATTTTGAGGACCTGAGGGACAGTGAAGTCAGTTTGCGCTGTATTTCGCCCACCTCACATGGATGGCATGCAGGGCGCACACACACACACACGGGGACAGGGAACATCTGTTGCCAGCAGCCTAGCAGGGCATCCTCTCTCTCTAGGGGCCAGGTAGCTGCTGTGACTGAGTGGTGAGACCAGGGTCCGCATCCACTCTGGTGTAAACACACACACACACACACACATTGATCTCACACAACCTTATGTACACACTCACAATGCCCGAAGAGAATTGGGTATTTGAGCGCTTCACCAGGAACTTTGGAGGACCCAGACACACACAAACCACAATTTAAAAATGTATATTTATTACTCGGCTAGTTTGATCAGCTCCCTCCTCTTCAGGGCCCAGATTCACAAAACCTTAAGACATTTCTTCTTAACTGCCATTTTGTCCTTAACTAGACTTAAGAAGAAAGTTAAGCGAAGTTGCTATTCCTCAAAGGTTCTTGGAAATGTTCTTCTGCTATTTCTTATGTTTCGCCTGAAGCAAGAAGTTAAGAAGAAATTAGATTCTTGAACATAATGTTATTGGAAATGTTGTTAATTCCAAGAAAGCCAAACCCTTGTCTTAAACTCGGGGCAGTGAGAGAAGAAACTCATGAACGCAATTGAACTTGTTTTATTCACTCACAAACTTCATCTGAAAGTTTCTGTATTGATTATTTAAACCCAAGGACATGTTTTACAACAGTAATCCCAGTAGGAAATATGCTAACACGATTGCCGTTGCTAGCTAGATAGCTAGTGGAAACGGTTGCCTAGCAACATCTTCAGAAGATTTGTTAGAAGATATTTGAGAAGCTGGTAAGAAAATCATAAAATCCTAAGACGTTGTGGAGGAATTGCACTTACGAGAACTGTCTTATGAACTTGTTTTTTTCTTGAGAAGCTTAAGTTTTTGCGTAAGAAGTGTTTGGTGAATCTGGGCCCAGTTCCCCTCTTTAAAATGAAGGTGTGTGTGTGTGTCAAGTACCCCATATAATGCAGACAGAGAGTGAGAGAGATGGGTAGAGTGAGAGAGACTGGAGAGAACAGAGAGAGACAGACTGAGGAATGTAGATCAGTGACTACGGTGAGAGTTTTTAATGAATTTCCAGCTGAGGCCTGTTGGGGGGATTTCTCAAGAGGAGATGCATATTTACTCTCTGCAATATACACACACACACACACACACACACACACTGGGCCAGGTTTGAGTTAGTTTTGCGTATGACAGGCAGTGCATGGAGAGATACTTAAGGAATAAACAATATATTATGTGGACCTGCACTTCCTTTGTGGCTTCTTGGGGCGATTATTGATAGCAATTTAGAAGTAGCAGTTATTGTTATTTAGCGTACACAGTCAATTAGTGTGATGGGCGGTATTGCGTGACCAATGGTAAATTATTATTTTCAGACACCATTGATCTTCTCAGTAAATATGGCTGCATTAGAAATGAGAGGATTAAGGAGGGAGTATTAGTATTGATTCCCCCTTTTTTTTAAAGCAGCACCGAAGCAATCTAACCAATGACGGACCAATGACTTGTTCTGGATCCAACCAGGAAGGGACTAGGGAGTGAGTTCTCTTAGTACCAAACTATCCCCCGTCTCCTCAGGTGCGCTGTGCGGCGGTGTTTGCCCTGGGGACGTTTGTGGGGAACTCGGCCGAGCGGACGGACCATTCTACGACCATCGACCACAATGTGGCCATGATGCTGGCACAGCTCATCAACGACGGCAGCCCTGTGGTCCGCAAGGTGGGCCCACACACACACACACACACACTATTTCCAATGTTCTTGCTGACGTCGTTGACTGATTTCTACTGTAGGGCGATGGACTGTGTTAGGTCTTTTGCTGTGGTGTACTAAGTTTTGACCGTGTGTGTGTTGGGTTCTGGCTGACTGTGTGGTGGCGGTGTGTTCTTCAGGAGCTGGTGGTGGCTCTGAGTCACCTGGTGGTTCAGTACGAGAGTAACTTCTGCACCGTGGCCCTGCAGTTCATGGAGGAGGAAAAGAACTACCCTGTACCCTCACCTGCCAACACCTTAGGTACACACACACCACACACTCACTTCCAACCTCTGTCATAATCATTGCAATAGGAAGTCATTGATGTGTATTGTTTTAAAGCACACTGGTCCACTTAGACTTGTCCCAGACATTAACTACTGTACATGTGAAATGGGGTTTAGGGATCTGCGGGAGTTTGAATGAAATATGCAGCATGTTTTGATAGAGCACATCAATATTTAAAATGACCTTTATTACCTATTCTCATATTGACTGTCATGTCGCTACTGTATTCCATTTAGTGCCAAATGAATGGGTTAATTGACCTTCCCCTGTGTGTGCCTGTGTACAGAGCCATGTAACCTGACTCCAGTGCGCGACAGCCCAGCCATCCCGCGGCTGCGTTCAGTCAACTCCTACACCAACATCAGAGCTGCCACCACCGCACGCAACCTCAACAAGAGCCTGCAGAACCTCAACCTCAACGAAGAGGGTAGGAGAGAGAAATGGGGAGGATGACATTGAGGCAGGCAAGGGAGAGAACTGAAAAAAAGAGACATGGAGAGATTAATGTGGTTATATACTGTGAAGGGGGAGATGGAGAGAATGAAAGCGACTTAAGGGTAGAGACTTCTCTTCCCTCTGACTGCCTCTCTTCTTTCCCAAATAATTACTTGAGGGGATTTGAAGAATCGTCATCATAGTCATGATGGCAAAGTCACAACAGAGAAGATAATTCTCCTCGGGCTTACCACACTGACGCTAGGGTTTAGCGTGGGGGGGGGGGGCCTGTCTTGCTCTGCTTGCACACACAAAACACACACACAGTTTGAGAGCCTATGTCCATCATACACCCACAGCATTAATGGAGGATTACACTCTTGACCCCCTCTCAGCCCCCGCAGTACTGACTGACTCAGGTGTCAGCTCATTCTTGCTGAAGCCAAAAGGCAATATAGCCACGCTGAGTTATACTAGCCGCTAGCACGTTAGCTTACCGCTTACAGCCTCTCTGAATCCACATCACCCACTCATTCTAACTGGCAGCGATGCTTGTCACCAACAGCCATGACAAACCTTTTAGCCTTCCTTGCCTACTCCCAATCCCCATCTCAATATGCACTCTGTTACAGGGATATATGGCGGCCATTTTGTGTGAGTCAGCCGATGATAATGGGAAGTTGTGTAGAGTTATAGAGTGTGATGACTCGGGCGGACAGTTAGAATAGGCTGGGGAGATTGAATGGAAGGTCCAGTCAATAGCTTGTAGTTTCTAGTTTTCTAGCTAGAGGGAGATGGGAGAGGGGGGCTAGTAATAAGTTGACACTTCACTTTACCTTCAGTCACACAAAATCAAACAATCAGAGCAGAACAAGTACTTTATTTACACGTTCCATTTGATACTGTTACTTCAAGGTATAGTTATTCTGGTATAATGTGGTATATTTCATGGTATTGTTATTCTGGTATAATGTGGTATATTTCAGGGTATAGTTATTCTGGTATAATATGGTATATTTCAGGGTATTGTTATTCAGGTATAATATGGTATATTTCAGGGTATTGTTATTCTGGTATAATGTGGTATATTTCAGGGTATAGTTATTCTGGTATAATATGGTATATTTCAGGGTATTGTTATTCTGGTATAATATGGTATATTTCAGGGTATTGTTATTCAGGTATAATATGGTATATTTCATGGTATTGTTATTCTGGTATAATATGGTATATTTCAGGGTATTGTTATTCAGGTATAATATGGTATATTTCAGGGTATTGTTATTCTGGTATAATGTGGGATATTTCAGGGTATAGTTATTCAGGTATAATATGGTCCATTTCGGGGTATTGTTATTCTGGTATAATATGGTATATTTCGGGGTATTGTTATTCTGGTATAATATGGTATATTTCATGGTATTGTTATTCAGGTATAATATGGTATATTTCGGGGTATTGTTATTCTGGTATAATATGGTATAGTTATTCTGGTATAATGTGGTATATTTCATGTTATTGTTATTCTGGTATAATGTGGGATATTTCATGGTATTGTTATTCTGGTATAATATGGTCCATTTCGGGGTATTGTTATTCTGGTATAATATGGTATATTTCGGGGTATTGTTATTCTGGTATAATATGGTATATTTCATGGTATTGTTATTCAGGTATAATATGGTATATTTCATGGTATTGTTATTCTGGTATAATATGGTATATTTCGGGGTATTGTTATTCTGGTATAATATGGTATATTTCGGGGTATTGTTATTCTGGTATAATATGGTATATTTCGGGGTATTGTTATTCTGGTATAATATGGTATATTTCGGGGTATTGTTATTCTGGTATAATATGGTATATTTCATGGTATTGTTATTCTGGTATAATATGGTATATTTCGGGGTATTGTTATTCTGGTGTAATATGGTATATTTCGGGGCATTGTTATTCTGGTATAATATGGTATATTTCAGGGTATAGTGATTCTGTTGTGTAACTACTATTCTGTCATTTGTATGTCTAGGTGGTCCGGTGACGTTCTCACCAGGTAACCTGAGCACCAGCAGCAGTGCCAGCAGCACCCTTGGTAGCCCTGACAACGACGAGTACATCCTCTCCTTTGAGACCATCGACAAGATGAGACGAGTCTCCTCCTACTCTTCCCTCAACTCCCTCATAGGTAGGAAAACTACTGAGCTACACTACCCTTACTACTGAGCGAACACTACCCTTACTACTGAGCTACACTACCCTTACTACTGAGCGAACACTACCCTTACTACTGACCTACACTACCCTTACTACTGAGCGAACACTACCCTTACTACTGAGCTACACTACCCTTACTACTGAGCTACACTACCCTTACTACTGACCTACACTAACTACCCTTACCACTGACCTACACTAACTACCCTTACCACTGACCTACACTAACTACCCTTACCACCCTAGTCTTACAGTTCTACTCCTCTCCTTTATTCCAAATCACCTCTTGTTCCTCTCGGTAGTAAGGGGTTGTAGTAACTACCACTTAAGTCAAATGTTCACTTAGTCATGTATTGATGTCAATGGGAGACCAAACATTTTACTTAAGTGGAAGTTACAATTGGCCTCTTTCAGGGCTCCAGATTAACATTTTAGTCTGGTGATACTCTTTTTCTGTTGGTGGAACAAGCCCATGATTTGGTCGCACCATTCCTTTCCAAGGCTTCAAGCAATAGAACAGAAATAGTAATCACCTTATCTGTTACTGTTAAAATCGGGCTCCAGAATGTTCTGACTTCTTTTGTTCAATAGAGATTAATTTTCCGGAATCCTTTTTTTACATTAATATCAAAGGCAAATTTATTTGGGGCTAAAACTCAAAAAACATTAGCTAGATTGGTAACACTATATATAATACTCACTGCTCGTAGTCATGCATTAATCTGAATGTAATGTCCTAAAGAAACGTTTCAGTTTGTAGCCTACTACCCTATGCACGGGCTGATGCACATTTCAAGCACTCTGTTTATCTCAAAGCCATATACTGAACAATAATATAAACCCAACATGCAACAATTTCAACTATTTTACTGAGTTAGTTCATATAAGGAAATCAGTCAATTAAAATAAATGTATTAGGCCCAAATCTATGGATTTCACATGACAGGGCAGGTGCATAGGCCCACCCACTTGGGAGCCAGGCCCAGCCAATCAGAATGATTTTTTCCACACAAGTGCTTTATTGCAGACAGAAATTATCCTCAGTATCATCAGCTGTCCCGGTGGCTGGTCTCAGACAATCCCCTAGGTGAAGAAGTCAGATGTGGAGGTCCTGGGCTGGCGTGGTTACATGTGGTCTGCGGTTGTGAGGCTTGGTTGGACGTACTGCCAAATTCTTTAAAACAACGTTGGAGACTGCTTATGGTAGAGAAACATACATTCAATTATCTGGAAACAGCTATGGTGGACTTTCCTGCAGTCAGCATGACAATTGCACACTCCCTCAAAACTTGAGACGTCTATGTGTAATGATCATGCTTTTTAATCAGCTTCTTGATATGCCACACCTGTCAGGTGGATGGATTATCTTGGCAAAGGAGAAATACTCACTGACAGGGATGTAAACAAATGTGTGCAAAGCATTTGAGAGAAATATGCTTTTTGTGTGTATGGAACATTTCTGGGATCTTTTATTTCAGCTCATGAAACATGGTACCAACGCTTTACATGTTGAGATGATATTTTTGTTCAGTATAAAATATCTTGGTTGTGAAGTATTTGCTATTGACCTCAATATAAAGAGCATACCCCAGAAAGCTGAGAACATCCTCTCTTCAACAGTTGTTGTTTCCCACAGTTGTATTTTTACATGTTATACAATCAGAGGGGGGAGAGCGTGTGGCTCGCGTGTCACAGCAGGCACCAGCGAAGCAGTTACAGGGGCTGGGCAGACACTTTCATTACAGGAATCTTGAGGATAATGACCAAATCATGGCTTTAGCCACCAGAAAAATAGGACGTTTTGAACCTTGAGTGAGTTGACCTTGTAATGAATGTTCAGCTCGTGCCGATGCAACCAATACATTTTTTTAACTTGCACAGCCAAGTCAAAATGTGACTAAGCGGTCACAGTCTGGAGCCCTGCCTTCCTATACTTTTCCCTTTCTCCTGCTTCAATGCCCTCTTACCCGTAGGTAAGACTTGTTCTCAACCTACCATCCTCTACTGTTCAACTCACGAGGGTGCCCCTGGCTCCAAAAGACTGAGTGCTTTTCCTGGTCTCACTGAGGGCTGGCCCCGCTCTGTTTCCCCTATGCTGTGGTGATTGGCAGAGGCCTTGATGCGTCCTGACACTCAGTTTGTGTGTGTGGAGAAAAAGCATTAACTCACCAACAACACGAAGGAGAGAGATGGGGATTCCCTACCCTCTGTTGCCAGTTTGAGAAATGCCCACTTCACACACCAACTGCCATTGTATTTGACCAAGTACTCCAAAACAGTGGTTCCCAACTCCAGCCCCCCCAAAAGTACATATTTTAGTTGTAGCCCCGGTCAAACTCGCCTGATTCAACTCATTAAGGGCCTGATGACTAGTCGACAAGTTGAGTCAGGTGTGTTGTCTGGGCTACAATGAAAATGTGTACTGTTGGGGGTACAGGAGGACCAGAGTTGGGAAACGCTGCTCCAAAATACGAGGACACGGCTACAACGTGCACACACACACACAAACAGAGGGGTGGCGTGAGTCGAGTACTAAGTACACTACACACGCTTCCCCACTTCCATAAATCCCTCCAGTGCACCACTGACCCATGGGAACACACCGCTACGTTAACTCCGATTCATCAAATAATCCCGTATTAATCAACTCCCACAGGAAGCCCTGATTGGCCAAGTCCAACACAGCCACATCTATGGGTCTTTTCAGGTCACAGTGGCATGCACTTTACCAAGTCTGACGAATAAACTACCAGGAAATGGATATCAAATATATTTTTGTATATAAAATAAAAAATTCATATTCTGGTAGACGTTTCTGTCGCTACCCTTTTAACCGGTGCGTTTAGCGTTCATTCAGCCTCTATCTAAACCCTTCCCAAGCTGCACTGGGGTCTCGAACACCGCCAAGGGGTCTGATTCATTCTAAACAGGTTGAGTATGAAATTGGCCCCTCGCCCACTATGCTGTTTCCATAGCCTAGCCATGTTGCAGGAGCACAATTGGGTTGTGTTAGCTAACACTGGTCAGTCACACACAATATAGAATTGATTGGGCAATACCTGGTTGTTGATAGAAGTGCTCTTCGTAAAGGGACAGTTCACTCCCAAATCAACACAACAGATGACACAGAATATGGACTTTGAATTTTGGGTGAGCTACCTCTTTAAGGCCCTGAGAGAGACTAGCTTCCTGTCCAGGGAGTGTACTTGTACAGCAAGCTGCCTCACGCTACAGAAACAGGAGATTCTATTCCCTCCAGAAAATAAGTTGGAAACGCTTATTGAATCTGGCCTTAAAAATGATAATGTCTTACACAGCAAAATACCACCCAGAGCACACCTACCTACTCTAAGGCGTTCTGATATCCTCCCTGACATTTCTGTTTGGCCACAGCAAGAATTTGGATCAGCTTCTCCCTGTGGCAGTGCATTTAAGATGCTCGTGTTTGAATGAAGGAAATGTAGCTTACAGAGGCTGACCAAGACTTATATTGGATTGGGTGTTAAATATGCATTAACGGATGACCTTTGAGACATTTTTCTGTCTTGTCAGGATACTGCAGGGGAAGCTCCAAATGTAGCTGTTGTCGTGAGAAATATCGTTTAGGATTTAACATGGTTGTAAAATTGTGCACATGTTGCAAAGGTCCTCATACCAGGCCTAGCTGAAGACAATTCAGCCTGGGAATGATTTGTAGTCACACTCTCTCATGTTGAACTGTGTAGGGTGCTGTGGTGATAATGTGTCTATGCCAGTGAAAACTGAAGTATTTCCCTGTTTAAATGGAGGGGAAACGGTATTTCACATTCATCACCAGGGCTGTTTACCGCAGCACCTAATCACATTCATGCCCCCGGGCTAGAACCTAATCACCTCTTTACCTTGCTTACCCGCTCCCGCTTACACACACTCGCTTTTTACCTTGCTCTCTCTCTCTTGCCTGATTTCTGGGTTGCTTTCTCGCTCCCTCTTTCCCCGTGCTCTCTTTCTCTCTCTTTCTCATGCTTCCACTCTTGCTTACCCCCCTTTGCTATCTCTCTCGCATGTACTCTTTCCTGTCTCTCCCCCTCCAGCTCTCACCCCCCTCTCGGCCTACACTACAATCTGCTGCAGTACTATTAAACAGAGCTCCCGATTTTTGCTGCGACATGTGCCTCCACGCATTTTCACACAGTGTGTCTATGAAATGCACTGGCTAGCCGCAACAGTTTGTGATAGCCTGCCACGCCTCCCCTCACATGTCCCCCATTCTACAGCCTCTGGAGGAGGATGAGTGTGTCCTGTCTAGGGGTTAAGACAGTGTCCTCTCTTACCCTCAGTATGAAGTGACAACTCCCTAAGGACACTTTTCATTCTGTTCTCTGTCTACAAGTGTGAAGTGCTGGGGAGAGGGAGAAGGGCATTAACAGCTGGATACCTTCACTGCCGGCCGTCGAGACGAACAGAAGATTGCATCAGACAGAGGGAGAAAGCATGGAAACTAGATAGAGGGAGTGCTGTGTTCCTTGCAAAGTGAGAGTCAATGTGCCAAAATAATGAACTACAATAAGAGGGGGGCACTCCTAATACAAAGAGAAAGGTGACAGGCAGGTTTAGGCCCGGAGCAAAACAAACTGATGTTGACAGCGCCTTCATGGCCAAGCCCGGTGAGTGACCGTCTCTCTCGAACTCAGCTCAGCGGCACTGCAGTCTTCTGTCAGGTTGAGTGACAGCTTGGAATGAGGGATGACACCGCAGAGAGGACGACAGGAGAGAAAGAAAATTGATAAATAAAAGTTGGAGGGGGAGATAGTCCTGGGTGGGAAGGGAGGGAATAATCGCCAAAGTGAACACACACACTTTCTCTGATACACAAACACACAGACCTGTCGCCCTCGGTAGGTAAAAAAGACAATAGCAGAGCACTTGCTCATTCATATTCCGCATGATGATGACAATTGGCAGTCATGTTCCTCTCACAATCAGCAATGTTGCAGAAGCCAGCTGCCTTCATTGTGTGTGTTGATTAATGAGTTGCATTACCTGACACGGCGGCCATGTTGGCTCCAGCACCTCAGCAGATGACTGAGTGAAGGAGAAGTGAGACAACGGCCAGTCAGTGTGGATGTTTTTGGATGTTAGATGACAGGTGATTAGCATCAATTGGATGTTAGCGTTTGTATGCGATGATGATGATGATGATGATGATGGAGAATTCAGTGGTTGAGTGTGATCGCTAAGCATGTTGTGTTTGTGCGAGAGAGAGAGAGATTGTTGAGTGTTTATGGAAATCATGCTGTGTACGTGAGAAAATGAGATGGTGAGAAGGTTGGCTCTCTTATTGATGGTTGCTAATCAAATATTGATGCTAATCATGCTGTGTTTACGTGCTTGTTGAGAATGGGAGACAGAATGTAGATGTTCGCTAATGTATAATGATGGTGTTCACACTGTTGGGTCATTATGTGAAATGGTAATTCAGTGTGTGTGTGTATTGATTTGTAATTGATGCTGTGTGCCTGTGTGTATTAACGGTAAGTCACGTCTGTGAATGCTGGATAATTATGTATATGGTTAATCATGCTATGTCGTTGCAGGGGTGTCGTTCAACAGCGTTTACACACAGATCTGGAGGGTTCTCCTGCACCTGGCGGCCGACCCGTTCCCAGAGGTGTCCGACTTGGCCATGAAGGTCCTCAACAGCATCGCCTACAAGGTACTAAACATACACACTGTTCTCTCTCCTTCTGCTGTGTGTCTGTTTGGTTTTCTTTAGGTGTGTTTTATGCGTTGAAAAGGTCATGTAGTTTCATACACACACACTCTCTTGTTCTTACACACACACACACACTCACATACACTCTCCCTCTTCCCTGGCATTTTCCCCACCTCGAGACCATTACTTTTGTGCAAATGCAATTAAGGCGAAACGACTCCCCCAGGCCAGCCACTGCAGAGGAGAAGCCTGCTGTTACTTAAGAAGGTGTAATAACCACTGTTGGCCCCTGGCGCTGGAGAGAGCCCTTGTATTTCCTGCTGCTGACACCATCAGTTCCTCGCAGTCCCCAGAGCTGTTCATCTCAGCTTTAGGGCTTCCCACTGAAGCCCCGTAAAAAACAACAGGACTTATTAGATATTACATTGCAACAGACTCTGTTTAAGGCACTGCAACAGACTTTTGTAAGTAACATTGCAAGAGAATAATGTATGAAACATTACAAGAGAATAATGTATGAAACGTTGCAATGACTCTAATGTATGAAACACTGCAATAGACTAATGTATGAAACACTGCAATAGACTCTAATGTATGAAACATTGCAATAGACTCTAATGTATGAAACATTGCAATGACTCTAATGTATGAAACACTGCAATAGACTCTAATGTATGAAACACTGCAATAGACTCTAATGTATGAAACATTGCAATGACTCTAATGTATGAAACATTGCAATGACTCTAATGTATGAAACACTGCAATAGACTCTAATGTATGAAACATTGCAATATACTCTAATGTATGAAACACTGCAATAGACTCTAATGTATGAAACACTGAAATAGACTCTAATGTATGAAACATTGCAATAGACTCTAATGTATGAAACATTGCAATAGACTCTAATGTATGAAACACTGCAATAGACTCTAATGTATGAAACACTGCAATAGACTCTAATGTATGAAACATTGCAATATACTCTAATGTATGAAACACTGCAATAGACTCTAATGTATGAAACATTACAATGACTCTAATGTATGAAACATTGCAATGACTCTAATGTATGAAACACTGCAATAGACTCTAATGTATAAAACACTGCAATAGACTCTAATGTATGAAACATTGCAATAGACTCTAATGTATGAAACATTGCAATGACTCTAATGTATGAAACACTGCAATAGACTCTAATGTATGAAACACTGCAATAGACTCTAATGTATGAAACACTGCAATAGACTCTAATGTATGAAACACTGCAATAGACTCTAATGTATGAAACATTGCAACAGACTCTGTTTAAGGCACTGCAACAGACTTTTGTAAGTAACATTGCAAGAGAATAATGTATGAAACATTACAAGAGAATAATGTATGAAACGTTGCAATGACTAATGTATGAAACACTGCAATAGACTCTAATGTATGAAACACTGCAATAGACTCTAATGTATGAAACATTGCAATAGACTCTAATGTATGAAACATTGCAATGACTCTAATGTATGAAACACTGCAATAGACTCTAATGTATGAAACACTGCAATAGACTCTAATGTATGAAACATTGCAACAGACTCTGTTTAAGGCACTGCAACAGACTTTTGTAAGTAACATTGCAAGAGAATAATGTATGAAACATTACAAGAGAATAATGTATGAAACGTTGCAATGACTAATGTATGAAACACTGCAATAGACTCTAATGTATGAAACACTGCAATAGACTCTAATGTATGAAACATTGCAATAGACTCTAATGTATGAAACATTGCAATTACTCTAATGTATGAAACACTGCAATAGACTCTAATGTATGAAACACTGCAATAGACTCTAGAGTCTATTGCAGTGTTTCATACATTAGAGTCTATTGCAGTGTTTCATACATTAGTCTATTGCAGTGTTTCATACATTAATGTATGAAACATTGCAATGACTCTAATGTATGAAACATTGCAATATACTCTAATGTATGAAACACTGCAATATACTCTAATGTATGAAACACTGCAATAGACTCTAATGTATGAAACATTGCAATTACTCTAATGTATGAAACATTGCAATAGACTCTAATGTATGAAACATTGCAATAGACTCTAATGTATGAAACACTGCAATAGACTCTAATGTATGAAACATTACAATAGACTAATGTATGAAACACTGCAATATACTCTAATGTATGAAACATTGCAATGACTCTAATGTATGAAACATTGCAATAGACTAATGTATGAAACATTGCAATAGACTCTAATGTATGAAACATTGCAATAGACTCTAATGTATGATGCCGCAGTATTTTTTGAAATATACATTATGGGCCACTGCTGCAGTCTCAGGAAAGGGCATTTGACCATGATAACATCGTGGCTTGTACATTTATTATCTCCGGTGTACTCTTTCTCCTCAACACAATCCACAGTCCTGTGCAACTCTTCTCTGAGACAGAGACAGGGGAAGCCCAGGTGGAAATCCCTGTGAATCTCTGGATGTGTCCCAAAATGACCCCCGATTTGAAGTAGTGCACGACGTAGGGAATAGGGTGCCATTGGGGATGCAAATCTCTGTTTCCTGCTCTTTTGATCCATCTGTAGATGAGCTTGGGAGGAACTATCATCTCTCTATCATCATCTCTCTATTGCAGTGGTGTTTCATCTCCCAAAGGTTTTCTTTCCTACTTTCCACCACCACCACCACCACCACCGCTCCCTCACAATACATTCTGCCCCAGATTCAAATTGACTGATTTAACCTGTAAATGATTGATGACGTAGTGTTGGTTTTCTCTAACAACTTACCTGGCGAAAAGAAAGTTAATGAACAAGCAAATGAGATGGAGGAGACTTAAACGGTGTCTGCGATGTTTAGACACAAACAAATATTGGACAGTAAATTGTGCCTTCCTGTATTGTGCTTACGCAGCACATTCTATTCCACTGAGACGTTGACTTTATGTTCATATTCTTATCGTCATTTTTTCTTATTGTTGCATTGTCGAGACAGAACCTGCAAGTGGGCATTCCATTGGACGCTGTATTACCATCTGTATCCTTACTTACCTTACTTACCAAGTCCTCACACACTCTTCAGCCTGGCAACACTTCAAAGGAAAGAACAAAGAGGGTCTACCCACACCTTCACACACACACACACACTTAAAAACAAGTGTCAATCCAGGTATTCAGTGTCTCGCGCTAAACACAATATTGACTGGAGTGTGTAACAGTTTGGTGCAGCCCACGTCTGTTAAAGCCAGAGCTCTCGACAGCCTTCCCTTGACAAGCAGAGAAATGCTCTCATTGGTTTAAGTGTCCAACCGAGAAAATCCAATTGTGTTTTAATTAGGATTTTTAGCGCGTAGTTGCCAGGTGCCAAGGAGGATGGAAGTGTGAAACACATGCAGCTTCTTTGTTCTCCAAATTAACATTTTAATGCATTTTTCATGGGGGAAAAGGGGGATACCTAGTCAGTGGTACAACTGAATGCCTTCAACTGAAATGTGTCTTCCGCATTTAACCCAACCCCTCTGAATCAGAGAGGTGTGGAGGGCTGCCTTTTTCGTCAGCCACATCTTCGGCGCCCGGGGAACAGTGGGTTAACTGCCTTGCTCAGGGGCAGAACGACAGATTTTTACCTTGTCAGCTCGGGGATTTGATCCAGCAACCATTCGGTTACTGGCCCAACACTCTAACCACTAGGCTACCTGCCACACCTTATTAAGAGGTTTAAGCCTAAAGGTTAACTTGTTATATTTTTGTATGTGGTCCATACTTTGTGGTGATAAGATTGTAGGATTTAGGATTTGTAAGCGAGTCTGTGCTATTCTCTCACATTCTAACATCCGTTGTCCCGAGCTGTTGTGGGTGAATGTTAGCTTGCAACAGGGTTTCTTATTGCACAAGTTCAGGTAGGTCCCTTCCCGTTTCAGCTCGTTTGCTTCTGTTTGGTTCCTAGTGAATGCCCCTTTTTGGTTTTCTCTTGTGCCAACTTCTACGGACCAACAGTATGAGTTAGAAAGAGAGCATAAACTGATCTGGGACCAGGCTTTGCACATTCGGGGAGACACTGGTAGAAAAAGCTCTAAAACCAACTGCATGAGATCATGATCACTCTTCTCAACCCACAATCTCTGGGCCTTACTGCCTTACTCAGCAGAAAATCAATCCCTCCCCCTCGGTACTGCCTCCATCAATCAGATTGCTTCTTGCATCAGACCACCACCCCTTCCAACCAATCACACCTCACTTTGAGGCTGCTTCATGGGGCTATTATCGTTGATCAGGGAGGTGTTCTGTTCTTGTGTGCGCCCACAGACCATTTAAATCCCGTCTTTGAATAATTCAACACTCACAAGTGTAGAGATACTGGCTGGCTGTGTGTCCCAAATGGTACCCTACACAGTGCACTACTTTTCACCAGGGCCCAGTAGTGCACCAAATAGGGGATAGGGTGCCATTTGGGACCTAGATGCTGTTAACTTTGTCTGCTGCAGAAGCAGTTGGGTTTCAGGTCTCCTAGCCCGCCGGGAAGCCCGTTGTGACAACAGGGTTTATATACTCTTCAGTATCTCTCTTGCTTTGTGTATTTTGTTAGCATGGCTTTAGGAAGTGATGAGTAAGTAAGGGAAGTAAGTAAGTAGGGGGGGGTGACAGGATGTTCCACAGCACCTCGTTGGCGTCTCCGTTGAGCGCACCGGTGGCGAAACAGGACGCGTCTGTTCGAACGAAGAACTCAACATAATTAAATTATGCCGCAATGTGTCATGTTTTGCATACATTACGTTAGGAGGCGTTGTCTATGGCGAAGATGACTATGTACCCACTGGTGGTGGAACGAGTTGGTTTGAACCAGCCAGGCACTTAATGCCATGCAATGATGGGACACAATTACGCAACAATTGTATGTTTTGCACTAAGCAGGAAGCTTAGTCTGTGGGGTAATGATAACCTGTTGTCTACCATGCAATAATCCTGATGACTGTGTGTTGCATGGGAAATGACATACCGGTTATTCAATTTCTTACGCTGTCAGACTGACTTCACCAGCTCTTACTGATTGTGATAAAATGACAAGTTTCACATCTTCCTCCTTTTGCTATTCTCTCCCCTCTTCTTCCTCTTGCTGTGTTGTTTAATAATGATAGCTTTCCCCCTCTGCAGAGAATCCAGA
Source organism: Oncorhynchus mykiss (assembly GCF_057628025.1). Taxonomy (NCBI): domain Eukaryota; kingdom Metazoa; phylum Chordata; class Actinopteri; order Salmoniformes; family Salmonidae; genus Oncorhynchus; species Oncorhynchus mykiss. The sequence goes on along the minus strand of NC_143038.1, from coordinate 10,536,983 downwards.
TATCTCCATTGTTCCTTAGTTGATATGAGCGTGTTGATTTAACAGTTAGCGAAAACTCCCAGTGTGAGATGAGATCAATTTTACCCTTTGAAGATTTCTGTCTAAGAAGTACTGCTTCTCAGCTCTCTCTCGATGTGATGGTGTCTGTTTATGTGTGTGTGTGTGTGTGTGTGTGTGTGTGTGTGTTAAGAGATTTTTGCCAAAATGCTTTCCGTGTTTGTGTGGTAACTAGCACTGCGAACATTGCAGTGTATTATTTGTTGTGGTGGTGGTGTGATAATTGCTTGGTCTCTCCCACCTAATTCATCTTTTACTACTGCAGTTTGTGAAGCGCCTCAGATTAGTGGCAGCTCATCCATAACGACTGTCATTTCTATGCTTCGTTTTAGTGAAGCGCTCGCCTGCAAACATGAGTAATTGATGCTGCCGCAACCCACACACACGTGTAATAGTAGCAAACTCTTAAACACACAGACACACACACACACACACACACACACACACACACACACACACACTACTACTGGCAATTAGCATAGAAATCAAATCAAAAGGCAATTCCAGATGGTAGAATGTGTTTGTTTGCTGGTGTTAACTGGATCTCCTAAAGCCAACAAGGTTTTTCTCTCTGCTCTGGCTTTTGTAAACAACTCACTGTTATTCATCAGGTTTCCCTCATTGAGTTTTACTCTCCTCTGGTGAATAGCTGTTAGTGTATACTGGCGTTGATTCTGTTATTGAAGGGTGCGGTACCGGGAGGATTTCAAGGTGTCTTGCTGTTGCTGGTGTTGTTGTATAGATCATTTGTCAAAGGGTAATATGTTGAAATACAGTCAAAGTTCACCCAACTGCTCGAGTTACAGAACACAGTACAGTAGGTTTCCTTACAAAGTATGTTTTAGCCTACTAATGTTTGATATTACATTAAGCTCTAAATGGCTATTATCATTTCTCACTTTTTGTACTCCTGCTCTCTCTTTTCCCTCCGTCTCTCTTCTCCTCCTGTCGCCGGTCTCTCAGGCCCTGTCTCTCTCTCTGTCTCCCCAGGCCACTATGAACGCTCGGCCCCAGAGGATCCTGGACTCTGGCTCTCTCACCCAGTCGGCCCCTGCCAGCCCCACCAGCAAGGGGGCACACATCCACCAGGCAGGGTGAGGATACACACACACACACACACACACACACACACACACACACACACACACACACAATCTTCATATTCTTAACCCTACCAGGATTATTGGTGTAGAAGACACACAAACACACACACCACTCTACATCCACCATCCTCATCCTCCACCATCCTCATTTTCTCACCAATGCTCTCCTGCCCCCTACACTAACCTCCCTCTCCCCCCATATCTGCCTCTTTCCCCAGTGGTTCTCCCCCCATGCCCAGTGCCAGCAGCTCCAGTCTGACCAACGAGGTGCCCAAACCCCCGACACGCGGAGGTGAACAGCCCCCCACGCGACCCCCCTACACCCCCACGCTGGGCGGACAGGCCCCCCACTCCCACCAGTTCCCCCGCACGCGCAAGATGTTCGACAAGGGGCCCTCCGGCTCTGAACAGGTACCCTGACATCATTTTCTAGAATCTCACTTCTGGTTGACTTGTTTCTTAAGGAGAAACATAAGAAATAACCTAAGAACATTTTGAGTGATGGCAACTTTCCTTAACTGACTTCCGAAGTCTATAGTAAAGGAAGATGTGGTAGTTGAGAAGAAATCCCATTTAAACAATACGTTTATGCTAATTACCTCTATTGCTCAATTAAGGCTTCTGAAGAAATGTTTTTATCCAACTTGATTAAGATGCTTCATTTTAGTCTGTTTGATTCATTATGAAAGAACTCCCAGACACGTATTTTTGGATCATCTTTCATAATGAATTCTGAGAGTGTGGTGTGTATTAGTGTTACTGTGTTAAAATGTGAATATTTTGTAATTATCTGCGTGTGTGTGTGTCAGGCCGGGGATGATGCAGATGACCCAGGAGGTCACAAGGCCTACATGAATGCCAACCTGTCTACAGGGCTGTGTGACTGGAGCGCCAAGTACTTTGCTCAGCCTGTTATGAAGGTACTGTACTACACTTCTCTCCCCTATTTTCATCCCTCTTTCTCTGTCACACACTCTCTCTCGCCGCCTCTCTTAAACACACACACACAATACTGTAGTACCTGTTCAAGGAAGCTGTTTAGGCTGTTACAGCACCTGACCTTCCTTTGATGGTCAGAGGAAGCAGCTGAGTCATGTGTATGGCTGTCTCCACACACTCACTCACTCACTCCGACACACACACTCCCATTCTCACACACACGCACCTTGGCAATGCCGTTAGGGGAACCGCAAACTCCCTCCAACACTTTCTAAAACCCGCCTTTCATCTCTCCATCTTCTGAAAGAGAAAAAGAAACGTTGTCAGCTCGTCTTGACTTTGCCAAACTGCCGCTGGTCTGGAGGTGAGAGAGAGAGAAAAGGATGGAGAGAGACACTAGGTGGATAAGAGAGATGGAGAGAAGTGGCTTGAGAAACAGGAGAGAGAGAGAGAGAGGGAGGAAAAAAGTGGGGACATGGAATAGAAGGAAAGAAAAACAAGGGGTGATGGGGTGAGATGAGACGGATGAGAGCGAGAGGAAAACGAGAGCGGGAAGAGAGAGGGAGAGGTATTCACTTTGCAGAAGTACAAATGAGAAAGCTGCGTTTGCAATTTCTGGAATGCTCCCATAAAGAGCCGTTGTGTCTAAAAGTCTGTACACAGGTTATCATATCAATGTGTCAGCAGTACGAGGTGTGTGTGTGTATATAACCATTAGCAGACCTTTGGTGTGTGTGTGTTTCCGTCCTTTGTCAGCCAAGTTCATTGTACAGTCAGTGTGTAATGTCCCACATTAGTGGCTGAGATATCCATATCGCAAGAGGCTGCATGTAAAAAAAAAAATTTTTACCATGAATGTAACATTTAAATGTAATAAGGGTCCCCTGGGAAACTGACCATCACTTTGGTTCCTACTCTGTCACAACAACTTCTACTCTACCTGGCTTTTTTCATTCGTTGTCATGCCAATTAGATTATTTGCCCATATCCTGCAGCCCAAGCTGAGACCCAGCATCATGACAGCCTCTCACCTTGACACACACACACACACACACACACTCATCAGCGCTGACTGAGGCAGGCCTTAATGTCTTAGCGCTGTAGAGATGTACAAGCAAACAGTGACTTGCACACACTATTCCCTTGAGTCCTTTACTTAATCACTCTTTCTCTTCGCCCTTCTAATCTTTCTCTCCAGCCTTCTACTCTCTCTCTCCACCCTTCTAATCTTTCTCTCCACCCTTCTAATCTTTCTCTCCACCCTTCTAATCTTTCTCTCCACCCTTCTACTCTCTCTCTCCACCCTTCTAATCTTTCTCTCCACCCTTCTAATCTTTCTCTCCACCCTTCTAATCTTTCTTTCCACCCTCCTTCTCTCTCTCTCCACCCTCCTACTCTCTCTCTCTCTCCACCCTCCTACTCTCTCTCTCTCCACCCTCCTACTCTCTCTCTCTCCACCCTCCTACTCTCTTTCTCTCCACCCTCCTACTCTCTCTCTCAACCCTCCTACTCTCTCTCTCTCAACCCTCCGACTCTCTCTCTCTCCACCCTCTGACTCTCTCTCTCTCTCTCTCTCTCCACCCTCTGACTCTCTCTCTCTCTCTCTCTCTCCACCCTTCGACTCTCTCTCTCTCTCTCTCTCTCTCCACCCTTCGACTCTCTCTCTCTCTCTCCACCCTTCCATTCCTTTTTCTCCCTGTCTCGCTCCACCCCCTTCCATCTGTCCCTCCCTCCACCTCTCTCTATGTTTTGTCACTGAGTGCTTGGTGGTTATTACCACAGCGTATAAATCTACATGCGGTAGCAGTCAATGGCTCCCTATTCCATATAAAACGCACTATGGGCCCTGTTCAAAAGTAGGGCACTGCGTAGGGCATAGGGTGCCGTTTGGGATGCAGTGAGTGTGTGGCTGCTCTGTTAGTGTTAAGTATTCGGCGGGCAGAGCAGGGAGCCTGGTGGGGCATGTACTTAATAAGCAGCAACACTCTGGCCTCACAGCACTCCACCATTACACTCCATTACAGTCTTTCTCTGTACATTACCAGCTCTGTCCATAATGCTAATGGTTACAGCTATACACACAGGGACACGCGCACACACACACACATTTACATAGAAATGTGTGCGCGCACATCAGACACACAGAAACACTCATGCACACACATCCACTTAGAAACACACATCTACACAGAAATGCACGCATGCACAGACACACACCAAAACACTCAAACTCAATCCCTTCATTGCCCTCTGTAGTTACACCCGAGGACCGCCATTGACGCTCACTAATGATTCTCTCCCTGTCAGGGACTGAGGGATGGAGAAAACCATCAACACAGCCTGAGAGGCAGCCCTCAGAAATAGAGGGATGAATGGATGGAGAGAAAGAGGGGGGTATGAGAGTGAGGGAGGAGAAAACCCCTCAACACAGCCTGAGAGGCAGCCCTCAAAGAGGGGCGATGGATGGATGGAGAGGGAGAAGGAGGGGATAATGGATGGATGGAGAGAGGGGGAGGAGAGATGAGAGGACAAGCAAGGATAGAGCTTTTAACAGTTGGAGCCTAAGAGGGGATCCTCTTCATTTAGCTCATTAACCCATCATTCCAAAGAATGGGATGACAGAAGGAGAGGAGAGGGTGAGATGAGTGTTAGATGGGCAGGAAGAGGATGAGGGAGTGTTGAAACGTGGGAGGGAACACTTAGCAGCCTGAGAAGCAACCCTCTTCGTTTAGCCCAGTAGCACAAAGCTCTTGTCTTTATACCATGAAGGAGTATGACTGGAGGAGAGAGAGGGGAAGGGAAGCAAGTGTCTTCTTCTCTTAGCTCTGTAATCACTTCCAGTTTAGACATTCAATCTAATAGAAATAAAACATGTCTCTCTCTCTAGATCCCAGAAGAGCATGATGTGGAGAGCCAGGTGAGGAAAGAGAGGGAGTGGAGGTTCCTGAGGAACGCCCGCGTTCGAAAACAGAGTCAACGTATCACGCAGAGAGGTGACGCACACAAACACTATGTATAGCTACACATAAATACACACAAACACTATGTATAGCTACACATAAATGCACACAAACACTATGTATAGCTACACATAAATACACACAGACACTATGTATAGCTACTCATAAATACACACAAACACTATGTATAGCTCCACATAAATACACACAAACACTATGTATAGCTACTCATAAATACACACAAACACTATGTATAGCTACACATAAATACACACAAACACTATGTATAGCTACACATAAATACACACAAACACTATGTATAGCTACTCATAAATACACACAAACACTATGTATAGCTACACATAAATACACACAGACACTATGTATAGCTACTCATAAATACACACAAACACTATGTATAGCTACACATAAATACACACAAACACTATGTATAGCTACACATAAATACACACAAACACTATGTATAGCTACACATAAATACACACAAACACTATGTATAGGTTCACATAAATGCACACAAACACTATGTATAGCTACACATAAATGCACACAGACACTATGTATAGCTACTCATAAATACACACAAACACTATGTATAGCTCCACATAAATACACACAAACACTATGTATAGCTACACATAAATACACACAAACACTATGTATAGCTACTCATAAATACACACAAACACTATGTATAGCTACACATAAATACACACAAACACTATGTATGGGTTCACATAAATGCACACAAACACTATGTATAGCTACACATAAATACACACAGACACTATGTATAGCTACTCATAAATACACACAAACACTATGTATAGCTCCACATAAATACACACAAACACTATGTATAGCTACACATAAATACACACAAACACTATGTATAGCTACTCATAAATACACACAGACACTATGTATAGCTACACATAAATACACACAAACACTATGTATAGCTACACATAAATACACACAAACACTATGTATAGCTACACATAAATACACACAAACACTATGTATGGGTTCACATAAATGCACACAAACACTATGTATAGCTACACATAAATACACACAGACACTATGTATAGCTACTCATAAATACACACAAACACTATGTATAGCTCCACATAAATACACACAAACACTATGTATAGCTAGCTACACATAAATACACACAAACACTATGTATAGCTCCACATAAATACACACAAACACTATGTATAGCTACACATAAATACACACAAACACTATGTATAGCTACTCATAAATACACACAAACACTATGTATAGCTACACATAAATACACACAAACACTATGTATAGCTACACATAAATACACACAAACACTATGTATAGCTCCACATAAATACACACAAACACTATGTATAGCTACACATAAATACACACAAACACTATGTATAGCTCCACATAAATACACACAAACACTATGTATAGCTACTCATAAATACACACAAACACTATGTATAGCTCCACATAAATACACACAAACACTATGTATAGCTACACATAAATACACACAAACACTATGTATAGCTCCACATAAATACACACAAACACTATGTATAGCTACACATAAATACACACACACTATGTAGATTTGCTGTCACTGTTGTATAGACACTTACTCACAGTATAGAAGAAAAACAAAT